>NC_133666.1:283520674-283843838 GCF_037893015.1 Macrotis lagotis
AAAGTGTAGCTACAAAAAGTTTTCCCTGGTTCACCTGAATCCTTGTGTCTTTTCTCTGTTAGCCAATAGATAGACATCATTTGTTTAAAGTTGTTTGTATGTGGTCACTTTCTTTGAATGCCTTCTGAGCAGAGACTGATTATTTGTTCAGAATGGGGTCTGTTTGTTGATTTTCCTTTCTTTATATCCCTAGTACTTAGTTCAATGTTTAGCACATAGAAGTCACTTTATAAATGTTAATTGTAATGTTTATCCATTTCTGAAGAAGACCAAGACATCAGTGAGATGATCCTATAACATCAATTGCAATTGGGGGGGGGGGGGTGCTATGCTGTCACCAGCCTCACTTTCTCTACCAGAGCCACCTGGGTCCAATGGCCAGATATAAATCAGGAAGATTGAAGATAGTCTTGGATGCCAGGCAATTAGGATTAATTGACTTTCCCAAGGTCATCCAGCTAGCAATTGTCTGGTCAAATTTGAACTCAGGTCCTTCTGATTTCCAGGTTTTTGCTTTGCCCACTGTGCCAGCCAGCTGCTGCAAATGTTAATTGACTGAGAGATTGTACTATTTAATATTAAAAACAAAAAATAAGAAACCCCAAAACTGCCACACACTCCTATATGTCCTGATTATGGGAAAAGCCATTGTGTTCTCTCCCACAAACTAGACTATGTGGTATACAATAATCCAAAGGTTAAGGAGTGGCACAGAGCCACGGAGTCAAATCCTAGGGCTCAGTGTAGGAAAAAGAAATGGAAAGAAAATACAATAGGCCTGTGGTATCACAACCACCTTAAACCTTCTCCTTATCTTGTTTCATCAAGAATAATACAGTATACCAAGGCTTAATCTATTACTTAATAATTTTGTTAACTTAGTTTCTTCTTTTCTTGACCTTTACACTCATGTTTATTGAAGATATTCAGATGATCTAATTTACCCAGACACTTTTTGAAACCCCAGATAATGATATTAAGTATTCTTTTCCAATTGACTTGACATTTATTTTTGTTTGCTTAGTATTCTTACTTCCACACCTTTACAAATATCTGGGAGGATGGTATACCAAGACTGTGAGAGTTTAAATCTTTCCTGATGGTGTTGAAAAAGTATCTGTTCTGTGTAGGATTCTGGTTAACTATTTTTTCCGTGACCCCTTTCAGGCTTTCAATTCAGCTCTATGACTTTCAAAAATGTATCAATGCTTTGTTAGTGTTCTTTAAAAAAATAAAATTAAAAAAGTTTTGTAGGTAGGGAAGGAAGACTTCCTTGTTACCATTTTTACTTAGACACTCCATTGACTCCCTCTTGCCTCAAGAAAATAAGTATTCCTCTATATGACTTTTATAACCTTTCACAATCTGACTCATTTACCTTCCCAGGCTTCTTGCACATTAAACACCTTTGTGCACCCTATTTTTTCAGCCCAAACTAGCTTATTTGCTTTATCTTATTCATGGCATTATATTTCCCATAGCTATACCTTTGTTCAAGTTACGTCACATATATTTCTATATGCATATATGTATGTATTTGTAGCTACTTTTCTGTGTAAAAGTTATTTTCCCTTATCAAAATATGTTACTTGACAGTAGAAAATATCTTGATTTGTATTTTGTATCCTTTGAGCCTGGTACATAGTAGACATTGAAAGAATTGTTGCCACATAAGCAAATGGCATCTTTTATACATGAAGATTAGGCTTTCATACATGAAGAACAAATCACTGATGCTCTGGACTAGCTTAGCATCAACAAAATTTTAACAACACTTTTTCCTGATCTTTAATGGGGACTAATGCTGCTCTATCACACTTTTTCACATCATCTAGACACGAGTATAGATGGAATGACAGATTACTAACTGATTAATTTTATGTCTTAAGGCACTACCCTAGTTGAATATTTGAACTTTAAGAATATACCTACTGTGTCAAAAAGAGTATTAAAATATACATACATAAAGACACATCAGGGGCGGCTAGGTGGCATAGTACATAAAGCACTGGCCTTGGAGTCAGGAGTACCTGGGTTCAAATCCAGTCTCAGACATTTAATAATTACCTAGCTGTGTGGCCTTGGGCAAGCCACTTAACCCCATTTGCCTTGCAAGAACCTAAAAAAAAAAGTCACGTCAGTCTACTTTTTCTCTTCTAAATTTCACTGTCAACAATGTTAAATCAATAGTTCTAAAACTCTGCAGGGGGCTGAACCACATATTGGCACTAACACATTCACTTTTTAACCAGTCAGAGAAAGGTGTTTCAAAATTCACTAGCAATTCTTGAGATATAGTCTGTGCAGGGAGTTTTAACTCTAATAGTCCTGCAACATCTAACGGGGTTGGGGGGGGATGCATGAGAGAATAAGCAAGGGCTCAGTGTTTTCAAAGACACAGCTGTATTCATCTTGTGTCCCAATGCCATCATCACCCAGCCCTTGCATGATATCTGTGCCTAAGACCTCAGGCAGCTTCCAGATCAGCTCCCCAAGAACAAATACAACCCAGATAACCACAGACCAAAGGAAAGTCATCACGGCATTTATACTATACTTCCACAAAAAAAGGTTCTATCTGATCTTCTTGCTCTTCTACTTTCCAGTACCATAGTAGTAAAAACAGGACAGTCTTTATATTGCCTATGTACTTAGACAACCTTAAAATAGCAGAGAAATTGGTGCTTCTGACAGGGACATTTGCAACTATTACTTCTTTCCTCCCCTGTCCCCAATCTGTTAACACTAGTCCTACTCTACGCCCTAACCACTGTCCATATTCCCTGAGGAAGGAGATAGTCTCACCTTATCAATCTGGTTCTCTCTTCTTGTTTTAGAAAATATATCAATAATATTTCACTTTTTATAAATGAATCTGAAACTCTAGTGCTCCTAGTCAGTTATTCTTTGTCTTTTTTCGTCTTTTTTTCTAAATAAACTGGACAGAATGAAAGATTTTGACCATCCCTTCTGTTCCCTTTATATCTTCAATGTTCTGCAAGAAAGGAATTAACTGTCAACTCATTCAAACAACGAACTATTTTATCTTCTCTTTTCAAGATCTTTCAACCCAGCCAGAGGCTTAAACTTAAGAGTTTTATCTGCCAGAAATTTTTCTTTATCCTAGTAAGATAAAGGGAAAGAAATATCCCAGGGAAGTCCCTTCTTCCAGCTTACTTTTATTCAGAGTAAACTGAGATTACACCTATACTATCAGAGCTATTGCAACCCCCCATACTATCCTTGTTGAGAGGTAGTAGTCAACATGGTCTCAGAAGTTAACCAGGCTGATTAACTCCCTATCATTACATTTTTGTCTTTATATCCCTGGGATCAAGCAATAGTATGTACCTAGAAAATACTTGCTTGATTTATTGATGAAATGATGACTTAGAGTAAGGAAAACCTGTATTGGAATCTGTGTGACCTTGGGCTTGTCATTTAACTTCTTTGGGCCTTGAGTGCGATATGATAAGGTTGGAGTTGTCCTTTGAGGTCCATCTCCAGTTCTAAATCTATGATATTTCTAGTCAATTATGGGTTTTTCTACTATACTCAGCCTCTTCCCAAGAATCCCCCTTAAAGTTACAACTCACTTATGGACAATCTTCCTTCTAAGTGACAGCTCACAACACCACTAAGTCCGAAGGTTATATCATTCCTGGGTTCCCTAATTAATCATGGTTTACACCTATCAAAAATTCATTTGGGACCCAGGGGAAATGTTTCAGTATAGACAGTTGAGATATCTTTTCCATACCCTAGGACCAAAAGATCTACAAGTCCCTTATAGTTCTAAAATCTGTAGAGCAAAGAAATCACTCAAGCTTTTTCAACTTTCATCATTAAACTGCCTGAAATAAAAAAAAAAAAAACAGGTTTATTGTAGAGTCTCAGAGGACAGGTCACACTAGCCCAGTGTTTGCTCTCTATCCCCCACCCCTAGAATCTTGGTGGAGAAATAGTGGCAGATCCTGTCTGCTAGATGCTAGTCTTCTACCTAGGATGTTTCTGCTATACACAAATAACAATTCTTATAGATATTCACTCAGTCTACAAATAATCTGCATTAGTCTTTTTAAATCTACTCACCAGGTGTGTAGGAGAAAAGAGAAAATCACCTACATGTTTTTTATCTTGTCACCATTGTCCCCATAAACTGACAGTCACACATGAGAGAATAAGGACAGTCTATACAAGTGTCAAGGACACAGCTATGACTGACCCTGTGACACACAGATAATATCAACTAACCCAGCCATAGGTATTCTCTGAATCCAACCTTTCAGGAAACTTTCTTCACAGACAAGTATACAAACTACATATTGAACTACTGGGAAACAGGCAATCCTAACACAGAGGGAAAAATCACATCACATCATCCAGATGGCTGCATTGCTCCACCACAAGGGATTTTCATCTGGTTCCCTTTCTGTTCCTTTTTCCAAGGGACTGCACTAACTTCGGCAAACCTTTTGCTTTTCTTTGTATCTCCAGCTCTTAGTATACTAACTTGACTCATCATAGGTGCCTAATAAATACTAATTGGTTAATTGACTGACAACACCCAGCTTGCCCAATAGAGCATAATGAATCAATCTAGATGCCAGCCTACAGGTTTAAGTTGACCTTTTAAGGAGGTTTCCTCAGAGTGGACCAGGGACCAGTGCCTTAATTATGGTCCTTGACAACAGCTACAGTCTCTCTGCCCCACAGATCAACTGCTCTTTCTCCATGATTATGGTAGCAGCCCTTTTTAGCCAAGATGTTTATTTGATACCATTTAAACACACATCAATTTTATTTCTCATCTTAATCTACTCGTTCTACAGATACCAGTAGTCTTCAAATATATATTCTGTTTTTTGTTAGTGTTTCCATTTAGCAGTGTATGTATGCCACCTACTGGCAAACACAAAACCAAGTGAGAATGATTTCAGGAGTCACCAAAACATTGCAAAAGGAAAACTTTCTGTTTTCCTAAAATTCTGCTTTCTGTTTCTATTGTTGAATTTCTATTATAGAAATATAGTGTAATAATTGCATTATATTATATATCACATAAATCTAATACAGCAAAAAACAGCCATGCATTAAACATAAGAACATAAAAGTTGCTCTAGGCTAGAAATCAGCAGTTCTGGTCTCAAATCCAAGTTCATCACTAAATGCCTGTGTGACTTTAATCAAGAGAGAGCCTGACCTAGAAGCAGGGACACTCATCTTTCTGAGATCAAATCTGATTTCAAACACTTACTAGCTGTATGACCTTGGGCAAGTCATTTAACCTTGTTGGCCTCAGTTTCTTCATCTGTAAGATGAGATAAAGATGGAAATGGCAAACTACTCCAATATCTTTGCCAAAAAAGATCCAAAGAAGGTCAAAAAAAAAAAAGCCAGACGCAACTGAAAACTACTGAACAACAACAAAAGTTTCCTTCTGAATCCAAATCCTAATCTCTTACCCCACCCAAAATTATGAATATGCTTGTTTTTGCCCACATGAGGGAACCAAAGAAATGAGTAGATCCTGACAAAACAACTCAAATTTCATCTTAGATCAAAAGGAACTTCTTCATATGAAGAAAGTAGCACCTAGAATCCTAAACTAAGCCTTTGTTGTGGCTCTCACCAACAGCTGCTGTTTTTCTGTGCACAGATCTTTCTCCATGAGACTTACATCACTCAGGTCAGTTTCTGAATGCTACAAACTAGGAAAGAAACCTCAAGAAGATCAATTATTCAGTCAACAAGCATTGATTAAGGACCTCTTAAAGGTCACCCTGATAAGTGCTGCGGACTCAAAGACATAAGTGAAATAATCCGTTTTCAAGGAGTTTACATCCTAATGGGGAGACTACATGTATATGTGTGTATACAAAGATACAAAAATATGTGTGTGTGTGTGTGTGTGTGTGTGTGTAAACAATATAGAGATAGATAGGTAGAGCATTCAAAATATGTACAAGTGATTTGTTGGGTATGTACTAGCATTTGGGGAGATAAGGAAAAGCTTTGGGGGGGGCACTAGAATGGGACCATAAAGGAGTTGGATCTTGGGATTATGGATAGGGAGATGTTAAGCTATATTACTTGAAGGGCAAGGTTAAGCTTAAGAAGGGGCAGATATTTTTGAGGTGTGAGTCAGTGCAAAGGAACAAAGACAGGAAATGGATTACTATATAAAAGAAGCAGTCACAATATCAATTGGACCCCTTTACAGTGAGGGAAGGGGAGAGGTGTATAATAAGATTAGAAACATAGGATGGGTCTAGGTTGTAAAGAGCTTTAAATGACAAATATATGTAGGTAATAGGTAATCATTGAGAAGAAGTGATTGCCAAAGATGAGGAGGAAGAAGGAAGGGAGGAAGGGAGGGAGGAGGAAGGAAAGGAAGGGGAGGAAAAAAGAAAGAGAAGGGAAAAGGGAAGGGGGAAGGGGGAAGGGGAAAGGGGAAGGGAAAAAGAGGGGAGAGGAGGGAAGAGCCTGTTCCAAATCTCTTGCAAGTGCTCTTGACAAAATGAGGTTGCTACAAATTAAGCAAGCTTTGTATGCTTCAGCTAAATAGGAAGTTTCTTTAGGCTTAGGAATTTAACCTGTTTGTTATTTCTTTTTCATTTCATAGGATACTTCCTTTTTAATAATCATTTGTGTACTTGTGAATTGTCCATCTTGATTATTAGCCAAGCTACTTGCTAAAGTCAATTGGGATATGCTTTCAATTTTTATGACAGTACAGCAGCCACAGCACTGGTCTGCAGTTTTCAATTAGGATTCATTGCCTTTTTAATATGAAAACATTGCCATTTTTTCTGACTTTATTCCTAAGGAGAAAAATATACAAACAAGCAGGGAACTTTCTCCTACTTTGATTTCCTTTCACCAGTTAAAAGAAAAAAACCTAGCTTAGAAAACCCACCATTCAACTAAAGAATAATCAATAATAATAATAAAAAACACATTTACATAATATTTATAGTTACAATCACTTTTTTCTATAATAAACCTTATTTATTTTATTTACATTTCATGATAGCCCTCTAAGGTAAGTGATAAGGTACCTTTATTGTAATTTGAAAGAGTAGGAAGTTGAGGTTCAGGCTGCATCACTAATATAGAGAGGGAAAAACAAATCCAGTATGAGTGATTCCAATTCTGCAATAATTTTCCCATTTCAAATTGGAAAGAGTAAGAAACATAATGGCATTAATTTATTTGTAAATGTTGATATTTAATTTGTTCCACTGCTTTAAGAAAAGTTCAGTAACCAAAACAAATTAACAAAAATCATAAATTTATAACTAAGTCATAAAATGTCAGAGCTGAAAAATGCCATAAATAATTCAATCTAAGTCCAAGCAAAGAGACAACACTGCCCTTAAAAATGTTAGGCTTTCCTCAAGATGAATTCCTTCTACAACATATCAGATAAGTCATCATTCTGCCTGCAATTAAAGCGGAACCCACCAGTTCTTGATGTAGCCCATTCCACTTTTAAACTGGCCTAATTGCTAGAAAAATATTTTCTGATATCAAATTAAAACCTGCCAATAAACATGGACTGAATCTTTAGCAAACTGGTTTTCAGTTGATAATGCTGGTGTCATTTTCAGATGCTGCAACATCAAAGACTCTGAATGCCTCTATCCACTTAGGAGACTGACACCTACTCACATAATTTCTAGAAAACATTGGCAGGGAATAGTTTCCCAACAATGCCCCCTTATTCAGGGGAAGCTAGTTTCACCCTAGTCACTCTGATACCAAGTCAGACTAATTTCTCTTCCACATGTTTGCCCATTAAATCTTTTTTAAAACTTTCTTTTATTTTTAATTTATGGAACAAAACAAGAATTTTGATAGAATAATAATGATGTTGATGTTTGTCCTTGAAGAAGATCATGACATCAAGGAGGTAGTACCAGGACAACCACATGAATTGTATTGGGGGGAGGGGTCCTAAGCCACCAACCTTACTTTCTCCTCCAGAGCCATCTGAATCCAGTGGCCAGATATGACTCAGGACCACTGGAGATGGCCCAGCTAGTAAGTGTCAAATGTCTGAGGCTCAATCCAAATTCCCATCCTCCTGTCTCCAAGTCCAGTGCTCTGTGCACTGGGTCACCTAGCTACCCTATAGTATAATAAAAAGATTGTATATCAACTATAATGTTCACAAACCTTGCAATTATAACTTGATATTCCTTCTAAATATACAACAAAGTTCTGCAAATTTCTTCTTTTCTTCCTTCTTGAAGTGTAGTTCTTGGAGCTGAACAAAAATCTCTAGATGTGATATTACTGGT
This sequence comes from Macrotis lagotis, assembly GCF_037893015.1. Taxonomy (NCBI): domain Eukaryota; kingdom Metazoa; phylum Chordata; class Mammalia; order Peramelemorphia; family Peramelidae; genus Macrotis; species Macrotis lagotis. The sequence goes on from NC_133666.1 coordinate 283,528,981, forward strand.
CACACCACAGAAAGATTTTTACCTCTATGATCTAGGATACCATGCTTCTTCATAATGCAGCCTAACAGCTAGTTTTCTTTTTTGGTTGCCATGTAACACTACTGAAATCACATTAAGTATTCAGTCCATTAAAAATCCCAGATCCTTTTGGACAAATTCATATCCAGTCATACCTTCCCCAGCTTAGACTTCTAAAGTTGATTTTAAGATCCATGTATTAGATAGCAGTCATTCTTATTAAATTCTGTCTTAACAGTTTTGACCTAATGTTCCAGCTTCTCAAGTTCTTACTGGATTCTATGTTATTCAACATAGTATCTATCCTTCCCAATTTTGTACCATGTGCATATTTGAAAAGCATGTCTTCTATACCTTTATTCCAATTATATATATATATATATATATATATATATATATATATATACATATATATATATATATATATATATATATATGGGAATTTTAAACAGTACAAGGTCAAGTCAGATCTCTGGGGCCCTCTACTAGAGACTTTACAAGTTGATATTGAACCATTAAAGACTATTCTTTAAATCTAGCTTTCACATAGATCTGAGTCCATCCAGCTATACTGTTACCTAACTAATAAAAAATACTTAAATACTTTACTAAATCTAAGTAAATTATATCTATAGTGACCCCTTACTAGCCTAATAAGGAGAAGGGGGAGAAAGAAGAGGAGGAATAGAAGAAGAAGGAGGAGAAAGAGAAGGAAGAGTAGCATCATCTATCCTTGTTTTGGGGTGGTTTTTTTTAGGATTTTGAAAGGCAAATGGGATTAAGTGGCTTGCCCAAGGCCACACAGCTAGGTAATTATTAAGTGTCTAAGACTGGATTTGAACCCAGGTACTCCTGACTCCAGGGCTGGTGCTTTATCCACTGCTCCACCTAGCTGCCCCAGCATCATCTATTCTTTATGAAGCCATGTTGGCTCTTTACGATCCCTGATTCTTTTTCTTGATATTCACTAACTCTTCCTTTAACTGCACATTCTAAAATTATGTCAGGAATCAAGGCAAGGTTCACTGACTCAACACTTGAAAATTTTACTCTTTCTGTTTTCAAAATAAAGACATTTGCACTTCTTTAGGTCTGGAGTTCTTCCATCCCTCTATACTCAAATATCACTGACAATGGCTTAGCAAAAATATCAACAAGTTCTTTCAATAATTAAGTAATATATCTGGTAATTTGAACTCACTAAGATCAATTAGTCACTTTCTTACTATTACCTTACTTAGCAGGGTTATTATCATCTTATTACCCATTTTCCTTCCATTCTTTTTCTATTCAAAGATCTATCTCATTCACTGAGGAGACATAAGCAAATAAAAGTAAAATAGATCAACCTTCTCTACATCATCTTTATTAATTGTCCTCTCCACCATTGACTGTCAGCACAATTCCCAAATGTAATCTTTCATTTCAATGTATATATTTGGATTATTTTTGTCATCCCTTTTCTCTACTTTCATTGTTCTTGTTATTACCATATTAAAAATAATAGGTCACTTCTGGTCAAGTTGGTGGAAAGAAGCCAGGCACTGTGCTAAGTTCTCCTGGCTTTCCCCAAGAACATATATGAAAGAAGCCTCATAACAGAATTCAAATCCACAAAATCCAGAGATGAATAAAGGAGAAGAACATCTGCCAACAAGGTGTGTCTCGGGGGAATGTGGGTGAGGCAGGGGCAGAGAGCCCAGAGCCAGGGCAGAGGCAGTGTGGAGTGAGATCCAGGACTAACCTCAGAACAGCTGAGTAAGCATTTGACTTTGTAATCAGGCAGGAGAGCTCCAGTGAGATTGGAGGGAGAGTTGCAGTGCAGGGGAAGGGAGAGCCACAGCACAATGGCTAGACATCAATCCAGTCAGCTCCACTGGGCTGGAAGACCAGGGCTGTGCATCCATATTTTCAACAGAGTCCCCCATATTTCCATTTGAGTACTCCCCCATGAGAGAAAGGGATTCTTCCCAAAACACAGTAACAACTTCCCCATTTCAGTACTGAGTGAATAAGATTAACAATATAGCCCAAGGACCCAGCACACATTGTTCAAGGATAATTCAGACTCTATTGCTCCCCACAGCCCCCTCCCCCACAGGCCTAGGGAGTGGGCAACAAATTAAGGTCACAGACACTCCAGAGAAAGTCTCTCGCATCCCCTACAGGCTGGCCCACTTGGAGTTACTAAAGCCAGTGAGCTAAGTCCCTAGGGTTTTCAAAACCAAAAGTCTGTGATCCAGCCCCTCCCCCAATAGAAGATCCTAGGAAAATGGAGAAAGACCAGAAGAAACGGGGAACCATTGAAAGCTACCTCAAAAACAAAGACCCTAACTCAGAGAAAGCTAGAACATCTGAGGAGAATATGAATTAGTCTCCAGCCCAGAAAGACTTCTTAGAAGAGATAAGGAAGGAGGTTAAAAATCAATCTGGGGGGAAGCTAGGTGGCACAGTGGATGGAGCACCGGCCCTGGAGTCAGGAGTACCTGAGTTCAAATCTGGCCTCAGACACAATAATTATCTAGCTGTGTGGTCTTGAGCAAGACACTTAACCCCATTTAACCTTGCAAAAACCTAAAAAAAAATTTTTTTAATCAATTGGAAAAATTGGGAAAGGAAACCCTAGAGAAAATTAACACCTTGCAGGAGAAAATTAACACCTTGTAACAAGAAAAAAAATCCTTGAAAAATGCAATTGGACAAGTGCAAAATTAAAATAATTCTCTCAAAACTACAATTGGGCAAGTGGAAAACTCCTTCAAAAAGGAGTTGGAAAAGTTAAAGAAGAATATTCTTCTCTTAAAAAAAGAATGGAATTCATGGAAACTAATGACTTTGTGAGACAACAAAAATTTGCTAAACAAAACCAAAAATAAAATAAAATAAAATAAAATAAATGTAAAATACCTCATCGGCAAAACTACTGACCTAGGGAATAATCCAGAAGAGACAACTTAAGAATCAGTGAGCATCCTGAACACATTGAGGATTAAAAAAAAGTCTGGATCAATATTCCAGGATCTTTTGAAAAAACAATTGCCTTGATATGATGGAACCAGAGGCCAAAACAGTTTTTGAAAGAATACATTGATCTTCTCATGAAAGGGATGCCAAAATGAAAACACCGAATAATGCTGTGTCAAATTTCAGAACTATCAGATAAAAGAGAAAATCCTACAAGCAGTCAGAAAGAAGCAATTTGGATACCAAGGAACCACAGTAAGCATTACACAGGACCTGGCTGCATCATACTTAAGGGATGGAAGGGCCTGGAATGCAATATTCTGAAGAGCAAGGGAGCTTGGGATGCAGCCAAGAATTCATTATCCTGCAAAACTAAACCTTCTCTTCCAGGGGAAAAGATGGACATTTAACAAAATAGGAGACTTCCAGCTTTTCCTGATGAAAAGTCCAGAGTTAAAAAGAAAATTTGGACTCCAAGCAAGAGACTCAAGAGACACATGAAAAGGTAAAAAAGGGAAAAGAAAAAAAATTGCTATCCAATAAGATGAAAATGGCTATATCCCCACATAGGGAAAAGATTCCCATAACTCTTAAGAATTGTAACTCTATTAGAGAGGATATACTTAGCCAGAAGTAATGGACACTCATGATTTGTCTGTGACTCAGAAAGATTTAAAAACAATATCTCTTTAAAAGGGGAGGACAGTAAAGAGACAGGAGGATGGAGGAGATTGAATGGGGTAAATCACATTACATGAAGAGATACAAAGGACTTATTGCAATAGAGGGGAAGAAGAGAGGAGGTGAAAAACACCTGAATCTAACTCTCATCAGATTTGGCTCAAAGAAGAATTAACATGCACATATTCAGTTAAGTTAAGAAACTTCTCTTACCTTTAAAGTATTAAAAGAGGAAAAGGAGAGGGGGAAAAAGAGGAACTAACAGAAGGTAGAAGGGGGAGGGGGAAAAGGGAAAGATAGGGGGAGGGGTGGATATAAGGGGGCAAACCCTGAAGGAGGTGGTATTCTGAAGTAAAATGCTGGGGAATATGGATAAAGTGAAAAAAAGGGGAAAAATACAGAGGGAAGAAAACATGGAGGGCAATAAAGAGTTAGTAATTATAACTTTGAAAATGAATGGGATGAACTCTCCCATAAAACATAAGTGAATAGCAGAGTGGATTGAAAACCAGAATCCTACAATATGCTGCTTACAAGAAACTCAGTTGAAGCAGAGAGAGAGATACATGTAGAGTGAAGCTAAAAGACTGGAGCAGAATATATTTCATTTCAGTCAAAGTGAAAATGTCAGGGATAGCAATACTTATCTCAGACAAAGCAGTTGCTAATATAGATCTCATTAAAGCAGATAAGGAAAGAAACTATATCCTCTTAAAAGGTACCATAGACAATGAAGCAATTTCAATACTAAATATGTATGCATCAAGTGGTATAGCATCCAAGTTCTTAAGAGGAGAAGCTGAATGAGTTACAGTAAGAGATAAATAGCAAAATTCTACTGGTGGGAGATCTCAAACTCCCTCTCTCAGATTTAGATAAATCTAACCATAAAATAAACAAGTAGGAAGTTGAGGTAAATAGAATGTTAGAAAACCTAAGCATGATAGATTTTTTGGAGAATACTGAATGGGGATAAAAATGAATATGCTTTTTTTTCTACATGGCACTTGCACAAAATTTGATCATGTACCAGGGCATAAAAACCTTATAATCAAATGCAGAAAGGCAAAAATGTGGGCAGCTAGGTGGCACAGTGAATAGAGCACTGGCCCTGGAATCAGGAATACCTGAGTTCAAATTTGACCTCAGACACTTACTAATTACCTAGCTGTGTAGCCTTGGGCAAACCACTTAACCCCAATTTGTCTTGCAAGAAAAAAGAAAGAAAGAAAGAAAGAAAGAAAGAAAGAAAGAAAGAAAGAAAGAAAGAAAGAAAGAAAGAAAGAAGGAAGGAAGGAAGGAAGGAAGGAAGGAAGGAAGGAAGGAAGGAAGGAAGGAAGGAAGGAAGGAAGGAAAGAAAGAAAGAAAGAAAGAAAGAAAGAAAGAAAGAAAGAAAGAAAGAAAGAAAGAAAAAGAAAGAAGGAAGAAAGAAAGAAAGAAAGAAAGAAAGAAAGAAAGAAAGAAAGAAAGAAAGAAAGAAAGGCAGAAATAGTTACTACTTCCTTCTCAGATCATAATGCAATAAAAATCACATGCAATAATGGACCACGGAGAGATAGACCTAAAGCCAATTGGAAACTAAATAACCTCATTCTAAAGAATGAGTGGATCAAACAACAAATTATAGTGAGATTAATGATTTATCCTTGATGATGACAATAACAAGACAACATACCAAAAGTTATGGGATACAGACAAGGCAGGGGATATATTATATCTTTAACTGCTTACGTAAATAAAAAATAGAAAGAAAAAATCAATGAACTAAGCATGTAATTAAAAAAAATAGAGAAAGCACAAATCAAAAATCCCTAATACCAAATTAGAAATTCTAAAAATTAAAGGATAAATTAATAAAATTGAAAGAAGAAAATTATTGAACTAATAAATAAACCAAAAATTGGTTTTATGAAAAAACAATAAAATTGATAAACCTTTGTTAATTTTATTTAAAAAAAGAAAAAACAAAACCAAATTGCTAATATCACAAATGAAAAAGATAAACTCACCACCAATGAGGAGGAAATTAAAAGAATAATTCAAAATTATTTTGCCCAACTGTATACCAATAAGTTTGATAATCTAAGGGAAATGGATGAATATTTATGACAATATAAGTTGTCCAAGTTAAATGAAAAGGAAATTAAATATCTAAATTACCCTATCTCAGATAAAAAGAAATTCAACAAGCTATCATTGAACTCCCTAAGAAAAAAGTCTCTAGAGCCAGATGGATTTACAAGAGAAATATAACCAGCAATTTAAGGAACAATTGGTTCCAATTCTATATAAACTTTTTTTGAAAAATAGGTGAAGACAGAACTCTGCCTAACTCCTTCTATGACACCATTATGGTGCTGATACCTAAACCAGGAAGAGTGAAAACAAAGAAAGAAAATTATAGACCAATTTCCTTAATGAATATGGATGCAAAAATCTTAAACAAAATTTTTAACAAAGTGATTACAGCAAGTTATCACTAGGATAATACACTATGACCAAGCATGATTTATTCCAGGAATTCAAGGTTGGTTCAATATTAGAAAAACTGTCAGTTTAATTAATTATATCAATAACAAGCCTAATAGAAATCATATGACTATTTCAATAGATGCTAAAAAAAAGCCTTTGACAAAGTATAGCACCCATTCCTACTAAAAATACTAGAGAGCTTAGGAATAAATGGATTGTTCCTTAAAATAATAAGCAGTATCTATCTGAAACCCTCACCAAGCATTGTATGCAATGGGAATAGGCTAGAGGCATTCTCTATAAGATCAGGGGTGAAACAAGGATGCCCATTATCACCACTTCAATATTGTATCAGAAATATTTTAACAAAGATTTAAATAACTGGGGAAATATAGCTTCAGGGATAAGAGAAGAAAAGGAAATTAAAGGAATTAGAATTGGGAAGGAAGAAACAAAACTCTCACTCTTTGCAGCTGACATGATGGCAGACCTAGAGAATACTAAACTACTAGAAAAACTACTAGAAACAATTAGCAATTTTAGCAAGTCACAGGATAGAAAACAAACTCTCATAAATCCTCAGCATTTCTATATATTAATAGCAAGATACAGCAGCAAGAGCTAGAAAGAAAAATTCCATTTAATGTGATTTAAAACAATGTAAAATACTTAGGAGTCTACCTGCTAAGGCAGACTCAGAAACTATGAAATAACTATAAAACACTTTTCACACAAATAAAATCAGATTTAAATAACTGGAAAAATATCAATTGCTCATGGATAAGCTGAGCTAATATGATACAAATGACAATGGTACCCAAATTAATCTACTTATTTAGTGTCTTATCAATCAAACTTCAAAAAAATTACTTTAACGAGATAGAAAAAAATTGTAACTAAATTCATATGGAGAAAAAAACAGTCAGGAATATCCAGGGATTTAATGAAAAATGCAAAAGTAAGTGGCTTAGCCTTACTAGATCTAAAATTATATTAATAAAGCATCAGTCATCAAAACAGTCTGGTATTGCCTAAGAAATAGAGTGGTGGATCAGTGGAATAGTTTGGGTGCAAAAGAGACAGCAGGAAACAATTATAGTAATCTATTTGATAAACTCCAAGAGTCCAGCTTCTGGGATAAGAACTCTCTCTTTGATAAAAACTGTTGGGAAAATTGGAAGTTAGTATGGCAAAAAATTGGATTTAACCAGCATCTCACACCCTATACTAAGATAAGATCAGAATGGTACAGGATTTAGACATAAAAGAAAATATTATAAGCAAACTAGGAGATCAAGGAAAAGCTTACTTGTCCATTATGTGGAAATGGAAGCAGTTTATGACCAAGGAAGAGATGAAGAATATAATTTAAAATAAATTAGATAATTTTGATTACATTAAATTAAAAAGCTTTTGCACAAACAAAACCACTGTAATTAAGCTCAAAAGAAATGTAGTAGGTTGAGAAACAATTTTTACAACTAGTATTTCTGACAAAGTACTCATTTCTAAAATATATAGAGAACTGAGTCAAATTTTATATTAAAAAAGTCATTCCCCAATTGACAAATGGTCAAAGGATATGCAAAGGCAATTTAGAGATGAGGAAATCAAAGCTATCCATAGTCATATGAAAAATTGCTCTATATCACTACTGATTAGAGAAATGCAAATTAAAACAGTTCTGAGGTAGCATCTTACACCTATCAGATTGGCCAATATCCAGAGAGGACAATTTTCAATGTTGGAAGGGATGTGGGAATTCTGAGATGCTAATACATTGCTAGTGGAGCTGTGATCTCATACAACTTTTCGAGAGAACAATCTGGAATTATGCCCAAAAGGCAATAAAAATGTGCATACCCATTGATCCAACAATACCACTACTGGGTCTGTACCCTGAAGAGATCATGCAAAAGGGTAATAACCTCACTTTTACAAAAATGTTCATAGCAACCCTGTTTGTTGTACCAAAGAATTGGAATTCGAGTAAATGTCCAACAATTGGGAAATGGCTGAACAGATTGTGGTAAATGTATATTATAGAACACTGTTGTTCTATTAGAAACCAAGAGGGATGGGATTTCAGAGAACCCTGGAAAGACTTGCATTAACTGATGTTGAGGGAGATGAGCAGAACCAGAAGAACACTGTATACCCTAATAGCAACATGGGGTGGGGGGGGGGGTGATGATCAACCTTAATGGACTTGTTCATTCCATCAATGCAATAATCAGGAACAATTTTAGAGCACCTGTGACAGAGAATAAATACCATATGTATCCAGAGAAAGAACTGTGGAGTTTAAATAAAGACCAAAGTCCATTACCTTCAACCTTTTTTAAGTGTCTTATGTACTACATAATTTTGCTATCTCTAATATTTTATTTTCTCATCAAGGGAATGATTTCTCTCCCAAAACCTTCAATCAAAACCATTTCGATCAATGTATAGCATGGAAACCATGTAAAGATTATCAGACTACATTCTATGGGGGGGATGCGGGAGAGGGAAGGGAAGGGGGGGGCAAATTCTAAAAATTCAAAACCTTACAGAAAATGGTAGGTAGAAACTACTATTGCATATAATTAGAAAACAAAAAAATTAACAAAAAAGAAAAAAATAACAGGCCACAATCAAATCTTGTTGAGAATGAGGGAAGCTGGGCAGCTAGGTGGTGCAGTGGATAAAGCACCATCCTTGGAGTCAGCAATACATGGGTTCAAATCTGACCTCAGACACTTAATATTTACCTAACAGTGTGGCCTTGGGCAAGCCACTTAACCCCATTGCCTTGAAAAAAGAATCTTAAAAAAAAGAAAGAGAGAATGAGGGAAGCTGTATAGGAAAGGGGTATATAACTTATAAACAGAACAATATGACAAAGGTGTATTATTATTATCATATTAGTTAGCATTCCTTTTTTGCTAATCCATTTTTTAACCACTAAATTAAGCTTAGTAGTTTCTTCCATTGTAATATAATAAACCATTTCACTTTAGAGGAAATAGAAGGGGAAATATTCAAAAGGATTGGATTCCATATGGATCACTGATTATTACATAGTACAGGACTTTACCACCAGGCTTTCAAGTTATATATGATAGGCAGAAAGGTAGACAGGCATGCAGGCAGGCAGGCTGAGTGAAAAACAAAAAAGAAAGAAATTCTAAGATACAAGAATTGCAGCATGCTACTGAGCTCAATGGATGCCATAAATGAACCTCTTCGAAGTTTAAGATAATTTATAGTTCAATTCATTTTGAAATAAACTTTCTTTATTATTAATTAAGAAATGAATATATAAACATGACCAGCAATAAAGAATAACTTAGGACCTGATCATGTGATAAATAGTAACTAAAGTGAACTATTGCATTACTATCTTAGGTTTTATCTTTAAATCTCAACTTTTATAACTTGCTTTAAATTTTTTTTTTAATTTTCAGGTAAAAGTATGTCCCATAGTTCAGTTTGCCTCACTTTATATTGATTTTTCCTTGGGAATCACACCACAATCCACAAAGTACAACTGTCCCCCCATTTTGGTGACTAGTAATCTAAGGAGCTGTTAAAAAGCTGATTTGTTTTGAAGTTCTCTAAGTCTGGAAATTTCTCCTAAAAGAGATAACAAATTCTCATAGATCCTCAGCATTTCTATATATATACATATATTAATAGTAAGATACAGCACTCTAAGTGCAAAAGGGAAGCAGGAGACTGAATTTTAATGTTTTCAATTTGTGTCTGTCTGTGTGTGTGTATGTGTGTGTGTGTGTGTGTGTGTGTGTTTCCCCAAATTGAATCCAGATGACTCCTAAAGAAAAATCTTGGAATGGATGACTGTAAAAGACTGATGGATAACTAAACATTTGCTTACTTGAACAAAAAAAATAATAACTTAGAGAAAATTAAAAATGTAAATCTTTTTATCCTTTTATTTCCCAAAACTAATCCCAAGGAAAAACAAAACAATTGGCTTAAGGTCATGGTAAAAAAAGGCTAAAGGAATTAAACTTTGGAGGTCAATGACAAACTTCCCTACACCCTCAATGTTACTAGCCTGTTCTCTGATCAACCTAAATCTTATCAGGCTGATCTTTTAGGAGAAATTTCCAGACTTAGAGAACTTCAAAACAAATCAGCTTTTTAACAGCTCCTTAGATTACTAGTCACCAAAATGGGGGGACAGTTGTGATTCCCAAGGAAAAATCAATATAAAGTGAGGCAATAACTCATGTCCCACCATTCCTGCCATAGTCAATAATGAATGTCTAATAGAACCCCCATCAGATGAAGACATCAATTACCTTCCTATATTCCCCAACTTTGTATCCTACCCCAGTGACTTTCCAAGGATTTTTCAGCTTTCAATCTCTTACCTTGAGCTTCAAGTGAAAGCTTCAAAGTGATTACAATCCAACCACTACCTTGACATGAAAAGCAGCAGCCATGTAGACAAAATTCTCCCCAGTACCAATGTACTTATTTCTGGCTTTTAAATTACCTTGTGATTGTAGCATATACTGCTCAACAGAATCTGGCCTGATGGGTAATGCCTGGTGAATAAGATCCCTGCACCATACTTTTTGTTTTTGGTTAAACAGTGTGAATAGTACAAGGATATTAGGAATAAATGAGTTATGATCTATATCACAACTCAATACATTATCTTTCTCCTTAAATTTTCTCTTTCAACTTCCCTATTGTTAGAGAAACAACCACGAGACCAGATTTCCACAGAATATTGGTACAGGATACAGACAATGAAACAAAAGAGATATTACCCCTTAGTGAATCAGTTCCAGAATCTGATCCAATTCCATGTGATAGAGTGCTTGAGGTGAGATGTTGGGATGCAGGCAACTAGGTCACTAGTCCCATAAATGTAAAATATCATCATTACTTTGTTTCTTGGCATATTTATTGCAATGAGTCTTGACTTTTTTCCATGAAAGTTTAAGAAGAGAAAAAGTGACCAATCATAATATATAAATACAATGTCTTTTATTATCTAAAACTACTAAAGCTGAAAGAAAAGTAATTAAACTTGATTAAAGAAACATCATAAATAATTCTAGTTCGATGAAAGAGAGAAAATATTGCCTTTGAATGAACAGGATCCCAGGTTCTTAAGTTCTTTAAAATTCCATTCAATTGACAAGCTACAATACCTATTCAGTTGGAGTAACCAAGATGGAGTGACAGTAAATGGTGTACCTCCATATGTATATAGAAGTCATGGCTTTAGGGGTTAGATTAATATAAGATGACTTGAAAATCAGTGCAGCCTTAATCTATTAAAGCATAAAATTTAAACGTTACTCTGTTAAAGCATAAAACTTTTGTGAAATGCAATATAACCAAAATGATGAATAAAATCTATTATGTTGACTATTGGTTTTGGTTAGACAGTGTGAGTCTAGGACAAGGACATTAAAAGTTCAGTTTACTTTTATAAAACAATATTTCACATTCAGACATATTTTCAGACTGTTTTAAAGCTGCTTATATCTGAACTCTGGGCACAAACACAGGGTTCCACTCCTTAGGCAGGGATGCAATACCTCATTTAAGAATTGCAATGGGGGCAGCTAGGTGGCCTAGTGGATAAAGCACCAGCCTTGGAGTCAGGAGTACCTGGGTTCAAATCTGGTCTCAGACACTTAATAATTATCTAGCTGTGTGGCCTTGGGCAAGCCACTTAACTCCATTTGCCTTGCAAAACAAGACAAAAAAACACTAAAAAAAATTGCAATGTCACATCAGAAATGTTACTATCTGGCCAAAACCAGAAAGCAATTTAATTCAACATGAATTATATTCAGGTAAACAATGAGTCAGACCACTTCCTCTTATTTCTGGTCAATTTGAATAATAACAAAATGGGATGTCTTTTTACAAGAATCTTTTCCCGATCCCTTTAATTCTAGAGCCTTCTCTTGGTTAATTATTTTCTATTTATCCTATATATATATAGCTTGCTTTGAATATATTTGTTTGAATATTGTCCCTCCCCTGTTAAACTGTCTGTGAGCTCCTTGAAGGCCAGGACTTTCTTTTTTCTTTTTTTGCTTTTTGTAAGACAATGAGGTTAAATGATTTCCCCAAGGTCACACAGCTATGTAATTAAGTGTCTGAGGCCAGATTTGAACTGGTCTTCCTGACTCCAGGAGTGATACTTTCTCCAGCTGCCACTGCACAGACTATCTTTTACCTCTTTTTGTATCCTAAGAGTTTAGTATACAATGCTTGGCAAATAGTGGGCACTAAATAAATATTGATTAATATATATTGATTCATTGTCATGAAATAGACAGTACCTTTCCTATGATTACAGTTTTTTTTATTTTTTTCAAGGCAATGGGGTTAAGTGGCTTGCCCAAGGCCACACAGCTAGGTAATTATTAAGTGTCTGAGGCCGGATTTGAACTCAGGTACTCCTGACTCCAGGGCTGGTGCTCTATCCATTGTGCCACCTAGCTGCCCTATGGTTACATTCTTAATAAATATTTGTTGAATTGAATTGAATTGGAAAGTCATGCTATTTGGCTGATGTTCTTAACCATTAGTTTCTTCAAAGTAATCTAAGGAGAAAATCTAATAATCATAACATCACTTATTTTGATATGGAAAATATCTCAGAAACCAATAATCCAACCTCTTCATTTTAAAGAGGAGGAAATTGAGACCAAAGGAAGTTAATTGACTTGTCCAAAGTCATCACACAGATGATAAACATCAGAAGAAGAATCTGAAATTCTGACTCCAAAGTCAATTTCTTTGCACCATATCATGCTAATAGTAATTTCCTAAAAGTAACTATCAATTTTACTGAGTGTTTTATATACTATTTATATAGTTTTACATACTATTCAGAGTATACTTGTAATTAGCACTGTTAGTAAAATTCTCATTTCAAACATGAGGAAATTAAGTGATTTACCTTTTTGTCCACAGCAAATGTATATGAGAGGAGATTAGACCCCAATTGTGTCTGACTCTAGATCCAGAACTCCATTAGTTATACTAGGTTTCCTTTTGTGCTAGAAGTACAAATATGGTTATCTCCTGACCCACCAGTTTTCTCCATAGATCTTCATCCAAACTCAAAGGTCTTTCTTTTTGGTCCCAAGGAGTCTGATATTGGATGGGTACAGCTGGAATATTCCAAAGTCTATTAGCAATCTTCTATGCTAGCCAGGTCCTTGTCAACACATCCTATGGGAAGTAGTATGAGCAGCTCATGTAGTTAACTATGCCTGGGAATGCTGCCCTCAACCAAAATGAGGGGGATTTTGCATAGCTCTTCTGTGGCATCCAAGATGCTGCTCCCTGGGAGCTGTGGGTTAGGCAGTGCTGGCTTGGTGATGAGAACTCACAGGAAGACACTGTTGTCTTTCTTTGCTCTTTCCCCTAATGCTGCTGACATTTGGGGTTGAAATTAACTCTCCATTCCCAAATCTGGACTCCCAGAAATAGTTTACTTAATACTTTGCAATCAGGCAGATGGAAGTTTAATTAGTAAAGAGACTCTCAGGCAAATTCCTGAAAGGGAAAATTTTCCTCTGTCAAAGAAAGGAAAGGGACCTAAAGTGAAGTTAGGTGGCAAAGTAGAGTCAGAAAAACCCATGTTACTGACTTCGAATCTGGCCTCAGATACTTACTCACCGGACAAGCCATTGAATTGTCTGTCTCAGTTTCCTCTTCTGAAAAGTTGTTAATAATAGCACCTACTTCAAAAGATTATTGTTGAACTCAAATAAAATAATATGTAAAACTTTGCAACCCTTAAATCACTGTATAAGTTCTAACTAATCACCACCATCATCATTCATAATCCTTGCTTGCTCCATAAATTGGATTAACTAGAAGGACTATTTTAGCCAGATCTGCAATGTCAAGGACAAGAGAGAGACAAAAGGTCAAACTCAGTTGATCTAATGATGGCTTTTATTGATTGCATATTTACTGAAGTGATGGGCAAGCAATCCTACAAGAAGAGTTCAACATATGTGTGTGTCCTGCTTTTTTGCCATTCTCCTAGGATAAAAGCAAGCCTTGTTTTGTCCTATTTTGGGATATGAAGCTGCCTAAGAAGTTATCACCCAGACAACCAGTAGTATCAGTGCAATAGACTAGTTGTAGACACCCATAGACCTCAGGATTTGTATGATTTTATGTTCAGGTCAACAAAAGGGGCTGGGTCCTCATACAAATACACAAATCTTAGAGTAGCTCTCTGGTGTCTTGAAATCCATCAGTCATGAGTAGGTCAGATAAGATTAAAGATAGAAGTTGGAAGCATTCCTCTGAAGTCAGGGAGCTACACTGGAGCATACCCATCCGGGTCCCATAGCCTTCTCAAAGAGTGTATCCTTCAAATGAAAGAACCTGATCTAACTAGCCTGCCTCACGGACTTCTGCTGAATCACAGGATCTCACATGATTTATGAAGTCAACTATTCTAATGTTCATCTATACAAAACACACAGGATAACAGATCCAGAAAAATGATCATTCAATACTTTATTAAAGACCTCCAATGAGGGGAAATCTAATACATTTCAAAATGGATTGTTCTATTCTTGAATAGCTCTAATTGTTAAGATTTTCCTCACATCAAAACTACCCCTCCACAATTTCTAGAGCCAAATAGAAGTCTAATTCATCTTCCATATAATATCCCTAAAAACCCTCACAGACAATTAGCATATCTTCCTTAAATCTTCTCTTCTAGACCTCATTTTTAAAATATCGAGATAATTGATTCAAATTTATGAGAATATAATGATTCCCCAATTAATAAATGGTCAAAGAATATAAATAGGCAGTTTACAGATGAAGAAATTAAAGCTATCTATAGTCATATGAAAAAAATTCTAAATTACCATTTATTAGAAAAATACATATCAAAACAACTCTGAAATAGCACCTCACACCCATCAGATTGGTTAATGTGACAGAAAAGAGAAATGATAAATCTTGGAGAGGATGTGGGAAAACTGGGACACAAATGCATTGTTGATGGAGTTGTGAACTGATCAAACCATTCTGAAAAGCAATTTATAACTATTCCCAAAAGGTAAAGTTTGATTTAACAATATCACTGCTAGATCTGTGTACCAAAGAGTTCATAGAAAAGGTCATATGTACAAGGATGTTTATAGCAGATGACCTAAGAAGTCATCTATTCTAATGCCTATATATACAAAAAATTGTTGATATCCAGCAAATGTCCATGCGATATTTTATTGAAGATTTCCAATGAGGAGAAATCAAATCTTTCAAGATAGATCTTTCCACTTTAGGACAGCTTTTTAGAGGCAAAGAACTGAACATTGAGGGGATGCCCATCAATTGGGAAATGACTAAGTTGTGGTTTCTGAATATAATGGAATATTATTGCTCTTTAAGAAATAATGATAGCTGTGTGGCCTTGGGCAAGCCACTTAACACCATTTGCCTTGCAAAAACAAACAAACAAAAAAAAAAGAAATAATGAACAGACAGCTTTCAGAAAAGCCTGAAAAGGTTTCCATTAACTGCTCCTGAGTGAAATGAGCAAAAGCACTAGAACACTGTATTCAGTAACAGCAATAGTGTGTTAATTAGCTATGTTAAACTTAACTCTTTTTAACAATTCAGTGATTAAAGATAATTCTAACATGATGGAAAATGCCAGAGAAAGAACTATAGACTCTGAATGAAGATCAAAGCATGCTCTTTTTTACCTTTTTAATTTTCTTTTTGTTGTTTCTTTCTCCTAGTATTTCCCTTTTGTTCTTATTCTTCTTTCACAGCATTAACTAATATAAAAATACGTGCAATATGATTGTTCATGTATAACCTAGATAAGATTTCTTCTTAGGAGGGAAGAATGGAAGGGAGAAAAACTTTACAAAAACGAATATTGAAAATTATCTTTACATATGATTGGGAAAATAAATAAAAATTTAAAAAACAAAATAAAAATATTCTCTTTTATGAGCTAAATGTAGTTCTTTCACCTAATTGTTATATCTGCTATATTCTCCCATAATTCTTTTGACCCCACTACTCAATTTATGACCTGCCTATATCCTTCCTAAAAGTTGTCATTTAAAACTAAATACAGTACTCTAGAATTAACATAATCATGTAAGTTATAATAATAGAGCTATCTTATTATCTATATATGTGTATATATATATATACATATATATGTGTATATATATATATATATATTATATATATATATATATATATACACACCTCCTTTTACTAAGCCTAGGAAAGCATGAGCTTTTTTATTCCTAATTCAATTTTTTTCCAATTAACAGGCATTAATTCCTTTCCATCATTTTTACTCCCTTCCAAATGGACAATAATTTAAAAACCCTCCTCATAAATGAGTAAAACAAAATAGAGTCTCTCATTGACCATGTCCAAAAATGCATGTCTCATTCTGCATTTATAGACTATAAATTCTCTGTAAAGAAATGGAGAATGTATTTGATCTTCATATCTCTGGAATTTTGATGTGTCATTGCATGGATCAGAGTTCCAATAGCCTTCAAAATTGTTTTTCTTTATGATGTTACAGTTGTGTATATTCTTCTTCTATTTGTCCTCACCTCATTCTATGTCATTTTATAAAAGTCTTCTTAGTTTCTTCTAAAACTATTTATTACATCATTTCCTATGAAACAATATTACATTAAGTTTACATGCCATAATTTTTAGCCAGTTTCCAAAAGATGGTAGTCCTCTTATTTTCCAATTTGATGCCACTACATAAAAAGCAAGCACTATGTTATTTGTTATTATGTATCACCTGCAGTGTATTAAAATCTCCAAATCAGTTCACAGTAACAGTTGTGTAATCATAGTAAGCTGCTTTGCTCATCTGAATGAAATGGTTCATAGCTATTAAAAGTAAAGTATGTCATCCTAGTCTACTTTGCCCTATTCATCTGTTTTTTTTGTTTTAGATTGAAACAGAAGCATTCAATTTTGTTTCTAGAGAAACTCAGAAAGATTTCCCTTTCGCAAAGTCACAATCCATGATGAAAAGTTGTCATCTTTCTTTCTTAGATATTCCTCAGAAGTAGAGACAGGAAAATTCTCAAAGTTATACTATCAGATTAAAAACCTAGTCATTGGCAATTTGCTTTTAATCATTGCCAACTGCCCCTCACCAGAGAGTTAGATAAAAACTATTACCTCCAACCTGATTTCCTATTGCTCCTAGGAACATAATCACATGACATATCTTCCTTCTCTCAGCACTGGAGAGTCTAACCTATATGGACAAACATGCAAACAATCACATAAACACACACACACACACACACACACACACACACACACACACACACAAAGAAAACACAATACAGTTGAGGAAGGAATAGGTATAGGAAAAGTATAGGTACAGAGCTTCTCTGAGTCCAGTACCCTACCCAAGTATCCTTGCTGCAGAATCACACAATTTCAACCAGAGTCCCTTTTATCTTTCCTTTCTCCCTAACATCCAACCAAGCAAGCTAAGTAAGAATATTGAATGGATTGTTAGCATCCATCTCTACTTTGACCTTAATTAATAAAGGCATTCTGTTTGTGGGTGAAGAAAAGAAGATATTATCATGTAGGGTAATATTGCTTCCAATCTGTGTTCTTATCCAAAGCAGTTTAGTTTTGACAGTTATAACCCATGATGGTTATTGATTGGTTTGTGGCTTTCAAGCATTAGAAAATTGCAGCACAGACGTATATGGGTTGGAAACATATCTCTCCTACCTCCTGCCCTTGCCTCTGCTCTTAAACCCTCTGTTCTCAGATTTGTTATATGTGGAAATCCTAAACTGTTAATCAGGAGCTAAAGAAGTGAGCAGAAGTGACAAAACTGACCAGGGACAAATCAGTTTGGCAGCCAGATGTTTAAAATAAAAAAAAAAAACCTACTGCCTACCACCACTAATTAGCATTTTGACCATAAATAAATCACTGCACTCCTTCTGAAATTCAATTTTCACATTTCCAAAATGAAAAAATACATCAATTTGATCCACATTTATTAATTATCAACCATCTTCCAGGCACTGTGCTAGGTGCTGAAAAGAGAATATAGCAGATATAACAATTAGGTGAAAGAACTACATTTAGCTCATAAAAGAGAATATTTTTTTTTGTTTTTTAAATTTTTATTTATTTTCCCAATCATATGTAAAGATAATTTTCAATATACGTTTTTGTAAAGTTTTTCTCCCTTCCATTCTTCCCTCCTAAGAAGAAGGAAGGAAGGAAGGAAGGAAGGAAGGAAGGAAGGAAGGGAGGAAGGGAGGGAGGGAGGGAGGGAGGGAGGGAGGAGGGAAGGAGGGAAGGGGGAAGGGGGAAGGAAGGAAGGAAGGAAGGAAGGAAGGAAGGAAGGAAGGAAGGAAGGAAGGAAGGAAGGAAGGAAGGAAGGAAGTCCCTTATATCCTGGTACTGATGTTCTACTGGACAATGGAAAAAACTTTCTTTTTGAATAAACCAACTGTTGAAGTTGTCAACTGAAGGAAGGGTTTGACTATTTATGTATGCCGTCATTTCCAGGAAACCTAGATTTGCAGGTATAGACATACATTTTGCTTCTTCCTACCGCTCTGACCTGACTGGTGTGATTTAAATGAAGCATAAACCCCCTAATAACTGAATTCATATAAAAATAAAGTGGAATCTCAATCCTATCTGAGAATCAGTGTCACAATCTATTTCTTGTTAATAACTCAGAGAGAACTCTAACAAAATCCTGATTGGGGCAGACCAATGAGAAATGTAATTTCTTACATAATTTCCCTTTTTGTGAGTTATGTGGATCTCTCTGGAGATGTGAAGATGCCACCAGAGCTAGAACTCTTTCAGCCCTGCCAATCTACCAAATGTTGAACAAAAGAAGGTCAGTATCATACTTCTAGTCCTCTGATGGACAAAAGAAAACAGTAAAAGATTTCAAAGGATCAAAGAAGAAAAAAGGCATCTGGGCAATCCTAACAAGCCAGGCATGGCCAAAATAAAGCAAGAGGTTCCTGTGGGGAGGATGAAGGGGACACAGAAAATGGAGGAGACTGGAAATTCTTTTCCCTCTTCTCCGATCTTCTCCCCACTGTCAATTACTTAGACACCATTTTAAAACTCAGACTTGCTATTAGTTTTTAATTAAATCAAGATGTTTTCATTGCTTCATGGCAAACATGGAGTTTGTTTTGCAAGGTTATGTTATTGTTCTCAGACAGAGGTGACTGACAGCCTCCATGGATGACACCATGATATGAAAGATGCAAAAGAAGCAAATTCTACACCTCAGCAGTTCAGTCAGCAAGATAAAACTGTGCCACAGATTTATGTTTTCCTTAAACAAGGAAAGAAAAAGAAAAGTTCTCTAAAGAGTCTTTTTTAAAAAAATGTTCCTAGAACAAAACAATGTAGGGGGGAATGAGAAATGTTTGTGTAATTTTAATACCCCTGTTGATACTGCAGCAGTCCCCTAAGACTTACGCTTGCCATATTTTCCAGTAGGTGCTGGAGGCCAGAGGCAGACTTGTTTAGTATGATTCACTTTTCACTATTCCAGAGCTTAAGCTTCCAAATCCAGAACATAGGCTGGAAGCATTCCGGGAAAAATAACAAAGCTGAAGACTCATGTTTTGTAGATTATTCTGAACAGCTCATGCTCCCATGCATAAAAAATCTTGGGGAAACAAAGGCTATTTATATTCATTATGTCCAAGTCAGACAAAAAAATAGAAATAAGATCAACGTGACAATAACTTCAATTCTGCAAACACTATTTCTGGCAACCAATGTCTATAACACAGAGATTGTCAGGTTCAACTTCCTCATCTATATAATAAAGAGTTATATACAATGATTTCTAAGTTCTTTCCAATTTCAAATTTAAGAGTTATGATTTGTTTCTCCATCAGCACCTAGCAGGCAAGAAGCATTTATTTAGCATTTACAGCATGCTGAACATTGTAGTAAACACTGAGAATGCAAATATAAGCAATATAAAAGACAGTCCCTGCTTTCAAGGAGCTTACATTCTAACTGGGGGAAGACAATACATAATAAAGGAGCAGAACTGGAGGGGAAGAAAAAAGGGAGGAAAAGGGGACATAATGTCTGAAATCTGCAAATACAGTAACCCAAACAAGAGGGGAGTAAAGACTGTCTGGCCTGGTTCTGATCCCAACATGAAGGCTCTGAAAAAGAAATTACCAATGAAAGAAGACACCTAACAGCATTATACACACAATATTCATTTAGCAAATGTTTATTGGATCTAATTAGCTTTACTTATATTGAGGAACATCACTTCCATTTTATCACAGTCACAAGAATTCAGACCTCAAAGTCATATAGTCCAACTTGTACAAGAATTCCCTAAGCAGCATACCTGATAAGTAGCTAGCCAGGTTTTATGCATAGGTAAGCAATAGAGAGAAGTCCAGTCTCCTAAGGCAACTCATCCTACTTTGGGGCACCTCTCAATGAAGCTAAATTTTTCCCTTTATTTTTAGGTTTTTGCAAGGCAAATGGGATTAAGTGGCTTGCCCAAGGCCACACAGCTAGGTAATTATTAAGGTCTGAGGCCAGATTTGAACTCAGGTACTCCTGACTCCAGGCCCAGTGTTCTATCCACTGTGCCACCTAGCCGCCCCAATTTTTCCCTTTTCAATCTCTATTCATTACTTCTATTTCTGCCTACTGGGGCCAAGGAAATGATTCCAATTCCTTTTCTCCATGATAAACCTTAAAATACCTGTAGATTGCTATCACATCTCCCTAGCTCTTCCCTTCAAGCTAAATATCTCCAGTTTATAGTGAAAACTGATATAGATAAAAGAAGTTGTCTCCTACAAACCATATCCAAAAGGAATCTCCTTCCTCACAAACCTGAACCAATAACCATTGAATCTCCCTTTGAGGACTCATCAAAGGAATGGAAACCATCACCTCACAAGACATATTTTTCCATCAATCTCCATATGGCATGAATTTATAGCTCTTCAATTCTAGGTACTCTTCTTTGCATGCTTCCTAAATTAACAGCATCCTCACTAAACTGTGGCATCTGAACTGAACACAACCCAGATACCAACAAATCAGACCAAAGCACAGTGGAATCTTTCAAATGTAATTAGACCAGGTCAGAACACAATCATCTTATTCCTAGACATTTTGCCTCTCTTTATACAGTCTAAGATTGCATTAGTTTCCTGAGCTGTCATATCACATTTTTCAGATAAACACATCTAGTCACTCCTTTCTCATTTTGTACTTATAAAATTGATTTTTTTAATTTATTTTTTTGGAGTTTTTTGCAAGGCAATGGGATTAATTGACTTGCCGAAGGTCACACAGCTGGGTAATTATTAAGTGTTTGAGGCTGGATTTGAACTCAGATCCTCCTGACTCCAGGACTGGTGCTCTATCTACTGTACCACCTAGCTTCCCCTAAAATTGACTTTTTGAACCCAAGACTTTACATTTATGCTAATAACATTTTATTTTTTTAATTTGATCTGATCTGTGAAGATTTTTTAAAATCCTAATTGTCATCCAGTGTATTAGCTATCCTTACCAGATTTTTGTCATCTATAAATTTTATAAGTATGATATCTATTCTTTTACATAAATCATTGATAACCTTGTTAGACAAATAGGGTCAAGCATAGACCTCTGGGACACTTACCTCAAGATGATGTCAAACAATTAATGACAACTTTGGAACAGCTATTCATAAAGTTCTGAATCGATCTAATTATCTAATCCACATCTATATATCTCACAGGAATAGCATGGAAAAACTTATAAATGCTTTGCTAAAGGTGAGGCAAACATCCCCCTCACAAACTGTTTCTTTGTCCCTGAGTTCAAACTTAAGATAACTTGTCCCCCCACACACACACTTATTCTTTTCTTGCTAGATCTTCTTGTAAACTTTTGTGGCTAGTTTTGTAGTTGACCTTTTTTGGATCTACTCTTCCTGGGATGCTCCCTGAAGATTTCATTTTTCCTAAAATTTCTACTTACTCCTTTGCAGTTTTTCCCTGGAATATCATCAATCACAGGTCAATGGTGAGTTTGCTAGAGTTCAGGAGGCAACATGAGGTTTTAATTAATTTCTCTACCAACCATCAGTTTTTCATCCCAAATCTTCTCACCTTCACCAACATCTAATTGAGCCAGTGGATATATGCTGCACTTGGAATCAGGAAAATGAGTTCAAATCTTGCTTTGGACACTTATTGGTTGTATGACCATTGGCAAGTCACTTACATTCTGACCCAGCTTCCTCATGTGTAAAATAGGGATAAAAATAGCATGAATTCCACATGGTTGTGAAAATAAAAAGGCACTTTGCAGATTTTGAACTAATATATATATATATATATGTATATATGTATATATATATGTATATATATATATATACTCATGATTGATTTTTGGTGCTTTTATTATTAATACACCTACATATTCAAAATCAGAACTAAAAAATAGGATGTTGAATGGTCAATGTTACTATAAAGCACATGGATTTCCTAATATTATCTGCTTTTCTTGTTTGTCTTTCTTTTTCATTTCTTTCTTTTACATAGTTTACTTTTCCAATTACATGTAAAGACAATTTTAACTTTCATTTTCATATAAAATTTGGAATTTCAAATTGTTTCCTACCCTCCTTCTTCTCTAAAACAGTAATTTGATATGTTACATATTTGTAATCATGTAAAACATATTTCCATATAAATCATGTAATAAAAGAAGAAATAGAACAAAAGAAAAAAATTTTTAAAGTTAAATTAAGGGCGGCTAGGTGGCACAGTGGATAGAGCACCAGCCTTGGAGTCAGGAGTACCTGGGTTCAAATCCAGCCTCAGACACTTAATAATAATTACCTAGCTGTGTGGCTTTGGGCAAGCCACTTAATCCCATTTGCCTTACAAAATCTTAAAAAAAAAAGTTAAAATAAAATTCAGACTTCAGTCCTTTCTCTTGTCTTAAATCAATCTATTGCTGAAGAGAGCTCAATCAATCATACTTAAACATTACACAATGTTGCTGATACTGTGTACTGTGTTTTCCTGATTTTTTCTGCTCACTTCACTTTGCATCAGTGCATGTAAGTCTTTCCAGGGTTTTTTTTTTAATCTGTCTGCTCATCATTTATTATAGCATAATAATATTCCATTACATTCATTTACTATCACTTATTTAGCCATTCCCAAATTGATGGACATTCTCATAATTTCTAATTCTTTGCACCACAAAAAAGAATTGCTATAAATATTTTTTTTAACTTCGAAGTCCTTTCTCTATTTTTTTGTGATCTCTTTGGGATATTAGACCAGTAGTGGTATTGTTGGATCGGAAGATTGTTCTTTGAAAATACTTATAAATTGCTCTTCAGAAGAACTGGATCATTTTACAACTCCACTAGCAGAGCATTAGTGTCCTAATTTTCCCACATTCTCTCCAGTATTCATCATTTATCTTTTCTGTCATATTAACCAATGTGATACATAGAGGTGGTAGGTCAGAGCTGTTTTAATTTGCATTTCTCTAATCAATAATGATTTAGAATATTTTACATGACTTCAGATGGCTTTGATTTCTTCCCTGAAAACTGCCTGTTAATTGCTTTTGACCATTGTATTAGTCTCATATTTTTTATTTAATTTCCTGCATTTGCAGTAAAAAAAAAATTCTCATTTTCCATTTACTTGCTGATCTTGACTGGATTGGTTTTGTTTATTCAAAATCTTTTAAAAGAAATATAATCAAAACTATTACATTTCATAATTCTCTCTATCTCTTGGTTAGTCATAATTCTTCCCTTTTCCATAGATATGGCAGGTAAACTATTTATTCCATGATCTCCTAAATTTTTTATGCTATCACCCTTTATGTCTAAATTATATATTCATTTTTACTTCATCTTGGTATATGGTATAAGACAGAGTTCTATACCCAGCTTCCACCACATTTTTTTTCTCAGTTTTCCAAGCAGTTTTTGTCAAATAGTGAGTTCTTATCCCAAAAGTAGAGACTTGGGGTTTATCAAACACTAGATTACTGTGGTCATTTATTGTATGGTCATGTATTGTGTATCTAATCTATTCCACTGATCATACCACTCTATTTCTTAGGCTGTACCAGATAGTTTTGTTAATGGTCACTTCATAATATAATATGAGATCTAGAATGGCTAATCCCCTTTTTGTCCCCATTTATTCCCTTGACATTCTTGAACTTTGAATTTTGTTATTTTTTTCTAGTTCTGTAAAATAATCTTGATAGTTTGATCAGTATGGCCATGAATAATTAAATTAATTTAGGTAGAATTGACATTTTTATTATATTGGCTCAGCCTACTCAGGAAAAATTTATAATTTTCCAGTTGTTTAGGTCTGACTTTAATTGTATGAAAAGTGTTTTGCAATCATGCCTATAGAGTTCTTGGGTTTGTTTTAACAGGCAGTCCCCCCAAGTATTTCATAATGTCTACTACTATTTTAAATGGAATTTCTCTTTCTCTCTCTCTCTCTCTCTCTCTCTCTCTTGCTTCTTGGTTTTGCTAACATATAAATTGTTAATGATTCCTATGGGTTTATTTTGTATTCTGCAACTTTGTTAAAGTTGTTAATTATTATTTCAAGTAGTTTTTTGGTAAATTCTCGAGAATACTCTAAGTGTACCACCATATCAATCTACAAAGAGTAATAATCTTGCTTCCTCACTTCCTATTCTAATCCCTCTAATTTCTTTTTTTCTTTTATTACTAAAGCTAACATTTCTAGTACTATATGGAATATTAGTGGTGAAAATGGGAATTCTTGCTTC
Organism: Macrotis lagotis; assembly: GCF_037893015.1. Classification (NCBI taxonomy): domain Eukaryota; kingdom Metazoa; phylum Chordata; class Mammalia; order Peramelemorphia; family Peramelidae; genus Macrotis; species Macrotis lagotis. The sequence continues at coordinate 283,553,983 of NC_133666.1, forward strand.
ATCTTTGATTTTATTGGGAAGACTTTTAGCTTATTCCTATTACAGGTAATGCTTGCTAATGGTTTTATAGATATACTGCTTATCATTTTAAGAAAAGTTCCTTATACTCCTGTGCTCTGTAGTGTTTTTAATGGGAATGTGTGTTTTATTTTGTCAAAAGATTTTTCAGCACCTATTGACATGGTTATTTCTATTGATTTTGTTATTGACATAGTCAATTATGTTCATAGTTTTTCTAATATTGAATCAACCCTACATTCCTGGCATAAATCTCACTTGGTCATAGTGTATAATCCTTGTGATTTATTGCTGTAATCACTTTACTAGTATTTTGATCAAAATTTTTTCACCAATATTCATTAGAGACATTGTTATGTGATTTTCTTTTGGTGTTTTGATTCTCCTTGGTTTAGATGGAATTATATTTGTGTCATAAAAAGAATTTGGTAGGACTCCTTTGCCTATTTTCTGTAATAGTTTACATAGTGTTTAAATGGTCTTTAAATATGTAGCAGAATTCACTTGGACATTCATGTGACTGGGGATTTTTTTCTTAGGAAGTTCGTTGAAGGCTTATTCAATTTCTTTCTCTAAATTGAAATTATTTCAGTATTCTATTTCCTACCTGTTAATCTGGTCAGTTTATATATTTGCAAATATTCATTCAGTTTGATTAGATTGTCAAATTTTGAGCATGTAATTGGGAAAAATAGTTGCTAATTATTATTTTAATTTCATCTTCATTGGTGGTTAATTTACCCTTTTTATTTTGGGTACTGATACTTTGAATTTTTTAATCAAATATAATAAAATGATTTATCCATTTTATTATGTTTTCTATAAAAACAATTCTTAATTTATTTACTAGTTCTAAGGTTTTCTTACTTTATATTTCATTAATTAGTCCTTTGCTTTTCAGGATTTCAAATATGGTTTCTAATTGAGAATTTTTAATTTGTTCTTTTTCTATTTTTTAAGCTGAATTCATTGACCTGCTCTTTCTCTATTTTATTGATGTAAACATTTAAAATTTTCCCCTAAGTTTGGCTACATCAATGAATTTTGGTATGTTGTCTCATGATTATCATTCCTTTAATGAAATTGATTGCTTCTCTGATTTGTTCCGTTATCCATTCATTCTTTAGGATTCTATTATTCAGTTTCCAATTAATTTTTAACTTGTCTTTCCATGTCCCTTTATTAAATGTAATTTTTATTGCATCATGATATGAAAAAATGGACTTATTCAGAAATTTTATTGAGACATTTATGCCCTAATGCATGGTCAGTTTTTTGTGTAAGATCCATGTATCACTGAGAAAAAGGAATATTCCTTTCTATTCCCATTCTATTTTCTCCAGAAGTCTAACATATCTAGCTGTCCTAAAATATTATTTACTTTCTTAGCTTCTTTCTTGTTGAATTTTTGGTTAGATTTATATGGTTCTGAGAGGGGAAATTTAAGGTCCCCTAATAGTATAGTTTTCCTATTTCCTCTTATAATTCATTTAACTTCTCTTAAAATTTTATATATTTTCCCATTTGGTACATATATGTTTAGTATTGATACGTCATTGTCTGTAATTTCTTTTAACAAGATGTAGTTTTCTTTCTTGTCTCTTTTAATTAAATGTTTTTTTGCTTTTGTCTCATCTGAAATCATGATTGCTCCCTTGCCTGTTTGTTTGCTTTTTTTATTTCAGTTAAAGTAGAATATATTCTACTCCAGCCTTTCACCTTTTCTCTGTGAGTGTCTACTTTCTTGCAAACAACAAATCATAGGATTCTAAGTTTTAATCTATTCTGCTTCTGCTGCCATTTCATGGAAGAATTCATCCTTTTTACATACACAGTTATAATAATTGAATTGCATTTCCTTTCATCCTATTTTGCTCCTGTTTATGCTTTTTTTCTCTGTCTCCTTTCCCTTTGCCCCCTTTCCAGTGTTTTTCTTGGGCCCATCATCCTTGATCTGTCTCTCTTTTTGTCAGTACCCCCCTTTTCTTGTCCTTCTCCCTTCCTGCTTCCTAAGACACATTTCTATACTCATCTGAGAGTGTTATTATTTGAGCCAAATTCAATGAAAGTATGGTTCAGAAACTGCTCATCCCCATCCCTACTTTCCCTCCTCTGTAAATGGTCTTTTATGCCTCTTCATGTGATATAGTTCACTATATTATGCCTCTCCCTTCCTTCCTTTTCACAGTGCAATCCTCTTTTCTACCCCTTAGTGTTTTTTCATACTATCAAAGTCAACTTATACCCACACACACTGTCTATGAATACTCTAACTACTCTAATGCGGAAATAATTCTTAAGAGTTACAAAAATCATAATTCTATATAGGTATATAATTAGCTTAACCTTACTAATTTTTTCTCTCCCCTTTACCTTTTTATTATTCTTTTGAATTATGCATCTGAAAATCAACTCTGGTCTTTTCATCATGAATGTTTGAAAATCCCCTCTTTCACTGAATGTTCACTTTTTATCTCCGGAAAGATTATGTTCAGCTTTGCTGAGTAGTTGATTCTTGGTTGTAATCCAAGCTCCTTTGTCTCCCAGAGAATGTATTCTAAACCCTTCAATTTATTATATAGGTGACTGTCTCTCCTCAATAATTGAATTGTCTCTTCCTAGATGCTTATGGTATTTTCTCCTTGACCTGAGAGATATGAAATTTGTATATAATGTCCCTGGGAAATTTTATTTTGGGATTTCTTTCAGGAGGTTATTGGTAAATTCTTTCAATTTCTATTTTACTCTCTGGTTCCAGAATATAAGGGTAGTATTCCTTGGTAAATTCTGGGGATATGCTGTCCAGACTCTTCTTTGTACATGGTTTTCAGGTAGTCTAATAATACATAAATCATTTCTCCTGAAACTATTTTCCAGGTTGCTTGTTTTTCCAATGAAATATTTTACATTACTTTTATTTTTTTCATTCTTTTGATTTTGGTTGACTCATTCTTGATGTCCCATAGAGTCATTAGCCTCCATTTATCCAATTCTACCTTATAAGGAATTGTTTTTTCCCTCTATTTTTGTGCTTCTTTTACCAAGTTATTGACTCTTATTTCATGATTCTCTTGCATGACTCATTTCTTTTCCAATTTTCCTTCAACCTCTATTATTTGATTTTTGAAATCCTTTTTGAGTTTTTCCAGGATGATTTTTGGGGCTTGAGATCAATTCATATTTCCCATTGTGTTTCATGTGTAAGCATTTTGATATTGTGGTACTCTTCTGAGTTCCCATTTGATTATTCTTTGTTGCCGTAGTAGCTTTCTATGGTTAGGGATTTTGTTTTCTGTTTTGGGGCGGGGGCTGTTTGCCTTATTTTGCTTTGTTTTTCTCATTTCCATCCTATTTCTTGACTTTTAAAGTAAGGTCTACTGCCAGGGCACGTGGAATACTATCCAACATTTCTTGCATAAGGGTCAGGGACCTGTTCACTGATTTGCTGTAGGTTGGAAGTCTCACAGCTTTTTAGTTGTGCCACTAACCTGCTGGGCCAGGATACTGATCTGTGCTGGGTCCAGGGGCCTGTGCTGGGTTATGTTTCCTTTTATCCAAGTAAGACTGACTAAGTTATCTTGAGCTGGAAAGTTGTTTCATTCCATGCTTTCTTGACTTCTACTACTCCAAATTTCATTTTGAGAGAAACTTGGGAGAGATTAGGTTTTCTCTACCATCTTGACTCCATTTGTCTTCCACCACCATTCACATGGGTGAATTGGATTTAATTGAGGTAGAGTTACATAAAGTTTCAACTTCACTCTACCTTCCAAAGACAGAGACTAGAGATGCCCTGGGATTCAGTAGATGAACCTAACATCTTTGACATATAGCCACAGTATCTGTTTCAACTCCACCTTCATGGCCAATGGAACAAATTGTTCTCATTCTCCTAGGGAAAGTCTTCTCATACTTGAACTAGACACCCCCTTAACTCATTGATGTGTTTGAGGCCCATTCATTACCCTCAACCTAGTTTAGCTTGTCTGCGGATACTGCTTACCAGAGTGGCTGTTGTGCATTCTATAGCTTCCTAAAGCCACAGATGAGAATTGAGTGCCAGAGAGGCAATGAGTAGCTTTGAAAAGGGTTCAGAAAGTCCCCACACCAGAGGTGCTAGCTCTCCCTGAATATCCCAGACACCCAATATCAGTCTTGATATAAATGCCTCTAAAATATTGTTTATTCATTTTTTGATTTTATGTTTCAAAAATCCTGTGCTATGAATTTTTAAATTAAGTAGTTTTGTTTAAATACAATTTTGTGAATTCCCTCCTATGGATACATGAGACTGTCAGGCACATTTTTCCTGCCAATAGTATTTTTCCAATTACATGCAACAGTAATTTCCAAAATTTATTTTTGTAAGATTTTAAGTTCCAAATTTTTCTCTCTCTTTCCCTTTTCTCCCCCCTCCCTGAGACAGTAAGTAATATAATAAAGGTTATAGACATATAATCATATTAAAGATATTTCTATTTGGTCATGTTGAGAAAGAATAATCAGAACAGAACAACAGAGAAAAATCATAAGAAAGAAAAAACAAAAAATAATTAATAAAATGAAGATAGTATACTTTGACCTTATACAGACTCCATAGATCTTTCTGGATGTGAATGGCATTTTCTATCACAAGTCTTGGAATTGTCTTTGATCATTGTACTGCTGAGGAGGACTAAGTCTATCATAATTGATCATGTTTCAGGTACTTTGGAAAACAAAAAGAAGACATGAAACTATCTTCAAAGCTGTAAAGGACCATCAAGTAAAGATGGGAAATGACTTGCTGTGGCTTAACCCCAGGGGGGCAAAACTAGGAACAAATACTGTAAGTTTCAGAGTGGTAGATTTAGGTTCAAAGCAAGGAGAAGTTTTAAAAAATCTTCCTAATAATTTTAACTTTCCAAAAGTGTGATGGGCTGCTTTACGAAATAGTGAGTTCTCCCTCACTCCAGAATACATGGCTGGATGACCATGTGTTGAAAATAATGCAGAGGCTAGTGGTGGAAATGGTGGCAGTGGCTAGCTTTATATAGTACTTTAAGGTTTGCAAAATGCTTTTTACATATATGAATTCATTTGGATCTCAAAACTAATATCTGATATGAGCTTTTATTCTCCATGTTTTGCAGGTTAGTAAGCAGGGAACAGAGAAGTTAAGTAACTTGGCTTAAGGCTCACAGGGAGAGAAAATATCTGATGCAAAATTCAAACTTGGCCCCTTCTTATTCCAAGCCCTTCCCTCCATCCACTGATTCACCTACAGGTGATGAGATAACCTCCAAAGTTGTTTCCAGCTGTGACATGATATAACCAGGATGCTTCAGAGTAAAGGTGCCCATGTAACTGGCATCAAAGTTACTGTCAGTGCATCTCAGTTGTTATGAAGGAATTATAAGAATGGGAGACAAACAATTGTATTCCTGGACAGACATTCAGATATAGGACAAATTGGTTCCTTTAGTCATTAACAGCTACTCTCTTTAGAGCTGATAAAGCACTTTGTCTAAAGTATTTTATTACATAAAATTGTGTATTGTAGATATTTAAATTGGTATCTTATGCCTCTACCTGATTATGAACATTATAAAAAATGTTTTTACAATTGGCCTACTACATAAAAATTAGGGTGGGAGGATGGAACAGAATAATCTAAGTCTGAAAAGTGTTTTCCTATGAGAGAGGTATATATAATATGTATATTACATATTTATACATTTTATATATATGTAGAAAATATAACTAGCTTTGTTCCCCTTTCCTTGAAGAGATAAGTGACTATTGTATGCATAAAATTGCATATACTTTCATATGTGGTTGCTATGTCAGTTATGTTTCCATTGCACCAAAATAGAAGACAATGCCAGATATCCCAGGAGAGAAAAAAAGCAAGAAGAGGAAAAATATAAGGAAAAGCTAGAGCTGAGTACCCAATTGGGGATGGGATCCACAGCCCTTCCTGCTGATCTCCACTCCCAGCTATAACTGCCCATTTAATAAAGCTCCATAGATTCCCAAGCCAGGTAATGATGACTGTTCACCCTTAGGGAGTGCATGTTAAGTGGATGCTAGAGAGGGCGGTGTTTGCTGAAGATCCTAGTGGATGTCAAGCAGGAACTAGGGAACATTGCTGATTGATTCAGAGGCTCAAGGCTGAAGAAACAGAAATGGGTTGGAGGAGTAGGGAAGAAGAAATCTGGAGAATCTGGGCAACCCTCACATAGTTCAGCAGCCCTATGGACCCTAGTTCACTATGCTAAATAAAAGAAAAGAATAGATAATCTCTAGGTCCTTTAATTTATGCATCCTTTGTAAAGAGCACATGGACAGAACATAAAAAAGGGGTAAAAGAGCAAGGTTTATGTTTGTATTGTTTTATTTCAAGGAGGACACGTTGTGTCTACAATGGATAGATCACCATCTAGTGGATTGTCAGAACACTGACTCTGTTGAACATTTGATTTTAACCAGGCTTAGTTTCACATGGCAAAAAGGTATTCCTAATTTGGATACTATCTTCTTGAGAAAAACAAAAAATCTCTTGGTGGAAAAAGGGGTTGTGTCTCAGACCTTATCATGGAGAGGGATGCATGGCTGCCTCCTGGATTAGAACAGAATAACTCTATTGCTGACCTTTTAGATCTGAATTCAAACCATTGAGTGTCTAATTCAGTGTCCATGAACTATCTTCTCTATCCATATCAACAAGTTTGGATTCATATAGCTCAAAGAGAGTATAAATAGCTATTGTTTCTATTCTGGTCCAAAACTCTGAAAATCTTCCCCTCTCAGAATGATTCCTTTATAATGCAAACAAAGCTATATTTTGCCTCAATTCTTAGCTAGCCTTTAATTACTGAATGGTGGTGGCCTCAGACAAAAAGAGACCCAGGAAAGACCTTAGCTTTAAAGGCCAAGGTCTCCCACTGCATCTAGAACTATCACTAGTCACCTTGATCTATGTCTTGCTACTGTAGACTCTGGGTGAGAGAGTCAGACTGATGATTCTGCTCAGTTCTGCTTCAATCCAGTTTTGCCTCCAATTCATTTGCAAGTCAATACATCAACCTCCTGAAATCATAGGTCCTCTTTGAGGAGGACAAGCAACAACAACAACAAACCATATCAACAACCCAGGAAACTCATGTTCTTCTGCTCCAAGGCAGAGATAAATGACTTCTAGATCTGAGATAGTGAACTGCTTTTCATCCCATGGTCAGTTTTTCTCTTACTGTAGCTCTTCTATCCTTTTGCTTGTCTCTCAGGAAAAATTCTCCTCTGAATGAATGCACTAAATTGTCCTCTTCTCCCCTCACCTCACTATCAGTGAATAGGGTGGTCTTTCAAGAAGACCTTCTAGCACAAAGGGGTGTCTCTAATCCACTCAGTCAAGGCAATAAAATCATTTCCTTTCAATATCCAGACTGATCCAGGCAGGTGCTTCTTGGCTACCTTTTTCCCTTCCTCTCTCTTCTCAAAGAACTGTAACTGAGCATGCCCCGGCAGATATACTTCATTCTTGTCAAAGAGGATATCACCAATGTTCATATTCCCCAATAAAAAAAAAAGATACAAAATCCCAAGTAAAGATTTACCATCCCGTAAACTCATTAAGTTGTTCAAATCAATGCCTACCCATGCCAACAAAAGAAATAAATTCTTTGCTCTTGAATAGCTTAAAATGTGTCCCAGTCTGAATTTCTCTAAAAATCTTTGACTTCCACAACTTGGAAGATTCATACTATCTGCATTTTAATTCTTGGCTCTCTGGTTCTGTTTAGGAAGTCATATTCAGAGTGGTGAGAGAATAAAGCTGTTGAAATTAAAATAAGCATACTTAGAAAATGGCTGTACTGAAATCAAGAAATGTAAATTTTGTGCCTTAGATCCATCACTAACCAAAATCATGTGACTTTAGACAAGTCATTCAATTTCTCTGTGCTTCACATTGCTCTCATCTTCGGAATGAATTGTGATAAAGATAACATGACAAATGTGAAGTGTTTTCAGTTTGTTAGAAGGAAAGATTCTTGAAGGAAAGATTTTTCTTTTTTTCTATGCACACTCAATACTTACCCAGAGTAGACACAAAAATGCTCAATGAATGAATGAAAGAATATATTTGTACAATGAAAGACTGGATGGAAGGGAATTGCTTAACCAGTAACCTAAGGTCATCCCTTCCAAAGGCAGTGTTATGAGTGGAGGGCTGTAAGATTCTGGGAAAGGAGCCATATATACAAAAACCTAGGCATTAGTTTAATTCATGCTATATTCTAAAATTTTCCAAAGGCAATTTTCAGTAGAGGAAATAAGAGTCAAAGAGAGGGTGATTTGGGGTAAAGCTCTTACTCTTGAACCTGATCCATAAAAAACTAAGAACTTGAGTCCTGAACCATGGTCTAAATTGAAGAAGTATTGAATACCTGCATCAATGGACTTCACTGTTTTTCTGCCTAGATTCACTCCTCAATGATTAACATCCTCTTCCCATTTCCTCTATCTCCCCCCATTCCTTAGAGGAGTCAAAATATTCTTTACTCTTCATTTTCTTTTCTAGACTCTCCCTCCACCATGATCAGTACATACATATCACTCAGTCCCTATTCTTATAGACATTATAAAATTCCAGGACTTTCTTTGTCAATGAGTTTAGTGTCTACATCAGTTTTGTACAACTTCTGCTACTTATTCTGAGGGACCTCAACAATTATCTTGATGTTTCTTCAAATATCCTACTTCTTGCTACTTAATCTACTGATTTCCCATACCCAATTCCTCTCTGTTACAAAATATCACTTCTCTACTAAAACATTCCATGCCACCTCCTTCCCTCATAGTCTTAGCTGAGGACTTCATCTCAATTCACCCCAAAATATTGACAATTCAACAAGACCTATCTCATGCCCCTTCTCATCAATGCTTGGGAAAAAACAAAAACAAAAACAAAAAAACATTGACACTAAGTGTTTTTACTTTTTTCCCTCTCACTTTTCTAATTCCTCAGCAATCTGGTTTCTGATCTCAACATTCAGTTGAAAACTACCCTTTCCACAGATATCATTTATTTTTTTTAAACACCAAATCTAATAGCTTTTTCCTAACTCCCATCCTTATTGACTTTTTAAAATTTAGCTCTGTCAATCACCTTCTCCTAGATACACGCTTTTCTCTTGATTTCTTTAATCTTCTCTTTTGGGTACCTTTCTTACTTCCCTTGCTGGATTTTCATTTATGTCAGACCTCTCTAACTGTTGAGTGCTCTCCAAAAACTCTCATGTTGGTTTTTTTAATCTAAACTCCCAATTGTCATTTTCATGACTCCCCTGGGTCCAATTATCACGTCTCTGCTAATGACCATTTATATATGCTATATCCAATCTAGTGTCTCCATACAACTTTAGTCCCATATCACCAGTTGCTTTTGAACTGACTGTCCTTTAGGCATCTCAAATTCAGCAGATCCAGTATCTTCTAAAACCCACTTATCTTTGAGCTTCCCCTATTACTGGATAAGAACACTATTATCTCAACAATCCCTCTACAAGATCTATTTCCAAAGATAATTAGGGGCAAAAATAAAAGACCTATAGGTTCTAAAATATTTATAGCAGCTCTGTAATGACAAAGAACTGGAAATTGTGAGAATGCCCATCAATTGGGGAATAACTAAGCAAATTGTCAATAGATTGTGATAGATTGTGACTACTATGCTATAAGAAATGATGAGTTTGATGAACTTAGAAAAGCATGGATAGACCTACACAAAATAATGAAATAAAATGAGCAGAACCAAGAAAACTTTGCATATAGTAATAGCATTATAAGAATTATTTTGAGCAAATAAATAATTTTGGCTATTATAAATACAAAATTAATTACAAAGGACCTATAAAGGAAGACACTATCTGCAGCCAGAGAAAGATCTGATAAAGAAAGTATGTATATAATGATTTATGTATATTTATACACATATCATACATATTTGTGTCTAATGGTAGTCATCTCTGTGGCAAGGAAAGGAGAAAAGAAAACGAAATTTAAAAAAGGAAATTTACATGATAACTTTACTATATATTTTAAAGGAATAGCAGGTTATACATACATAAAATGCTTGCAGTTTCATGTGCAGTCATAGTTTTTAATATATAATCATGAAAATGTTTATTTCAGTTTATAAATTAAAAATAAAATATATTTTTAAAAAGAACACTCTGATATTTTCAGTCACACAGGTTCACAACCTGAGTGTTATTCTTAACTAATTATTTTTTCTCATCCCTCATATCCAATCAGTTGTGAAATCTTGTTCAAATTCTGCTTTTAATCTCTTAAAAACTGGTATGACCTTGGGCAAGTCTGCTTTTAACTTCTTTGGGTGTCAGCTTTATCTGTAAAATAAGATAACTAGATAGAGGCAGCTAAGTGGTCCAGTGGACAGAGCACTGACCTGGAGTCAGGAGGACCTGAATTCAAATCCAGCCTCAAACACTTAATAATTATTACCTAGCTATGAAACCTTGGGCAAGTCACTTGATCCTTGCAAAAAAAAAAGCCAAAAAAGCAAAAATAAGATAACTAGACTAGATGATCTCTAAAATTCCTTTGGTCCTGATTGATGATCTTAGAATATTAGGGCCTGAATTCAAGTCATGCATTTTATTTAAGTGACTATGGATGAGTAACTTAAACTTTCAATATATCCAGGCAACATTCCAAGTTCCAATTGAGTTACCAATTTGTATCACTCAATAGAGTGTCCTCAGTAAGAATTTTCCACAAATATGGCAAAAAATGCAAATTAGACTGGATAATAGATGCTCAATCAATGTTCGCTGTCTGAAAACCAAGGTCCAGGCTCTCTCTGTTACACTTTAGGAAAGAACATTGGCAAATCCAAGTCCAACCACTAGATGGTGAACTTGACACACTATCCTGGGTGTTGAGCAGAGCCACCAATAATTATTAATGTTGATATTTACACAGCTCACCCAGAATGTCTGGGATCTGATTTAGTATTAACTGTAAAATTTAGAGACAACCAATTTTTAATGGATGTAATGAGGAATCATTAAGACAAAAAAAAAACCCACATATTTCCCATGGCTAGGCTAGAAGGACAACTTTCCCATCCTTTTCATTATGGAACCTGCAAAGAAGTCTAGTATCTAATTAAGAAAATGGATGGGAAAATTGAATCCTAAGGAGTGTACCTAAGTGAGGAAAAGAGGAGAGTCTAGTGAAGTAGTAGATTGTTAGGAGTTTCTAATCAAAACTTCAGTCTACCTTTATTGGTTAAGTACGATGACCAATCTATCCTACCCTTCTCTGCCTGGGGTAGTAAGTGATTCACTTGAAATGCTTCAGTGACCTTGTTGCCAAGATCAGCAATTCAAGTATGGTCCAAAAACCCCTGGGCAGTCTCAAAATTCTTTCAATGGATCCAGGAAGTCAAAACTATTTTCATAATAATACTAAAATTATTGCTTATTAAAATATTCCTCCCCTTTCCAACTCCATATCTATGTGAGGCCATATTTCCTTCATATAGTTCAACAAATGCAACATATTAGAATAGATTGAATGCAGAAGCAGAGATGAGAATGAAACTGTCTTCTATTAAGTCAGATAATAGAAAGATTTGCAAAAATTAGTAAAACTATGCCATTCTCACTATTTTTAAATTCTATTACTTTATTTTTAATTAAAATACTATTTATGTTAATGTACAGTGGATTTCCTATTATAAATGAATGAATAAATATTTTAAACCTTTATCATTTTAATTTTAGTATGGCAAATATCATAACCCATATAAACAAAAGCCCTATAAGGTCCTAAATAGTTTTCAAAAGTGTAAAGGGGTCTTGAGAGCAAGCATTTGAGAACTGCTGGTCTAAATCATTCCATAGAAACTACTGGGAATTCCCCAAAAAAAATAAAAATAGAGAAGCTTCATAGAATAGATAAAAATCCTCACTGGGTACAAGTGACAATCTACCTCTTTCAGTCTTGCATAAGACTGGATCATCTTTGATACAGAATTTGGATTACTAAGTAGCAGAAAGAATTCTCCATCAAAATCTGAGAAAGATAATAACAGCACAATGAATTCTTCTCCATCAAAATCTGAGGAAGATAATAACAGCACTGAAATGAAGTCCAGGAAATATAAAAATATAGTTCACTGAAGTCAGAAGCAAGGATTTCCCAGACTAATTGGATCATTTGGTTTTCCTTGTTGAATAAATTTATGTTAGCAGATGTTAAAGATATTAGTCATCAGGGAAAAGAGCCTGGGGTTGACCTTGTTCATCTATTGCATGCATAAGGTTGGACAATGGGAATATTTGCTCCAAGTTCAAGGTGAGGGACTTAAATTAACTATTACAATACAACTGTGCTCCTAGAGCAAAGTTGAGCCTTACAATTTGATGTTTGTCCTTCATTCTCAAAAGAAGACCATGACATCAGGGAGATGATGCTATGACAAACAATTGAATTGGATTTGGGGGGAGAGGGACTGTGCTAAGTCATCAGCCTCACTTTCTCCTCCAGCGCTATCTGGGTCCAGTGGTCAGACATGAATCAGGATGATGGGAGATGGCCCTTGATGTGAGGCAATCAGGTTTAAGTGACTTTCCCAAGGTCACACAGCTAATGAGACTCAAGTGTTTGAGGCTGGATATGAACTGCTATCCTCCTGACTCCAAGGTCAGTGCTCTATCCACTGCACCACCTAACTTCCCCACTTTACAGTTTAGGCTGTTTGTCAGCCTACCCTAGAGAGAAAACTTTCTAGAGAAGGATGGTTCTACCCTCCCACTCCATGGGTCAGCACTCAACTAATTCTCTACATGCAAGTATGTACAAAAATATTTATGTATCTCACTGTGCTTATTGTCAACTGTGACAATGCACAAAATTAGAGGTTCAATAACTCTTTAGAAAGTCTTTAGAAGAGTTTATTAAATTAAATTTGTTTGATATATTCAAATTATCTCATTCTTTGTTACCTTTTTTTGATGTTCACATATCTTCATTTTTTAATTAGAGTCAAGAATCTCAAACTGGTACTGATTCAGCTTTAGTGAACCTCTGTGGGATCCTAACTGCCATGTCCTCCTCTTTGCATGAATATGAATAGCATGTAGCTATTGGAGAAGGTAATAGTCTTATAGATGCAGGGGCATATATTGCTCATGGCTCCATTAACTACCATACAATTAGAATTAATGGAGATAACTTTTCCACCCAAGTTATTAATTCAATCTATCCAAGTAATCACATCTCTTCTCATCCAGCTCTCTACCTCCTTCACTCAGCTACTTCACCAAAAACACACAGGGTTTAAAGAAAGAAGTGAGAAGGGGATGTAGTGAGAAAGTCTATTAACTTCCCAGATTTCTTTTGCAAAATTCCAAAGTAATGGGAGAAAGTTGCACAATAATAAAATTGATAAGTTATAGGATCCTGGATTTAGAGTTGAAAGAGAATCAGGATCATTCAGAACTTCCTCTAAGAGGGAACTTAGGGGGCATTTTACAAATGAGGAAACTGAGGTACAGAGATATAAGTTACAGGCAAAAAGTCACATAGGTAAGTGACCCAGGAAAGATTTGAACAGTTTTTTTTCTAAATAAGCAGTGTTTAGAAAAAATTCTGTGCCATTGCAGAAGTATCAAAGGTAACTTCCTTGTCTACTCTGTCCTTCATAGTATGAGACTGATTGTTGATTGTCTTTTATTTAGTAACACTGTCTTTCTATTTGAAAATGACTCTTGGACTACAATAAAAGACATGTCCCTCCTCTTTATTCATCTAGCTTTTGCTTAGGAGTCCGACTTCTTCCAGCAATTCACTTAGAGTTCCCCCTCCTTCAGTCACCCATTCCTGTTGTCCCTGATCAATCTTTGTGAGACTGAACCTCCTGCTGATGGACTTCCAATGAGTATTCAAATTGGGCTTCTTGGGATACTCAGCAATCCTCTTACTTTTTCCAACCATTGTCATTTTCTTCTACTCTTTCCAGTGTCCAGAAAACCAATCTAGAGGAAGGCTTTTTGTGTATGTAGCCATTCAATATGAAAAGTTTGGCCTTATTTGCTTAACTTAACTTAACTTAACTTAACTTAACTTAACTTAACTAACTTAACTTAATTTAACAATCAGGAGGAAAAATAGTCTAATATACAACAGAATCTCTTTAAGGTCATAATATTATATGTTATTTATATAATATATATAATTATATGAGGCAAGAGGTAGTGAATGCTTTCTCATTGTAATATTTATATTATATATAATTTATATATATATATAATTTATATATATAATATAATATATATAATATATATAACTTAAATAGAAATCTTTTTTAAAAAACGTCAATGGTAGAGGCAGCATGATGATTTAGAAGAAAAGGTGCTGAACTTGGAATGGGAAGAGCAGGACTCTATGTCTCATTCTATCACAAAGGTCCATTGTGACCTTGACCATATTGTCATTTACTATTCATTAAATCTTGGTTTTCTTATCTGCAAAAGAGATGGGGAAAGAATGAAGGAAAGATGGAAGAGAAGGAGGAAGGGTCAGAGGAAGGGAGGAAGAGGGAGAAAAGAAGGAAGGAGGAAAGGAAGGAGGTGGGAAAGAAGGAAGAAAGATAAAAAGCATTTATTAAGCACATAATATGTGCAGAAATTGTGCTCAGCACTTCATAAAAGTATCCCATTTGTTCCTTTCAGAGAAATACAATGTGAAGACAGACTCTACAAAATGAATCTCTCCAGACAGAAAGCATGAAATGTGAGAGTTAGGATCTAAATCATAAAGTTTATGGATAATGGGAATACTCAGACTAGATTATACTTCCTTGAATAGGAAAAAGTCAGTGTTAAAGCACCAAAGAAAGAACAACTATTTTATAAAATAAGCAGTGGGATTAAGGAAGTCTTTCCTTGCACCTCCACCCCCATTTCAGTCTCTAGTTTTATTTCACATTACTTCCCTTTATATTCTCTACATTTCAGTCAAATTGGACTACTAGCTACTTCCAGAGGTGAAATTCCATCTCCCACATCTGTGCATTTCTGTAAGTGTACTTTCAATGCAATTCAATCCTTCTACATTTCTACCTCTCGGAATATTGCTTTTCCTTCAAGGTTCATCTATAATGGCCCTCCTTTCATAAAGTCTTTCTTAATCTCCCCCACCCACACCATTCATATTCTCTTCCTCATATTTTTTTTCATATTTGAATATGTTGTATGCTCCCAGTAGAATGTAAGCTGCATGAAGACAGGGATGGTTTCATTTTTTTTCTTCTCTTCTCCCCCTTCCTCTCCTCTCACTGCCTTATGTTATGCCTATTAATAAACAAATATGGTAGTATAGTAAAAATCTCTAATTTTGTTAATGCAAAGAATTCCCAGAACAGAACTGTCTCCTTTGAGACAGAATAACTGTCTATCCATGTCTATCTAATAAAACCTATGGAGTTGCCTGAACTACAAAGAGGTTAAGTGTTATTCAAGGTCACCCAAGTAGTCTCTTACAAAGGCAGTATGTGTTTTATACATAGTGAACACAAATAAATTTTGTTCAATTGTTTGATTTAATTAAATTGAAAATAGAAAAGTGGTGCATAAAAGTAATGGGGATTGATACACGTGAAGAACACTCCATGAAGATGTTGAGGACCATGATGATGTAAAATGGAAATGCCTCCAAGAGACATTCTATATTGGTTCTGATCTGCTAATTATGTAAGTCCATGAAGGTTGGCAAGATGTGGGAAGAGCTAAGAATGGTCTTTGAATTTTTTTGAGTCTTATTGTATTATAATCCCAGTTTCAAAGACCATTGTTGTGGGCTGAGATACTACTGATTCCAAGACCAGTACTTTATCCACTGCTCCACCCAGCTGTTCCTTGCTTTAATAAATTGTGCCTACAATTCATAGAAACTTTCATTTACTATTAACTTATATATACTTAGTATACTAGACAATTAAGATTTAATCTAGTAGCCACGAAAAGAAAGTTAGAGTTTCTTTTCTTGGATACATATTATAATCAGGAGATAGCAATTGTATCTTCATTTTAAAAATTTAAATATTTCATTTGTATCTTCATTTTGAAAGGAAAAAAGATAAAGAATCTTTTCATTAAATTCCACCACCCCCCCATACTGGTCTTATTCTCCAAGGGCCAATGAGTATCAAGCTCACCTGGGACCATGGCAACCATTTTAGATCATGGAATACACTATACATCATAACCCTACATATCAATAAATTATACAACACAAGGCAAGAAAGGCTCCCTGAGGGAGAGATAGAAGGCAGCATATGCCCAGCAAGTCAAATCAACACCAAGTCTTTGGTTGCTCCTTTCCTTCAGACCCCTCTAGAGATAGTCCAGGACCATGAACTCCCAAACTTTGGGAATAACAGTGCTTCCTGCATAGCCTCCATAACTAATATGTAGATGTACAATTCCCTAGGAGATACAGTCTAGAAACTGCTTTTGTATGTTTTCCAGCCAAAGCTACAGAAAACCTAGAAAATGTTTTTGCCACCAAAGACCTTGACACTTGAAATAGTTCAACATCAAAAACTGATATTATTTTATTGGAAAATGACATTAAAGATGAGGTATTATCATAATCTACTTTGCTGTCACACCATGGAACCTTTCTGTTTGACTCTGAGCTAAAACCTCCTTTGTATGTTGTCTCTCCTGTTAAAATATGGGATCCTCAAGAAGAGGGATTATCTTTGATTTGCTCTTTATATTGCCAGCACTTAGCACAGTGTTTTTCACATAGCAATTACAGAAAGTAAACAATTTCTCATTCATTTATTGATTCATTCATTTGTATACAAAAATGATAGCATCTCTCCATTGTAATAAGGACCTTAATGGAACTAAGATCTCCCTCATGAGGTTACCTTCTACTTTGAGAAAGATTGTAATCCATCCTCACTTTCTCATACCATGCTCTTTATTGTACCTATTTTTCCATAAACCTTCCATCATAGATGTAACTGATTTGATGGACATCTTATTTATGTTCTTTTAGTACCTCAGAGCTATCACTATACTACAGAGCTGTAGCCATCCTAATTAGCCTACATTCTCTCTAGATAATGGGTCCACCTCCTTTTCTAGTCATCCAGGCCCACAATGATGTCTTTTATACTATTTCTCATGCAAAAATTCATCATTGGTAATTCACTATAACCTATTTATTATATATTATTTTATTTACTATATATTATTTATTATATAATATTTAACCTTACAGTTTTTCATTACCCTTTGGAGGATTTTTTAAAATACTGATTCTTTCAAAATGATGTTATTCTATGACCTGTATTGAGAAAGTATAGCACTGAGAAAGAGTAGTGACTCTGGATCAGAAAATGTGAATATCTATCTCATCTCTAACACAGCCTGTGTGATCTTCAGGAAGTCACTCATCTCCCTGGGTCTCAGTTTCCTCATCTGTAAAATGAGGTTAGAATTTAGATCCCTTCCAAGATTATATATTTGATTCTTCAAAGGTTTGTCAATCAATTGGGACAAAGTAAAATAATAAAATTTATTGATATACAATAAATCCTATAACTTTTTCCATCTTGAAAAAATAATGAATAATATCAGTACTCTAAACTCTAATTTAATTTATATGATTTGGTATTGAAGTTAAAAGATTTTCATTTATATTCTTTAATTCTTTATCGCTGAAACCACACGTTACATGGAATATTAAACTAATCTTTGATAAGTCCATTTATTCACATCTAGACAATTATATATCACAAATAAATTCAATGAGGTTTAAATCAGGTTGAACTCTTGGACCATAAAATCATGTTTATGCCTGTCTCTTGAAAAAAATTCTTAACTTTGGTGATATGTGGCATGACTCATAGTCCTGTTTTAATATTCTATATTTATTTGGAAATATCAATAATTCTGAAGCATTTCTACTTTGGAGTATATCAATATAATTATCAGACTTCATCTTCTCTCAAAGGGAAGAAGACAGCTGGGTCAAATAGAAACTTAAAAACCTTTTTTGGTTTTTTAAACTGTTATTAATATTCAGATCTGTTATGCTTCATTAACAATTTTGATATCCCTTGAATAAAATGTAAATTTCATCATAATAATTACCTTCTTCCAATCTTCAATATTCCAGTGTTTGTAATAATCTTGCCCATGGAAGATATTTTTTCTTCATAGTGGCAGTTAATAAGTTTTGTTTGTTTACCTGTTTGTTTTTAACTGGTCTTCTCTCTGTTCTCACAGCTTCAAGAAGACTGCTGCAATCTAAAGGAATCAGTAACATTCCTGATAACTGTTATGTTCCTTTGAAGATCTTTTCATGCTCTCTGAGAACTAATTAGGCTGTTTTTGCACTTGTAATTTGTCAATTCATGGCATTTCTTTTTTCATTTTCAGTACACTTCACTTTACATCTTGGAGACATAAATTCTATTTGTCCCTGAAATCCTTGATTTGCCCATACTGATGGCCACTGTGTTATCTCTAGCAGTTGTTTAAGTGTACTCTTTTAATGCCACAGATTTTACATGCTTCCATGATATAATATCCATTTTTTGAAACTACAGAGATGAAAACACAACAAAAGAGAGCAATGAAATATGTGCACAGAATGAAATTCATCAGTCAACTGATAGAAAACTAACTAAAGGTGGGAAACTTGTTCAATCTGTTTCCTAGCATCAAGATCAGACAATTTTGGAGGATTATGACAAGATGGTAGAATAGGTCAGAAAAGTCCAAGCTCTCCACAAAGAAGTCAAAAAAGCACCTCAGGGTGAACATAAAGCAGCAAAAGTAAATAAGAGTTGGGGCAAAATAGTGGTTCTCTGGGGACAGAGAAGATCTGAAGAAAGATTCCCCTGGTTGAGGTTCAGTCTGAGCAAAGTGGAAACACTTCCAGAAACAGCCCAAGGGTCAGCAGGGTTTGGAGGTAGCCTCTACCTCAACCACAGGAATTTTTGCCTCCTAGACAGTGTGGGGAGTTGAGCATCTGAGCTGGTAAAGACAGGGAACCTCTGCTGATAAGGGATGTCAGGTCCACTGTGCTGTCAGGAAGGGATCTTGGGCAAGGGAAAAACCAACCCACATCCAGTGAGTACAGAAGCAAGGGCATCGTATGCTGCTGGCTATGGACACATACAGGAGAATTGGGTTCATGAACTTGGTTCCAAGCTAGAGGGGAGAACTGAAGGTTTTAGTTACTGGAGAGTTCTCAGGTAGTAAGATTGTTTTCAGCAGAGTGTGCAGAGGAGACCCAGTTGCAGCTTGAAGATGGAAAGAAGTACAGAGGTTGATCCCAGAAAAAGCTCCTGAGACCAGAAGCACCAGCCCACATACTCCAGGACATGAAGTGATTATAACTATAAGCTGCTAAAAAGAAAAAAAAATAATCAGCCAAAGGAGAAAGAACTCAACTGAAGTTCATCTTCAGAAGAAGATAATCAAGCAAAAAAAGCATCTCCCTACCTCAAAGAGTAATGTTAAATGGCTACCTACTCAAATAGAATTCATAGAACTCCAAAAAAGACTTTAAAAGTCAAATAAGAGAGACTGAGGAAAAACTAAAAAAGAAAATAAGAACAATCCAATAAAAAATAAGATTATAAAAAGAAAGCAAACCTAGCTGAAAAAGAAGATACAGAATTTTAATGAAGAGAATTTTCTCTTTGAAAATCAGAATTGAGCAAGGGGATGTAAGTGAAGTTATGAGACTAAGAATTTTAAAAAATATATAAAGAATGAAAAGAAAAATAAACAATTTGGAGAACAGATCAGGTAGATGAAACATAGGAATAATCAGATCACCTGAAAGCTGTGACAAAATAAAGGAATACTGATACAATAATATAAGAAATAAGTAGGGGAGGCTAGGTGGCACAGTGGATAAAGCACCGGCCCTGGAGTCAGGAGTACCTGGGTTCAAATCTGGTCTCAGACACTTAATAATTACCTAGCTGTGTGGCCTTGGGCAAGCCACTTAACCCCATTTCCCTTGCAAAAAAAAAGGGAAAAAAAAGAAATAAGTAAAGAACATTGCCCTGAAGTGTTAAAACAAGAGTGGAAAGTAGAAATAGAAAAAATTCACCAATCACCACCTGAAAGGATTTCTAGGAGGGAAAACTAGCAGGAATATCATAGTCAAATTCCCAAACTTCCAGGTTAAGAAGAAAATATTAGAGCCATAATTAGATTTACATAAGATTTAACAGCAGTTACTTTAAAAGACTGCAGGTCTTAGAATGCATCATATCAAAGATCAAAAGAACTGAGGTTGTGGCTGAAAATATCATACCCAGCAAAATTAAGCATAATCCTGAATGAAAAATGAAATGTATATTTGATGAATTGCCAGACTTTCAGGATTTTATTGCAAAAGACTTGAAATTATTAGGAAATTTGACATACAAGAACCAAAAGAAATATAAAGTAAGCATTAATGACTAATTACAAGACTTTAACAAGGACAAATTGTTTACTTTGTTTATGTGAAAATGTCAACCATTTGTCCAAGATTGTTATTAGTAATTGGGTAGTTCAAAGAAAAGATTGGGGTAGGGTTGAATAGAATAGGATTCTTAAATGTAAAATGATGATGGAAAAGATATTAGTATAAAAGCCTTTTAAATTTAGAAAGAAATAAGAGGGATAGGGAGGGTACTGAGGTAGAGGGTAAGGGAATAGGATAAGAGGATATATAGAAGGGCATGTGGATCAATGGGAGGGGGTATAGAAAGGTATATAGGGAGAAGTTTTGGAAGGGCAGTAGGTTAAGAAAGAGGAGTTCAAGATAGTAGAAGTAAAGTAGAGGAGTGAGTAAGGGTTGCTGCTTTCAGGAAATGTTATAAAAATGGTATATAATATAAAGATATATATGAATATGTGTGTGCATATATGTATGTGTGCTGGTGTGTACGTATGAATGCATATGTATATGTCTATGCATGTACATATCCACACTTAATTAAAGCTGCCCTGAGGTTGGGGGGAGGGGAAAAATAAACAATGTACAGCAGAAAACAAGAAAAAAATCTACATTGAAGCAAAAAATGTATCTTGGACACAAGGTGTAGTCCTCTGACTCCAGACCCAGCATTCTATCCACTGAACCATGTAGTTTTATACATAGAAGTCACTAAGGGGCAGCTAGGTGGCGCAGTGGATAAAAGCACCGGGCCTGGAGTCAGGAGTACCTGGGTTCAAATCCGGTCTCAGGCACTTAATAATTACCTAGCTGTGTGGCCTTTGGCAAGCCACTTAACGCCGTTTGCCTTGCAAAAATAAAAACTAAAAAAAAAAAAAAAAAAAAGAAGTCACTAAATAAATTTAGAATTAATGATTGGCAAAGCAATGAAATATAAATATCATGATAAATGATTCCTTAAGAATATTGATTGCCTGATACTCTAAAATGCACCCTATGGGCCCTTGCTTTGCACAAGATCAAAATTCTGACAAAGCTAATTTTGAATTTCATCTTCTATGAAATGCTGATCTACTTTCTAGCTACAAAGCGCTCACAGTTTTCAACCCTGAAGTGAGAGAGTTGAGATGAGTCATGTTAACATTTATTTTTCCTTGACACGTTTTTAGAAATCTAGTTGTTAGGGACACACATTTAGAAATTGCCTCTCATTATAAAGTGTTACCAAGATTGCTCAGTTCTTCCAGCCTTCTTTATGAATTTCTCCAGAACTACTATTATAAACACTGGACTTTCAGACTTTGGCAATAGAGGAAAATAGATTTCATCCAATAAATTTTCTCCTCCTCCTCCTCACTTTCCCTTTCTCATACCCCTTTCTTTCTACTTCTCCCTTCTGTTTTCCCTCCCATTTCTCCCTCTTTTTCTCCTTTTCTCTCTTTCCCTTTTCTTCTATCCCTCTCTCTCTCCTACTCCCCACTTTATTCTCCATACAAAAGACTTTCCTTTAAAAACAAAATGAGAAGACAGAGGAACTGGAATGTCCTTTAGGGAAATTTTAGCTCAGATTGATTGACATACATATACCAAGCTGCATGAGAAATTTTAGTTCTCATATAAAATTCTAACTAAGCAAACGTGCATAGAAAGATGATGAAGTAGGATTATGCTTCTCCAGGGGTCCCAATGGACATTTCAAGAACCAGAAAAATCTTTAACTCCAAGGTCAAGGAGGCCTATGGGACTGGGAGTGGGAGTGGGGGGGGAGGGGAGTGAAGATTTAGCAGTCTTGAGAGGGACATAGGAGATAACTCCAGCTCTAAAGAGCTGTCTCCAGAAGCAAAAAAAAAACAAAAACAAAAACAAAAACAAAAACAAAAACTTCTTCAATTTGACTACTCCCCCTTGATTTTCAGGCTGATCATTGGAGGGTATACTCTTTGGAGCTTTTAAGATCAGCTATCTCTTGCCTGCTTCCAGCTCAGCTCTTTCAGCTCAACAAAAGTTATAACTCATATAAAGTTCCCAATATTTCAATATTAAGAGAGTACTCATAGAGGTGAGTGTGGGGCAAGGTCGCCCTCTTTTTATTGTTTCACTAGTAGATTTTTTTCCACTTCCAAATACTTTTCCCTTCCATATTATCTTTCTTGTTTCCTCTGCATTTCTTTCTTTAAGAGCTGGAAGTCCATTTCCCCATTTTGTCTGTTGTTCAGGTTTCCCTGAGTCAGCTCTTTGTAAATAAGATATTTTAAGAGGAGGAACTGTTGTCCCTTAGGGAAAACCAGTGAGGTCTGGAGAAAGCCTAGCCATTCTTAGGAATAGTCATTGCTTTAGAAGAATCACAGAGCTGAATCTCCTCAACCTGAAAACTTTGCCCTGGTGAAATCTGCCCCCATGGAGATGGCAAAACAGCTAGAATGCACCAAAATGTCAGTTAGCTCAATCACAGTCACAGTAAGTAACTGGATGCCTAAGAAAAAAATTGCCAACAGAAAAATAAAGGAAATTTGGGGGGTGGGGGAGAGCAGCCATGTGTCAACACAAGAACATTCCTAGTTTTGTGTTTCCCTCTGATTCCCTTACTTGGTTGTTGCTAAATGTAATTTAGTGAGCTGAGTAAATGTGGAACTAGGTTTTCGATATTGCACATACAAATGCTGATGGGCTATAAAATATCTCAACCTCTCAGAGCTGCCCTGAGATTGAGCTTATTACCCAAGTCCATCATTTCTACCTTTGTAATATCACTGATGTCTGTCCCCTTCTCTTCTCAGACACTGCTACCATTCTGGTACAAGCCTTCATCACCTTAGACTATTACAATAGCCTGATGATTATTTCTTGTGGTATAGTCTCTCCACAGCTCCAATATAATCTTTCATTCAACTATCAAATTGATCTTCCTTAAACACAAGTCTGACCATGCACACTCCAATGACCTCCACTGCTTCCAGAATCAAATTTAAACTCTTATGTTTGCCTTTTAAAGTCCTTCATAACCTGGTTCCCTCCAGTCTTCCTATACTTTCTCAGCACACTTTTTTGCCCAGTGACACTGGATGCCATGTTGTTCCTCCTACAATATACTCTTATCTGCCAATTCCAAGCATTTTTGCTAGTTGTCCCATATGCCTGGAATTCTCTCCCTCTTAATCTCGGCCTCTCAGCTTCCTCCAAGTGTGAATTAAAGTCCTGTACTCTGAAAGATGCCTCTCCTCCTGTCCTCCTCAATTTTAGTATCTTCCTTCTGAGGTTATCTCTGATTTATCCAGTCTATATTTTATTTGTATGTAGGCATCTGGATAATGTTTCCCCTATTAGAATGCTAATAGCTTCAGAGCAGGGACAGTCTTTTGCGTTTCTTTGTAACCCCAACATTTATCAAAGTACATGGTACATGGTTGACATTTAAGAAATACTTCTTGATTGACTGATAATTTAATCACTAAATATCTCCATCATTTCTAGTCCATCTAATCATTTACAGTATCTACAGCTAGAAGGGATTTCTGGGGCCACTTTGTCCCACCCCATCCTGTTATAGATGAGTAAATGGCACCTCAGGGAGATTAAATAACTTACTCAAAGTCACTCAGGTCATAAGGATCTGAGGTAGGATTTTGCCTCATTGCCTCTGTTGGCAAAGTAAAGGTTCCACAAAAGAATACAATAAAGGTTCCAATCTAATAGGGGAAATAGAATGAGCATGATGATATATTTTACATATTAATTCAGATGGGTTAGGCAATTTGCTTGGGGTCTCACAGTTATCAAATCACAGAGTAGGATAAGAATCCAGACCTCCTGACTCCAAATTCATATCTTTCCATTCAAGTCCTCTGTTGAAAGTCTGAAGTTAAATCTATTTGTCAAATATAGAATCAGAAAACCTAAGAGATTGGGTAAGATCAATTCTCCATAGTCTTTTTACAATAATGCCAAAGTTGTGAGGACCCATTAAGAAAGGTCTGGCTATTTGGCAGGATCTAATTGCCTTAAGAAGCCCACAAAAATGTACATGAAACCATCCTTCAGTCACATCTGATTCTACTAAGCACACAGATTAGGTCCTCCCTAAGCTTAATGGGTTATAGCATCAGTTATATAAGTCAGAGAAAAATATAAATGAAAAAGAAAGTCTCCTCATACTGAATCAATTATACTTCATCATCAGGGAGAAAACTGAGGGAACAAAAATTCTTCATTCTGTCTTTTTTGGCAATGAAACACATTTCATTTGTGAATGATATAGGTTTAAACCCATTCTACAACTGGGAAAATATTCAAGCCCTTATATTTCTCTTTGAATTTTATTATTGTTACTTTATGGGAAGGATCTGTGTTCTTGTCAACACAAGGAACTCCTGGAGAAGGAACTTTCCATCCAATTCAATGGCAAATTGGTCTGTGACTTGAGAGGTTGCAGGGAGATATCTGAAAGATATTGGGACTGAGTGACTTGCTCAGCTAGTGCCAGAACTAAAATGTGAACCTTGACCTTCTTGTCTACAAAGTCAAACCACTATCCACCATACTTCTTCTCACAATGAAAGTTCATATATAGTAAATGCATAAAAGAGATATTTCAGATGTGAGACAATATAGATCCATAAATCAAGAACTTATTAATCAGTTTCTATGCTAAGAGCTAGGAATACAAATGCAAAAGTAAAATACCCTCTGCCCTCAGGAAGACTACATTCTTTTAGAAATAACATGTTTATTTAGAGATACATACTAGCCACACATATAAATTGTGTTCAATGGGGAGGAGCAAACACTAGTTACTAATTGGGTCAAGAAAGGTTTCCTGCAGTAGGCACAAATTGAAATGAGACTTGAAGGAATCCAGGAATTTCAAGAATTCCAGATATGGGGGAATAGTCAGTGCAAAGACAAGGAGACAGGAAATTGAGGGCCATGTGTGTGAGGAACAGCAGGCATTCTAATGCCACAAAGGAGTTTTTATTTGGCACTAGAAATAATGAGTTACAGGAATATGATTAGAAGAATGACATAATCAAACCTAGGTTAGTTGAATGAATGGAAAGAGATGCTAGGAGGATAGAAACAACAAGATTTGTCAACTGAGTAGATATGTTCACTTTAGAAGAGCAAAACATGGAAAACATGGAAGAAAGAGAAAGATTTCAATAGAAAAACAGGGAATGTTGTTCTAGCTAAGGGGAAAGGCATAGAATCAGAAAAAGGCAGGATAAAACTGGGAAATGACCAGCTGTCCAATTTGTCCAGAACATAGAGTGTGTGATAGTGGGTGGTAGGAGAAAAAGGAGGAAAGAAGGTTAGAGTTAGACTGTGGAAGATCTGAATGCTGGAGCCAAGAGTTTGTATTTATTCTCAAGGCAATGGGGAGACACTGAAGGATTTCTGATCAAGGAAATAAATGAAAGGTTCAATGTGTACATTAATGATATTCCTCTGGCAACAAGGTAAAGGATAAATTGGAGAGGGAAGAGACTCAAGGTAGGGAGACAAATTGATGATGATCATGATGATGATAGGCAGAATTCATATAGAGCTCTAAAGCCTTTTGCAAATGTTATCTCATTTTATCTTCCCAACAACTCTGAGAGTTAGGCACTGTCTTTATCCCCATATTCATTGAAACTAAGGCAGAAAGAAGTTAAGTGACTTATCCAAGGTCACACAAACAATAAATGTCTGAGGTAGGATATAAACTCAGTTCTTTGTGCCTTCCAAGTCCAATATACTATCTACTGCATTGCTTAACTTTCTCTGTATAAAGTTCTTTATAAAGCTTAAATACAAGATCTATCTGTGTGACCTTGGACAAATCACTAAATCTTCTTGAATCGCAGTTTTATCATCTTTGAAAAGATGAAGTTAAGTTGAATGACTTCTGAGGTCCTTTCTAACTCTCACTCTGCAATCTCAGGATATTAACGTGATATTGATATCCAGCTTCAATATTATTTATGGTATAAATGGTAAGAAAGGTAAGAAATAAGCATTTATTAAAAACCTGCATATGCTAGGTGAGCTAATAAGTATCTGATGTAGGATTTGAACTCAAGACTTCCATACTCCCAATCTGCACTCTATCTGCTGCACAACCCAGCTAACTCTGCCTATTGTAGCAGATCAGGTGAGATAGAATGAAGCTAATAAATGGAATGGTATCAATGGGAAGGAAAAGAAGACATGTAAAAGATATTGCAGAATTATAACTGTCAGGACTTGGAAGTTGATGGAATGTGGAGGGAAGTATTTGAGATGACTCAGAGATCATGAACCTTGTGACTGGAAGATGGTTGGTGATACCAATAATAGAAAAAAGGAAGTTAAAGGGGTGGAGGGGAGAATGCAAATTTTGGACACATTAAATATGAAGAGTTATTGTGTGCTTTGATCATTGTCTAACACAATAATTGCATGTCTCCTTTTCATTCCCACTGATAACATTCCATTTATTAGCTTTTTTTGAAGTGAATTGAAATGGACATACCCAGAGGATAGTTGGAAATGCAAAGCTCAAGAAGATTTTTATATCATATTTCTTTTATAAAGATTTTTTAAATAAGGTTTCTCTTTAAATATTTCTTTAAGCAATGATTTATCATATACCCTTCAAAATAAAAGGCATCACACTGTTTTGGGTACAATAATAAGAATGAAACTCTTTGTCTTCAAGGGTCTTGCATTGTACTGATGGGAAACAGCAAGTACACAGACAAGCAAATAAAAAAATTTATTTTGAAGAGAAAAAGAGCCTTAACAAATGGTGGAGGAAGAAAAAGGGAAGGATTTCAGGTAGAATGTGGAACCTGAGTTTTTTTATGCATTTGAAGAAGCAAGATTTAAAAACCTTTCAAAATTCAAAAAAATAGTTTACACTCTGTTAGCCTTCAAGACACTGGGTACAGCTCCATGCAGACTATGATGGGGCATCACAGTAGTATTTTGGCAGATGAATATCTGCATAATATAATGTGCAGATATGAGTAAGCACCTAGAAAATTTTGATTTCATTAGGAAAATCTATGTTCCATTTGGCCATTGCTCAATTCACCCTAGAGCTGCCAGTATAATTTCTGACTTACACCTCTATATGTTGTCTCATATCTGATATCCATAAATGCCTTCAAGATAATCCGGCTTAACTGAGTCTCACACTAAAATCTCCCACAGACTCACTTTCTCCTAGCCTCCTTCAGCTTACTATTGAAACAATACCACTCATCTTCCAACACTCTTAATGTTTTGCAAATTATCTTGCAGTGTAAACTTGTGATTACCTAGTCTACCATGCCCCTATTCTTGACAAAGTGATCAAGTCTTTGCTGGATAAAGCAATTCTGCCCTGATTGGTCTCATTGTTGTGACAACAGTTTTACCTGTTAAAATTTCTCTAAGCAATGAAAAATAACAAATTCAATCATTTCTTTGTGTCCATTTCTCACCTTTGAAAACAGTCTCTTTAAACATATAGGTCTGGAGCTACAATAATTCCATACAATAGACTCTCATTTACTAATCTTTCTTCAAGTTTGGTGCACACAGGGAGCCAATTCCAAAATGATAAAGTCATATTTCTATAGTCAGATAGATATAGTCAATTTAAATTATTTTCTGGTGTCATTATCCTCGCCATTTTCAATGCTTTCCAACTGTCTTCTGAGAGAAAGAGTTTATGACATGCAGTCAGAAGTTATTCCAATTGGTCTACAAGCTGGATCTACTTTCTAATATATTTTTTCAACTATGGGCATTATACAGTCATTACATTGAGATCTTACATTATAAGAATCATCAATTTAAATAATGTATACTGATAAATCCAAGAATTGTAATTATTAAACTTCTGTCAATCCATCATTGCTACTGAAAGCTATCTTTTACTCTTATCTGCTTGATGGGTTGCCATAGAACTTACCATTTTGTAGTAACCTTCTGGTTACAAGTTTCTTTGTATTTAAATCGGCTGGTCTTTTTTTCCAGTTTAGTAGAAACTTCAAAGGATTATGTTCTACTGGCATAGGGTTTGAGGAGAACTTAGGTGGAATTGGCCAAAAGTAAATTTTGAAAGTATATTACACTAACAGATGGTCAGTTCCCTGAGGACAATAATAATAACTACAATAATAACAGCTAGCATTTACATAGTGTTTATTCTGTGGCAGACAGTATGCTGAGTGCTTCACAATTTGTATCATATATTTCTCATAGCAACCCCAGGAGGTAAGTGCTATTTATTATAATATCAATTTCACCAATAAAAATCATGAGGCAAAAAAGAAATTAAATGAATTTCTCACAGTCACAGAGTTAGTAAGTGTCAAAGGTCATTCTTGAATTCAAGTCTTCCTGACTTCAGACCCAATTCTCTACCCACATTATATATCAATTTTGTAACTCTGTTATTATCTAATTATTTATTATAGTGGACAGAGGGCTAACCTCAGACTCATTAAGACCTGGATTTGAATTCTCCCTCTGATTCACAGTGGATTACCCTAGAGTCTTTTAGGGGCCCCCAGGCAACTCTGTGAAGCCAAGTTACAGACTTACCCATCTGTGGTGGGAGAGAGAGTTTACTCTGAACAGAAACCAAAGAAAAAACTTAGTATTAGCATTGTGTTCTGAAAAGGATGGTCTAATGTGCATTTCATCTATGTGAAATTTCTGTTTATCTGTGCAGACCACAACAACTCATCTACCCTTCATATTGACTCATAATTAATCAAGTCCCACAGTGGATAGAGCACAGGTCTTGGAATCAGGAGTACCTGAGTTCAAATCTGACCTCAGACACTTAATAATTACCTAGCTGTGTGGCCTTGAGCAAGCCACTTAATCCCATTGCCTTTCAAGGAAAAAAAAAAACTAAAAAAAAAATTAATCAAGTCCTTGTGTAATCAATCATAAGTATGTTAAGTATGTTAAATGATATCCCTAGTATCTCTTCTTACAGGTAGGTAATAGCTAGAAATATGCTGCAACCCACTTATACCCATTATGTGTACTTATACTGACTTTTCAGTCACCACCAACTCTGTTTCTCTGGTGATTATGCTATCCCAATATACATAACCATATAGCTCACTGAAAGGATATTTGATATTTAATACAATGTCTATAGAATTGAATTAAAACTGCTTCCTCTGGTCTTCCATTTTTCAGCACTTCAAGAAGCTAATTAATGTATAAGACCACCTAGACAAAGGGGGAAATCCAGAACACATCAAAAACACTGGTCAAACTTAAAGTGAGTTCCAGAAGCAGAGGGTCCAGCTTTCCTGTGTTTGTCTCATCTCTCAGTTACTCAAGGATTGTAAATCCATTTCAAAGCAAGCCTAGGGATACTAACCAATCTAGCTTGTATAGAATAATCAAAAGATAAACAAACTGAGCTTTATTATGATGACTATAAAAACAAGTATCCATTATAACTTTTTGCATGATCAAGTTTGTATATTGGAATTTCACAGTATTCAATTTCCTTTTAATTGCTATTGTTGTTCCTTCTATTTGCATAATTGTAATCATTATGGATATTGCTTTTCTTGTTTGGATAATTTCATTCTGCAACAATATGCATGTATTTATGTATGTATATGTATGTGTGTGCATGTTTGCATGTGTATATTTATATTGTATATACATATATATTTATCCTCCAGTGTTTCTGTTTTCATCATAGTCATCATTTCCTAGAGAACAGTAATTTAATCTCATTATAATTACATACCACAATATATTTTAACTATTCCCCAATTCCAAATGAATTGTTTTTAGATATATTACTGTGAAATATGAGCATGCATGAAGACTCTTTTTAAGAATTATTACCTTGCCTTTGAGGGTGGCAGAGTAAAATCTGTTCATTTCAGTATTTTCCAGATAGCATTAGAGATATGGAGTTCTCCCTTATAATTCTTTCATAAGAAAATAATAGCTAGAAAAGTACGAGAATATTTTGGCTTTCCTAGTGGGGAAATCAACTATTGTCATGACTGGCTCAGTATCCAACAAACAAGGGAGGTTACTCAAATTCTCAGGACATCTAATGTTTGGTATTATAGAATAGCATAAATATGGTCTCTTCTAAAGAATGACATCTTTTTTATTTGTCCAAATAGAGGGTCATGATTTTTTTAGTTTATTCACATGAATTCAATTTCAAAAGTTCATGTTTTTAGAGAAACAAATTAATCTATCTCCTAGATACATTCAGATTGCATGAGAAAACGTTTTTTAAAAATCACACCC
Organism: Macrotis lagotis; assembly: GCF_037893015.1. NCBI lineage: Eukaryota > Metazoa > Chordata > Mammalia > Peramelemorphia > Peramelidae > Macrotis > Macrotis lagotis. The sequence continues at coordinate 283,584,751 of NC_133666.1, forward strand.
TAGTGTGAATAACAAGCTAACTTAACAAGGAAATAATAGCAGCATGATCAGTGAATACTGAAAAAGTCCAGTCCTACCCCAAAAGGAGCTAGGACAAATCACACCTGGTTTGATTTCTGAGGAGACCTGAAAGACTATTCTGTCTAAAATCTTACCCATGGTCAACAATCATTGTGAAATTCTGGCATTACCACTAGAAGCAGTTCTTTCAGAGAAATTATTTATCCTATAATGTCCAGGTTAAAATCCATAAAGCTAAAAGAATAGCAAACCTATCAATAATGCCTAATATATACTAACAGGAACAGTTTATCAGATTAGTTTTCAAAGAATAGGGCCTCTTGGAGTCAGCCCTTAGAAAAGTAAATTTTGACAAATGAAAGGGACTTCCATAGTGTTCTATATCACCTACTGGTCAAGGTTCTCTGACTTCTGACTCTGACATGCCCTAAGGTGGTCATTGTCATTAACAATCCAACTTTAGGTAGTTCAGCAAACAAAAAAACTGCTCCCATGAAACACATAGGCATATATTCACAAATACAGGAGGAAAGCTACCCAAATATGACTTCATTGTTCCACTGTGAGAAGGTCCTGATTTTACACTCCTTCCAAAGCAATTAGGCAAAAGTATGATCACTAGTACTTACCTTAAATACCAAGGCACTTGAGAATTTCTAATTATTTGTGATTTTTTAAGTGTTAGCCATATGATCATATAGGTGATAAATTCTTCACTCTAGAGAAAAACATTCAATGGCAGATCAATTACCAGAAGACAATTGCAGAGGTTTGGCAGTCAGAACCCAAAGAACTCAGAGTTGAAGGGGACCCAAAATAGCAGTTTCTGTACCTAACAGAAAATTGGTTAATACTTTCAGCCCCCCTGCTTCTAAATCCCCATGTTGCTAACAATACTTGAACTGAATGTTGTCTCTCTATCCAGCATACAGTATGGGGTCACAATCATTCACTGAATCAGGAACAGAAAGGGAAGTAGTGTTAAAGAAATGGGTTGAGATCAATCCCTGAATCTTTTGTTTCAAATGTCTAATTCTATCTCTTGGAGGACCAAGGTCACCAAGAAAGATACATTTTTCATCTATTCATTAATTTTGGCTCACTAATTCTAGGAAAAAAAAATTTCTGAATTTATTGTGGTGCAGTCTTGCCCAACTTTCTGTCATCTCATTTGGGGTTTTCTTAGCAAAGACACCCAGAGAGGCTTGCTACTTCCTTCTCCAGATCATTTTATAGATGAGGAAAGCAAACAGAGTTAAATGACTTGGCTACAGATACATAACTAGTAAGTTTCTGAAGTTAGATCTGAACTCAGGATGATGAATCTATATTTTATGGCATCATCTAGCTACCTACTTTCTGAACAGGCAAATGGAAAAATAGAAAACTACATTCAAATTTCTACTTTGCCACTTTATTCATGTGCTCTTGGGCAAGTTACTTCCCTTTGGGCCTCAGTTTTCTCATCTATTAAATGAGGACCTACAATCCATGAATCTGTACTTTCCTGGAAGTGGTGTGAGGGCAGATATAACTTTTCTTGCCTCCCTTAGACACAGAGGAAACAAAAGACTCCCTCAGCTGGATTCTCAAGATCCTCTGCTCTCACCTACTCATTCAGTACCTAATTGGAGAAGAAAATACTTTGTCTCCAGAACCCAGAAGCCATTTGCTACTCATTAAAATGCATAAGCAGATTACAGAATCTAGAGTGAGGATTTAAAGATCATATGACCCAAGGCCCTCCTTTTAAAGATGAAAAAAATTGAGACCCCCAAGTAGCAAAGGGACTTTTTGTGCCCAAGGTTAGATTTTATCTAACTATCTATCTATAATTTTATTATCTGGCTCCCCCAATTTTAAACCTGGCTTTTTCCCCTTCTTAAATAAATCTTTATTGATTTTTTTTTGTTTTATATCACTTATATTTCTCAATATCTCCCTCCTTTTCCTAGAAAATTGTCCATTGTAAAAAGAGAAAAAAAAAAGACAGGAAGGGAAAAAGTTCATTAAAACTAATGCATCCCCAAATTCTGAGGTTGTATGTAGGGTTCCATACTTGTAATTCCCTGTATCTATAAAGAAGAAAGGGAGGAGAAGAACATGGCTTTCTGGAGGAATTATCTCTTGAGATGCCTGCTAGCTCCATTTATAGGTCAAGTTCTTTTAGGGTGAAATATGAGGAGGGAGCGAATCCATGTCTGGAATTGTGTAGAACTTCAGTGTTTTTTGGCAGAGGCACTAAGATGTTCCATAAGGAAAGGAGAAAGAGCAACATCAAACTTTCCCCTACACCAGGTAAATAAAAGGGCATGTTTTCATGTGAGGGGGTGGGGTAAATTGAACCAGCCCTCTCAGTTTTCCATGGGATACAGAGGGGGAAGGGGAGCAACTAGAATGGATGGGGAGGCTTGACTCGACCTAGCAGACAGGTTTTGTTTTATATTTTAAGATGATGAGGATGAGGATGAGGATAAGGATGAGGATGAGGATGATGAGGACTGTTTGGGGTTTGGGGATTTTTGTTGTTGCTTTATTTAATGAATAGAATCACAATCCAGGAAATTTCAACAGCTCACCCCCTCTTTTTTTCCTAAGAGATGTTGAAGCCAGGTTTAATTTTATGTCAGAAAAGAATTCCCCCCCTGAGACTTTCCTGGCTATGGTTCAGTTCAGGATAATGTGTTCCAGCCATGTTATCATGGAATCCCTGAAAAGTTTAAAGCAAAAGGAACCAGACCCAGGGAGCCTTCCCTCTGGGAGCAGCAGGGGGAGCTATGAGAAAAAAAAAAAAAAAAAAGCAGAATTCTCCTGTACCGGGAAGGCCTTCTGAAAAGCACCACACATTGTCTTCATATTTTAAGAGCCAGCATACTGTGAGCAATGTAAAATGTGTACAAACTCTGGCAGTGTTTCTGCATTTGGGTTGGCAAGCAATATGCACCAGTAAAAAGCACTCTGGAGTCAGAGAGCCTGGATTTGAATTATGGTTTTTAAGGCTTAGGATCTGGGTGACCTTGGACAAGTTGCAATTTTTTTGGATTTTTTCCTTGCCAATAAAATAAGGAGTTTGGCCTAGATGGTCTTCAATGTCTCTTACATATCCTATGCTATGCCTTCTAAAAATACTTCTATTGTTATTGTTCAGTAATTTTTAGTCATATCTGATTCTTTGTGACCCCCACTTGGGGTTTTCTTGGCAAAGAGAATGGAGTATTTGCCACTTCCTCCTCCAGCTCACTTTACAGATGAGGAAATTGAGGTACACAGGGTTAAGTGACTTGCCCACAGTCACTTAGCTAGAAAGAGTCTGAGGTTAGATTTGAACTTAGATCTTCCTGATTCCAGGCTTAGTGATCTAACCACTGTTACACATAGCTAGCCAGGAAATTCCCTGATCAGAAATAATAATATTAATTATACTAACTGATCTTTAAACAGCACTTTAAAATGGGTAAATCATATACATTATCTCATCTGACTTTCACTATTAAGTAGGGTTGATGACTCTGATTAAGTCCCTCTTTTTTAAGAAAAATTGAATTGTCACACACTAGGAAGTTGCAAAGTTAAGATTCACTAGACCTGGAATCAGGAAAATAGGTTCAAATCCAGCTTCAGACATTTATTAGCTGCACAACTTAGCTGGGCAAGTCATTTAACCTGTCTTTGCCTGAGTTTCCTTAACTGGAGATAATCACCTCCCTGTTAGAGTTGTTGTGAGAATCAAATGAGTTATATTTGTTAAAGCACTTAGAATATAGTACCTACATGATGAGAATGATGGTTGACCTTCATTCTTGAAGAAGGCCATGACATCAGGGAGGTAATGCTATAACAGGCACCTAAATTGAGTGAGAATATGCTGTGCTAAAGTCACCAGCCTCCCTTTCTCCTCCAGAGACTTCTGGCTTCAGTGGCCAGATATGGATCAGGAGGACTGGAGATGATCCTGGATGTGAGGCAATCAGGGTTAAGTGATTTGCCCAAGGTAACAAGTTACAGGCTTGTCAAGAGTCTGATGTTGGATTCGAACTCAGGTCCTTCTGACTCTAAGGTCAGTGTCCTATCCACTGAGCCACCTAGTATCCCCAACCTAACCCATTTTCCCAACTCCTTTCTGTAGAAATAAGCCACATTGTAAGCTTAACTGCAACAACTTTGGAAAAACCCAGAACAGTCTGCAAGCAGTCTGATGAATTGGAATGAAGTTTTAGTTTTCCTTCAAGCTCTTCAACTACACATAAAGGTCAGGCTTCAGATAAAACACAACATCTTAGATTTAGAACTGAAAAAGAGCTTATAGATCATTTAGTACAAACCCTTCATTTAATGGATTTGGAATCTGAAACACATAAACATCAAATGTGTTCTCAAAATTACATAAGTAGTAAGCAGTTGATCAGGATTTGAACCCAAGACCTGACTCCAAATACAACATCTCCCTCCTTCTTCTTCAGCCATACAATTTTGTCCCTTGGTGTTTTCACTGTGCCTAAAACATATCATCAAAAACTAAATAATAACTTCAGTTTCTCAATGTGGTTATCCCTATGACTAACTGACTGGTGAAAACATGTGTTTTTGACCCCAGCCCTCTTCACCTTGCAGAGATTCAAAGAATTGAAGAGAAATTGTGCAGGAAACGTTCAAAGTTTCTAAGAGGAAGGGTGATATATAAATTTGTGGTTCAAATATTAACTGATGATATTATTACCCACTTAAGGTAGGTAGATGCTACAATAGAGCCTCAGATATGGAAGATGTGAGTTCAAATGCAGTCTCAGACACTTACTAGCTGTGTGGCCCTGGGCAAGTCATTTAATCCTGTTTGCCTCAGTTTCCTCATCTATGTAAAACAAATTGGAGAAGGACAAGGCAAATCACTTCAATATCTTACCCAAGAAAACTTCCCAAAATGGAATAACAAAGTCAGATATAACTGAATAACAATGCAGTGCAAAGAATGCTAGACCTGGAACCATATTGAATTCAAATCCAGCCTCAAGGTCTATGACCCTGAGGACTTTAGTATCCTCATATATAAAATGCATTATACTAATAGCACCTGTCTCACAAAATTGTGAGCATCAAATGAGATAATATATATACTCTTTGCAAAACTTAAAGTTCATATAGATACTACTACTACTACTACTACTACTACTACTACTACTACTACTACTACTATTATTGAAGGAGCAAGGGAAGGTCGGCTTAGACTAGAGAGGATTTAGGGAGAAATGTTCATTCTAGCCAAGTATTTTAAGGGCTATCATGTGGAAATATAAAGGGCAGCCAGGTGGTGTAGTAAATAGAGCATCAAGATCTGGAGTCAGGAAAACCGAGTTCAAATCTAACCTTAGAAACATAGTAGCTCTGTCACCCTGGTCAAGTTATTTAAACCTATTTGCCTCACTTTCCTCATCTGTAAAATGAACTGGAGAACTGGAGAAACCATTCCATTATCTTTGCCAAGAAAACTTCACTTGAGGTTACAAAGTATCAGATACATTTGAACAACAAATATCATGGGGTTTTAAAATGTGGGCACAGAGCATCTCATTTCAACTTTATAAAAATCCCAGGAAGTATATCTTCTAATTTATCCCCACTTTTTTAGATGAGGACACAAGACACAGAGTTAAGTGGATTGCCCAGGAATATCCAACCTACAGCTAGTATATATTTGAACTCAGCTCTTCCTAATTCCAGGTTCAGAGTTTTATTCACTATTTCACTCTGCTTTTCATCCTGTATAAATAAGATAACTGGTAGTCAGACTGTTTGTTAAATTCCTAATGACCTTCCTGACTGATTTGGGACCTATCTGGAATGTTTTTTTCACTCACTTTTTGATAATCCAAAAATTATAAATGCTTTCTTGTTCAATATTAATTAAGGAATTGAGTCTCCACAGAGTCTTATTATTAATTTTCTAAATTTCTGTGCTCACTGATTTTTTTACACTGCATGAAAAATATCAGTCATATCCTAACATATTGCTTTAAAACACATATTTTTCAAGCAAACAATAAAAAGGAAAAGGCACCCACTTAAAGATATATGTGCTGTGTATGTAAAAAAAAGAGAGCATGAGTATAGGGTTTGGAAGTGATAACAGAGCAATTTTTCTTTTAGGAAAGAGGAAATAACTAAATGAGATCCAGGAAAACTAGCTAGCTGACAGTGCAGTCACATGGATGTCCAAAGGAAGTCAAGAGATTGCAAGTGTAGGGTCATAGTTCAGTGGAATGTGAAATTGATATCCCCTTGAATACACTTTTCCTCCTATTTCTCATCAAAATAACAGGAGCAGAAGCAAGGTGAGAAAAGTAAGCAATATATACCTAAAAGTTTAATCAAAGCATTCCTTGAGAAAGATACCACTTGGAAATGCTCTAGGATTCTTCTCATCAGTGCCTTCCAACTTAACTCTTTCAAAACAAAATTAGAATTATAGGACCTTGATGTCTTCAACTCTTCATGACTTCATTTGTGGGTTTATTGGCAAAGATACCAGAATGGTTTGCCATTTCCTTCTCCAACTCATTCTTCAGATGAAAAAACTGAGTCAAAGAATATTAAGTGACTTGTCAAGGATCACATAGCTAGTGTCTAGAGGCCAGATTTGTACTTGAAAATATGAGTCTTTCTGACTTCAGGTCTGGTACTCTATTCACTATGCCACCTAGTTACAATAAGTTACAACACTACTAAAAGGTATCTATTCTTGGGTTATAGAAATAGAATGTTTACCTTTTAAGATGAATTGCAACACTCTCTCCATATAGATGGTCCCTCTTTGAGAAAGTGTTCCTTACTTATATTTTCACTCTATTGAATTCAAATGATTTTTTTTTTTACATTTTACCTTTGTTCCCACCACCTTTTGCCCCCCCAAAAGTCCAAGGATGTTTATGCACTCAAAATGCATATAGAACAAAAAAAGAAGAACAGAAATCTGGATTAGTGTTAATCCTAGCATTGTGAATATACCCTGCTCTCCAAATATCATATCGAGGTAAGGTACACCATTCTCTAACTTCTTGTATTCCCACTTACTTTCAATTCTATAACTATCCAGTTAAAACACTCTTAAAGCAGGCAAAAGCTCAAGTCAAGAAAATCAGTTCAGAATAATCTTATGGGATGGAAAAATTTTGCCTCTAGCAATGAGATATGATGGTAAGAGCAATGGATTTGGTATTCAAGCTCTAGGTTTGAGCCCTTTCTGGAAGTTACATAGATGATTCTTCTATATGCCAATCATTCAGACTTCTGCCATCAGTTATCATATTCCTTTCAGTTCCTTTTCTCTTACTACTCTCTAGGCTAAATATTCCTAGCACCTCAAAAAAATGACTCTTTTATGACACAGTTTCCAGAACTGTCATGATCCTAGTCACTTGGTTCTCAGTATATTCCAGCTTGTCAATGTTGCTCCTACAATATATACCCAGAATCAAATATGACTGAGTATCGACTGCAATTGGATCATTCTTTCCCTTAATCTGGACATGATACTTTTATTACTACTAAGATGAAATTCTAATTTTTAAACTTCCTTATCCTACACAGGCAAATTCACAATATGTTAAGCAACTATTATGTGCAAGGTAGTATGCTAAGGGGATTGAAGGATTTTATTTCTTTTTTTAAACCAAAACTAAGACATTAAATTTATACTTATTAAATATCATTCTACTTTTCTTCAAACGGTCATTCTAGACTGTAAAAACTTCATTCGGTTACCTCATATACTAAGTAACTCCACCCTGGACTTTTTCATCTTTAAATTTGATAAATCCAATCTTCTACCTTCTACCAGGTTAAGAAAAACCACCGAACCAGATGGGATACCAGTTAAGGTCTTCTTTCCTGCTGATATCAGTCTAATATTCAATGTTCTTAGAGTATCATTTTTCAATTAACCCCCAAATCTCCTTCCTCATACAGTTATCCAGCCCCCAAAAACATCTTCAAAAATTTTATCAGAGCTGTGACTGAAATCCAGGTCCACTTCATTTGGGATGTTCTACTCTATTAAGTTCCTAACCCTTTTAGAAAGGATAGTATGATTAGTTTTTTCATGATTCATTTTTAGGAAGTCCACCATGTTGGCTCCTAGTTATCATTGGTTTCCTTTCTAAGTGCTCACAAGTTTTCTGCTCATCCCCAGAGCTTAGCACAATGATTGACCCATAGTATGTGCTTAATACATGTTTATTAGCTTATTGACATGTTCTAAAATTTTGTTGGAGATCAACATTATCTCCATCTATAAAATGTGGTAGACTCAATAACCTCTAAATCTCTTTCAACTCTGGATTTAGGATCTTACAGTTCTATAATCAAGTTCACCAGTCTATATTGTGCACAATCCTTCTATTTTTCATTGCTGGAAAACCAGAGACTCTTGAAAACTAAAAAAGAGCTTTAGCAATTTTCATTGAAAGAAATAATTTCCAATGATGAAATTTTAGAATATTGAAATTATAACAGACTGGCTTGCTGATGTGTTGCAATTCCCCTAAGTAATAAAGTTAGCAAGGCAATGTTTTAAGACAAGGAAGGATTTCTTAGAACCACTCAAAATATACTTGTTAAGCAATGGTCTACAGTGCCTAGTCATAAAACCAAGGCTTCCTCCTACAAGATGCCCATGACTCAGCTATCTATTCTCCAGTTCAACAACATGCCCCTGCCTCTGCCCTCAGACAGTTTTTGTAATAGTATATAGATATAGATATAGACATAGAGATAGAGATAGAGAGAGAGACAGAGATAGCGATAGAGATAGAGATACAGACATAGATAGATATAGATATAGATATAGATACAGATACAGATACAGATACAGATACAGATACAGATATAGATATAGATTAAACATAGACATAGACTAGACATAGAGACAGAGACAGAGATAGAGATTAGCTATAAACATATATATAGACATAGATATAGATATAGACATAGACGAGATAGAGATAGAGATAGAGATAGAGATAGAGATAGAGATAGATAGAGATAGATGTATTTGCATGAATGCTTATCCATATTTTGACCAGGTTACAGTCTGATAACTTGCTATAAGTGCTTTTATGGGGCTGTTTTTTTTTTTACTATTAGGGGAATTGCAACCAAGCAGAAAGTTCAGTAGCTATTGAGAAACTGAGAGTGGCACTGACTCAAAGGTTGGATGATAGAGGTTGGATAGATAGATTTATAAAGATAATCCACAGCCAAAATTTAATGGAAAGAGACTGACTTCAAGTCTGGGCTCTGTGACTATGTGACCATAGTTAAGGCCCTTGAGAGAGTTTCATACTCCCCCTGAGCCAAATGACCTCTAGAAGAAGTGTCAAACTTTTCCTCATCCTTCACTACTGACTCTGACTAGTATATGTTAATTCATCAAATACTATAAACATGTAAAAAGCTCTCAATCTAACAAAAAGATATGCTCTCACAGTGACCTGAACATGATTATCAATCTTAATAATCATCATCACCAGAGCAATAGGTATCATTTATATATTACATACTATGGGTTAAGAAATGTGCTAAGCATTTTGAAATTATTATTCCTTTTATCCTCACAATAACTGGGGAGTTGTGTTATTATTGTTATTATTATTATTATTATCATTATTATTATTATTGTTATCCCTGTGTTACATAGCAGAAAATTGAAGCAAACAGTGGCTAAAAGTCATATCCAGGGTCATGCAATTAATAAGTGTTTGAGATCATATTTGAATTCAGATCTTCCTGATGCTAGACTCTGTACTATATTCACCTAGCTTCCCTTAAGTATCACAATCTTATTCTTCATGAAGGAAAATAAGGAAAGAATAAAGCTAAAATATAACTATAAGAACCCACAGTTGCTAATGGAAGCCACATTCTGGATCCAGTCATTCTGTGTGTTCTACACCTTGGTCATCAAGTATAGTTCTGGTTACAAGTTATATCATCTCTTCCCTTATACCCTGAGCTCCCTGTCACCTCCGTTCAGTAGTACATAAGACTGTCTTGAATCTTTCCATCACTCTCTTCTTCTCTTTTCTATCACATTTAACATCACTTATCTCTCAGATAGTCAGATCCAGCATCACATTGTTCAATGTGCTCAGAGGGCAGCTATTTATTTTTATAGGAGCAATGTCATAAGTGAATGACTGACAAAATGAAGTTATAGTGCAGCCTCATATCTTTTCAGTAGGTCTTGGTTATAATATATGAATGATACTATTATGAAACTAATTTTAGACCAACCATATGTAAGTCATACCTTTACAGCCTTTTGAGTCAAGTATGCTGTAATAGGTGGTTGGTTTCTTCTGCTCTAACTTTCCAAGTATCTTCTGTTACTCTATCTCATGTTTCTGTAGCTACTCCGATTTAGCTCCATCACAAACTATTGCCTTGTACTCCATTCTCTTACATCAGTACCCTAGTGAATATATATTCCCATAGCAGGAGGTGAATGGGGCACTCCTCAAGTTGCTGAGAATGGGCACTTTGGTTTCATAAGAAGAGGTAAATGTGTTCTAAGCCCTTGATGAAGACATGCACTAGGCAAGGTTTCCCATTGGTCCCTTGATCTTTATGATAGGGGAACTTGTGCTTCACCAAAAATATCCACTCAACTCAAAGGTTTTAAAAGAACAGACAAAACTCTCCTGACTCCTCTGCTCTCCCTCCTTTTTGAGTGTGTAGCTTAGGACTCTGCAAATTCTCCTTTGGATTTCTTACCATAGTGGAAGGGGGATATTTTTCTCCCTGCCCATTCTACCACAGCAGCTATGGCAGTTAAATATAAAACTCAATGCTGTTCCAAGCCCCACCCTCCCTGATCTGAAGGATCAATCAGGATCTGTTGATTTTGCATGCCCCTTAGCAAGGAATCGGAGGACTTAAACCTGTCCTCATTGAGCCAAAGAACACATTCCCAACTCCCATGGACAAATGCTCCAATCTACCCCTCAAAATATTATTCCACTAGAGTCTGCAGGTCAAATTTTATATTACTTATGTTTGTGATTAGCAACTACATCCTAAAGGCATCAGCAAGGAGTGTTTCAGGGGGCTTGATGTTTCCAGTGATGAATCACTATTTGAATCAGGACAGCAGGTGTAAGAAGAAAAATAGAGAAGTCTTTACAACACAAAGAAAGTGATAGAGAAAGTTAAGAGAGATTAAAGGCCACAGTGGATTGTGACAATGCTAATTAATCTGGCAAATCGAGCTAGATTAACCCACAGGAAGTCTGAAAGAAAGAAGAGAGTGAAGCACTCACTCAGATTCTCCTTAAATGCCCCCTCAGGGTTCATGGGATAAGGCAGTGTTTTAGGAGTAATCCAAGTCCTGCATTGGAGAGCTTGCCTTTTGGGAGTGGTGGGGGATGGGGAGGGGGAGGGTGGTCTTACACTGGAGAGTTTGACTCTGGGCAGGGTTTCTCTGGACCAGCATAATCTAGTTTTGCCTTACCAATGAGAACAAGGCAAAGTCAGCCTACAGGTCAAGGTGAAGTGTTTTAACAGAGGGTTACAGGATCAATAGGATTACAAGGTTTTAACAGTGCAAACAAAAGATTTATAAAAATTTTTCTAATTAATTTCAATGTTTCCTATGCCCATGATTCCCTGCATGAAGAGGACCCATGACTCTATCTGTGCCCTCAAGTTCAACTTCAAGGTCACTCAGGAAGTCATTGTATTTTGAGGTCTAGGCAAGGTTTCTAGGGTCACCAGAATTTTGGGAAGTCTGTCCAAGTCTTCAGGAACACATATACAATTCTGGTCTTTCCTTCTTTCTTCTTTCTTCTTTCTTTTCTTTCTTTCTTTCTTTCTTTCTTTCTTTCTTTCTTCTGTCTTTTTTCTTTCTTCTCTTTTTTCTTTCTTTCTTATTGTTCTTCTTCCTTTATCCATTCATTCTTTCATTCCTTCCTTCCTTCTTTTCTTTTAATTTGGTCCAGTCCTGTGGTCATTGCTGTAGGGAGTTACCCCTTAAGGAAACTCCTTATTAATTAGATTTGCAATTGTGCTGAAATTTATAGTCCTAAAGAGTTGCCCAGATGCACTGAGAGGTTGGGTCACAGATCCAGCCTGTGTCAGAAGCAGATTTCAAATCCAAGTCTTGCTCCCTTGGAGGCTGAGATTCTCCATCTATACTGTGTTGTCACATTCTCAACCATGTCTTTCCATAAATCCCCATAAAGTAATCATTCCATGTACAGAGGGAAATCTGCAATGTTGCTAATAATCTCAGTTTCCATAACAAAGATCCATCTTTTTAGTGTAAATATTCTCCTAGTGATGGAATATGACTGTCCTTCATGATCTATGGCAACCTGGGGAGAAACAAAATTCTTCATCTTCACTAAAGTATAAACAATCTTTCATTTGAAGTATCGCCTTTCCAGGGACTCACAGCACTTTCATAGGAAGTAATGCCTTCTTATCAACAACAGAAACAAAAATGATCTTATCAGTTTACATTTTCATAAAGTGATCTACATAGATAATTTATATTGTGGAGAAGCAAAATTTTTGACAAATTTAAAGTTAATCATTGAAAATTTCAAAGAATTATCTAAACTCTTTGCAAATCTTTCCAATGTTTAAAGAGGTTGTTGTCTTTTAAAACCAACTTATTTTGCTCTTACTCAAGTGAATGAAATTTAGAAATATATAAGACCACAGAAATGTAGAATTACAGACTCAGAGTTGGAAGGGACATCAAAAATCAGTTTGTCTTTTTTCATAGAGGAAACTGAGTCCTAAGGTTGTTAAATAACTTGCCCAAGGTTGTCCAGATAGTAAGTATAAGAAGCTGGATTTTATGATTTTTTTAACTTATACACAAAGTTTATTTAACTTCAAGTTGACATACTTCTCAATCAGAAGAGCTGCTCACAGCTCACACCAACTTGTTTGATCTCATTTGTACGAAGAGTATTAAATGATGATTATTTTCATTCATTATCAGTTGGAAGTTCATTATTATTTTTTGACTTTGATTTAATCATTAATTTTATTGGGTAAAAAAAGTGGAAGAATTTGAAAGGGAATTTTACCTAAAAATAGCCAATCATCTTGGTCCTTGCTTTGCCCACATTCTACCCTTCTATATGATTTTGAATTTATCCCAGGAGCCATTTTTGAAACTCTGCTTTGGTTAAAACAATTAACTTTTGATTAAAATTTGATAGACTTTCAGATATCAAATGAGAGATTTTTTTTTTCTCTAGCCCAGAGGCCTTGCAATTCTAGTGATGGATGTGCTGTCTCTTTTCCAAGGACAAGCCTAGTTAAGTTCAAAGAGATTCAGTCATAGGTTGGCCTTAAAGTGACACTTTTTTCCTCCTCAGATTTTCTAGTTTCTAAAAACACACTATGCTGAAATGAGATGAGCTATGGAATTGCAGACCCCATAGGAGGGATCCATCTCTCTAGCCTCCAAATTGCAGCTTTAGCCTCCCAGAAAAAAAGGAACCCAAATTCCCTCTATACAGGGTTCACATCCTCATTCTGTCACAAACTATTGATGTGATCTTGAACAAGACTGTCCAGAAAACCAGTTTCCTTGTTTGCAAAATAGTGGAAAATATTCTCCAAGGCCTTTTCAAACTCTAACAGTCTAATATTCCACAAAACACTAAAACATGCCAAACATGTAAGGAAAAAAACAGAAATCAGGTTTAATATGCAGAAAAGCAATAGCAAGTCATGAGGCTCACAAATAATGCCTAAACTGCAAATGATTTAAAAAACTTTTATTTTAACAAAATCCTCAATTAAAGAATCTTTTCTGGTCTTTTTGACTTGACTCTCTAAAAAGGTTCTTTTTTTTTTCAGACCCAAAGGGTGCTGTAATAGAAAGCTCACTGGAATGAAGGCCAGATGAAAAGAACTCTTGTCCTGTCCAGTCCCTAGCAGCACTGCAATTTGGACCTATAAATTAATGTTTTGATAAATAACATCTAGGGCAGCTATGTGACACAACAGATAGAATATCAGACTTGGATTCAGTATTAAGCATCAACCTAAATTCAATTCCAGGGCAGCTAGGTGGTACAGTGGATGGAGGACCAGCCTTGGGGTCAGGAGTACTTGAGTTCAAATCCAGCCTCAGACACTTAATAATTACCTAGCTGTGTGGCCTCGGGCAAGTCACTTAACCCCATTGCCTTGCAAAAAAACCCCTAAAAAATGAAATAAAATAAATAGATTCAATTCCAGCCTCAAATACTTACTAGCTGTGCAATCTTGGGCAAGTCACTTAACTCTGTCTCAGTTTTCTCTTCTGTTGAATAAGAGAAAGAAATCAAACTACTCTTATATCTTTGCAAAGAGAACCCCAAAATGAGATCACAGAGAGTCATACATGACTGAAATAATCCAACAACAATAACAAAATGATTTCTAATGTCACTTAAAGGTCATATCTGAAAATCTATAAGTCTCATCCTTTCCTGAAGCTAGTCAAGTGTAAATCATTGTCAAGACCAAGGGTGGGAAACAGAAAGCAAGACTCCAGTCTAAACCAGAATATGAGCCTGAGTGCAGATGCAGAAAACTGAAAAACATTAACTTGACATTTACTCCTTCACTGTTTTCTGTCTCCTCTCTCAATGAACTTAGCTCAGATGAGGGTGACTACTTATTTCATTCCTTCAGACTTGCAATGCTAAGTAAATACTACCAAGAGATTAAGGTTTTAGAAATACAATGATTGTAAGGAGACTAAATTGTTTTAAAAGGAAGGAAGGAAACCAATATTTGAACTGAGGAAGAGTTGATGTGATAACAATACTAGATAAGGTAGGAAAACTATTCAAAGCATTCATTTTTTAAAATGACAGCAGCATTCATCCTCTGTGTATCAGACCATCTTGTTTACTGTACAGTATAGGATTAAGTTCTGGCAATCTTTGCCCTTGAATATGGTAACAGATACCCCCAGAGAGTTAAGTAGACAATAATTAAGGCAAAAACAGAAGACAAGTTCACATGGAAGTCAGCATTGCATTGTGGTTACTGCACTGAACTTAGACTGAGGAAGATCTGTGTCAATCTTATCTAACTGTGTGACACTGGAAAAGCTGATTAACTGCTCAATTTCAGTTTCCTCATTAGTAGAAAGTGAATAATAGCCCCTAATTTACTTGGTTGTTGGGAGAATCAAATGAGATAATATGCAATAAGTACTTTCCAAAACTTCAAATGCTATATTAATGTTTGTTATTTACTGTCACTATCACCATTATCATTATTATTATTTTTTATGATTTGAAAGTTGTTAGGTGACATAGTGGATAGAATTCTAGGCTTGAAGTCAAGAATGCCAAAATTCAAATTCACCTTCAAATATTTACTGGCTATTTGACCTTGACAAGTCACTTATCCTCTGTGTACCACAGTTTCCTCAACTATAAAACTGGGACAGCAGTAACTTCACAGGATTTTTGTAAGGATTGAAGGAGATAATATTTGTAAAGCACTTTACATAGTGCCTCTATAGCAATGCTAGTTGTTGTCTTTAATCACTATTACTATTATTACATATCATCAAAACTAAAAGGCATCAAAACAAGAAAATTCTCACATCCAAAATAGGTTGATTCATTTATTAGGGCCACATCATACTTAAAATATATAGATATTATCTATGATCTCCTAAGCACAGCTACTCTCTTCACTGAAACACAACACAACCTCTTGATCCCTTCCTCCCCTGTGTAATTTTTATTCATATTATCATATCCCATAACACACACATCCACAGCAGCGCTACCCAGTTCAGTGAAAGCTTTCCTGTTTTTTTTTTAATTATATATTTTTAAATTTTAAAAAGTACTCATTTTATAAAATATCTCATGCTCAAAATGCTGTGTCTAGGATACAGCAGATAAAAAAGATAAATTTAATGGGTATAAGTTTATGAAAGTAATAATAAGGCCCTCTTGTGAGATTACCTTGATGAGGCTGGGCATGGATGATATATCTTAAATAAGGTATGAACATGCACATTGGCCCATTGACTCCACAGTAAGGATAATTAATTGAGTAATAAACAGTCAAACATTTAAACAGTATTCTTGGACTTTTGCCTTTAAAAGGCAAGCAGACCAAGATAGAGCAATTAGGAAAGGGGATACTCTGAACCATGACATGGAAAGGCAAACCCAGATCTTGTGAGGTTTTCAATGATGCCATGAGTTATGTGAACTGTATAGGTCCTGAGAGAGGGGATAACTCTGACAACTCTCAGGGCTTTCTCTCCTTTTAGAATCAAGGGTGGTCTGGAATTCTGTATCAGGTGGTCCAGAATCCTGTAGCTTTCTCTGTGGAACATGTAGGTCAACTGGAGAGAGAAGAAACATTGTTTTAACTGCTTATGGATTTAGGAAGGTCTTCTGCAGAATAATTTTAGAGAAAGTCAGAGATCCTAGGAGGCAGAGAATTCTAGGTGTGAGGAAAAAGCAAGGCAAATGCTTTGAGGAAAGGGAACCACAAAAGGAAAAGGGGGACATTCTAAGAAGAGGTGAAACCATGAGCAAAGGCTCAGAATGAAGAATATCACACATTTTCAGGTAGGCAATGAGTTGACAAATCTGGATGAATAAGACATTCATTTAGTATAGGACTGTACTAAAAAACTAATAATAACAATAAAAGGAGGTGAACAGAGAATGAAGTACCTTTATTATTCAGATAAAAACATTGACTTTTCTATTCTTTTGGCCATATAGAGTCTCTGAACTAAAGTTTTTGGTTTTTGTTTTTTGAGGATATTTTTAAGAAATGGACATGATAAGCAAAAGAAACTCAAGCGTTTATTAGATAACTAGTTCAAAGGACTAGGAATTCAAAACAAATCAAAACCTAAAAATAAAAAGCAAGCCTTGCAATCAAAGAGCTTACATTATCTCAGAGGAGACAAAACACACATATATAATCACATACAGGATAAATAGCTGGCTGTTGTTCTTCATTCTCAATCTCCTGAGCATCCCTATGTTGAAGTCAAGGTAGAGCATATCCAACTGTGGTAAATCAGACCAATACAAGCTCAGAAGGTTCTATGACAGATAAGACAAAGAGATGAAATGATGGGAAGAAGACATCTAAATTTGTGAATCTCATTTTTCTTTTGGGCAACTGCAATTCTGTTTTGCTCATGAAGCATAGCACCTTCTTTGATGCTGGCATCATGTGGGGTAGTCCTGTGACAGTGTCTCCTATATCATAGAATGGATTCCACAGATTTTCAGAGAGACCTTGATTGTGTCCTTTTATTTCTTCTTCTGAGCTCTGTGTGAGCACTTGCCTTGTGTAAGTTCTCCATAAAAGTGTCTTTTAGGGAATCATCCATTTTCCATTTGAACAACATGATCAACCCATTGGAGTTGCATTCTCTGTAATAGAGTATAAATGCTATTTAACTTATTCATGCAATTTCTATTCCTTCTTCTTGATAAGAAAGAATGGGAATTTGTATGAATAAATGAAATCCATAAAGAAATAGAAAACCCAATTTCAGGCATTAGCTTTAACTTCCTTCCATATGAAATCTTCAGAGTGATTTCTTAGCAAGTCCTTCCCTCCACCTCCTATCCTCCCTCCCTCTCTTTTTTCTCTTTTCTTCCCTCCCTTCCTCCCTTCTTTCCTCCCTCCATCCCTCCCTTCCTTCCTTGCTTGCTTCTTCCCTTCCTCCCTTCTACACTGCCCTCATTGAACCATATTTGCAGTATTCTCTCCAACTCTTCATGTCACATCTTAGGGAAAATCCTTTATGGAAGATTTACAAAAAGACTGACAAAAATGATGAGAAGCTTTGGATAGATGGTGACAATTGAAGGAAGACCCACCTCAAAACAAATATGGATCCACTGAAGAATCAGAGAAAATAAATAATCCCCTGCCTTGTCTCTGGAGCCCTAACTTTGACATATTAAGATGATTTTTGGATTATTTTACATCAGAATTAACATGTTATGGTTGTCTTTTTGTTCCTAGCACCTAGCTCAGGGCCTTGCCTGCATTAGGCATATAATGAATGCTTGTGGGATTGAGTTATTATTCTTTCAACATCAGAGGAGATTGACACAAGGGACCAAATAATTGTGGTATTATCATTATCTAAAAGTTAGCACCTGCTGAGACAGAGGAACCCAACAGCTCTGATGGCTTTTCCATTGTGGAGCCTGCTGTGACCATAAACCTGATTTATTTTACCTGCCTATTTGGTCTTGCTGAAATACTTAAAGACTTCCAAAAAATTAAAACTTTGATAAGTGTTAAATCAGCGTCTTACAGTTGGAACTGATTCTATCCTCTATTTTGACATGGGCAAAGAGACCCTGTAGTCTGAGTAATGTTAAATCTAACTTTACTGCTGATGCATGTGGTAGCCATCGCTACATGATAAACTACATTCCATTTTTTCTATCTCTAAAAATGGTGATATTCCTCAGAATACCAACAAGTTCTACGGTCTAACTGCTTTGAAAGTCAAAATAAAAATAATATAATATGATATAGGCCCAAGTATAGCCTTTCACTGAATAATGCAATACTCTCTTGGAATTTGTTCTAGTTCATGTGCTCCTCCTTCCAATTTATTTGTACATGGCCTTTTAAAATCTGAGTTCATAACATTGCTCTCTTTAAAATGAATTTTTGGTCTTTCTTCTTCAACCACTTAATTTGTTATTTATCCATTCATTCAGTAAAACATGTTAAGTAATGATTGTGAAGAGTATTTCACTAGTCAAAAGAAAAGATGCAAAGTTTAGATAAAACATGATCCCTATCTTCATGAAACTTAGTCTAATAGATGATGGAGATAATAATGCAGATACTAACTGTACTTGATATTATATGATAGTTATCATCAGAGAATTATAAAACAAAGTGCTTTATGAATTCTGACTGGGAAAATTGTTACCAACTAAATCATTATATTATTGACTTTTGTTTTTGATATTCTCCTTTATTTTCCTCTTCTACTGTATTACTTTTTAAAGTCTCTGGCCAAGGGATTATGTTTATCATTTTAAAAATATATCCTCTTTCCCCTTAACCAGTACTTACAAAGTCTCTAGATGGAGCTGACAACTACTTCCTTTAGCATGCCAAGGCTCCACCTGAGGGACAGGGATTTATAGTACTGTCAGTCATGAGTTCCTTCCAATGTGCTTCCCACTGATTATGAGTCAGATTTAATTAACTTTAGAAATCAAATTTATTTAACAGGTAAAGCGAGTAGGTTGTAATGGAAACATTCCCTAGAATTAAGGGCATGTTATCTCCTTACATGCACAAGCTGCCTGGGGAGAATGGGTTCAAACTTAGAGAACTTATGTGACCAAAGGGGAAACATACTCCTTTTTGCCCTTTGGGGGAGAATGTTGGGGACCTTCATGAAATTTCTATTAGGCATAACTAGATATAACATTCCTAAGTCTTGAGCCTTTGTGGAATCTTAAATCTGTCTTGCTTCAATGTATCTAATTTGTATTCAGTGCATCTCAGATTTCCTTGTAGAAGCTGCCAATCAATCACTACTGCTCTCATTTGCTGTTGAGTAGTTTTTGTCATTCCCAATTCCCCATGACCCCAAAAGAGAAAGATCCTGAATTGGTTTTCCATTTTCTTCTCCAGGTTATTTGTTTTAACGGATGGGGAACTATGGTAAACTAGGTTAAAGGGACTCAACCCAGGAGTAAAACATCAGTGACTGGATTTGAACTCAGGTCTTCCTGATTCCAGGACAGGCTTTCTATTTCCACTGTGCCTTCTATCTGCCTGACAATTGCTTACAGAAACACTACTAACTTTTAAAGTTTACAATGGTATCTTCTGATTCATAGGTTTTCAAGGATAAGTGGGTGGGAAAAGACCTCTTCCTCCATCCCCTTCCCATACCCCAACTCAGGATAGGTTCTTTCATATGTTTTTCACTGCTGTGTTCAATCACAGTTCATTGACTGCTGATGGAATACACACTTGCAGAATTATAAAGAGACCCCAAGGTATATCTGATTCTTTCAGGCAATCACAAAATATTACTTATACTGTGTAATCTACAAGTTAAAGTCCAAAGTATCTATGATTTTTTTCAAACTAAGGACTTATTTTCACTTAGCTTACTTTTGATTAATTGATTTGCTTAAGAATGCAAAATTTCTGTGATTAAATTAATTATGCTATTGCAGAGGTTATATATTTTAACTATGGAAAGAACAGATCAGTGTGTTGGTAATTGGTAAAGTGGATAGAGTGTTGAGCATGAAATCAGAAGGACTTATCTTAATGATTTCAAATTTGACCTCAGATACTTACTAGCTGTGTGTCCCTGGGCAAGTCACTTAACCTTGTCTGCTTCAGTTCCTCATCTGTAAAATAATCTGGAGAAGGAAATGGCAAACCACTTCAAGATCTCTGACAACAAAACCCCAATGGGGGCCATGAAAAATCATATATAATTGAAATGACTCAACAACAACTATAGCAACAAAAGAACAAGTATCATTTTCCCCAAAGTATAGACAAAGAAACTGAAATTCAGAGATGTTGATGACATGCCCAAAGTCTTTCATCTACCAAGGGGTAATATGTATGATATATCTGAATATGATTAACATTTCCTGTTTAAAGATGATATAATCATTTCCCTGAAAGAATTTGACCACTTCCACTACCTTTTTATTAAGAATTTAATACAGAGAATTCCTTTTTTTACTTCCTAAATTAACTGAAAAATAAAATTGTCATCAGGACAAGTCAAGAATTTATCAGATTCATGACTGTTTTTGTAATTAGAGTTCCAGCTGGTGTCTGCATCACTTAATTCCCCCATCACTTTAAAATCTTGCCTTTGTGCCAGTTCTGTGATTTATAATGGAAAAGCATCATATTTTAAGACAGTTTATAATGTTGTCCCTAATTAATTTTATTCCTTCCTCTTTCCTTTCACCCCAATATTACACTTTCCCAATTCCCCATGGGTAATAGGTAATCCCCCAATTACCCATCATTACACCCATTATATTTTCCTATAGATGGGCCTCTTCTTAATAAAGAATGATCTCTGGGCAGCTAGGTGGAACAGTGGATTAGAGCAGCAGCCCTGGAGTCAGGAGAACTTGAATTCAAATCCAACTTCAGTCACTTAATAATTACTTTACTATGTGACCTTGGTTAAGTCACTTAATCCCATTGCCTAACAAAAAAAGAAGAAAAGAACGATCTCCATTACTACCCACCACCACCAACACCCTCCTCACCTACACAAAAAGCAGGAATATTTTTAAACAAGGTAAATCATTCAATGACCAGATAGCAATAGTGACTCTAATCTTGCCAAGTTTCAGAGAGAACTATTTCATTTTTTAATGAGTCACTGTCACATCATTTGCTACCCATTCTCTATACCATAATCTATAAACATCTGAAGTCTTTTTCACAATCTTATTTTTATTTTCTTCTGGAAAATTCTCAATCACTGAACTTCTTCATTCTCTATCACACCTAATGGCCTCTTCAGGTTGATTTCATTTTTCTATCTGAGTATTTTTCTCCCTCTTCCTCAAATATCAGCTTAAAGCCCCTCAGTCTTCTCAGAGACACTTCTTCCCTTGCAAGGAAGGCCTTTTATTCTCTCTTACCCTCTGTTCCTCTTCCTTCCTTCCTTCCTTCCTTCCTTCCTTCTTTCCTTCCTTCCTTCTTTCTATTCTTCAATAAATATTTCCTGAGTGTCTACTGTGTTCATAGCACAAGTGCTTAGTTGAACCTTCCTCCAGGTGAGAATAACTCCAGAGAATTAGCATTAAAGAAAAGACTACCTATCCTCAGTTGGTCCTCCTATTTAAAAAAAAATGTACCTTAGATCTAGCCTATGATGCAAACATCTGGATGAAAAGGGGAGAAATCCAATCCATTTATCAAATGCTTTTATAGTTTGGAAGCATAGAAACCAAACTAGAGAAGAATATGTGACATTGGGAGCAAACTGCAAAAACTTTGGGCTAAATTTTATTTTTTCTTTTAATTACAAGTACACAAATTGTTCATCAGTCTATGCTGCATCAGTCTTTCTACCCTAGGAACCTGTCTGATTGTTGATATGGTGCCACTTTGGTACAAAGAAATCTGATGACATAAACATATCCTTTTCCCCAGTGTTCAAGTTGTATGTGATTTAACCTTTCACTCCTGCATGTTGATATAGGTGAGATGTCAAAAATTTTCACCAGAGCTGTTGGCAAGTGTTTAAATGCATTTTCATCACTCTCACACTAAGGTAAAGTGAGCAGCATTCCCTTTGACAGGTCATTGTTACCCAGCCCACATCCCCCACCCTTTCTCTCCTCACTACTTCCTCCAGCCTGAGACAGGAAAACTGGGACAATGAGCTGGGATCAGTAGTCACTGTAGTCACTGTAAATCTGTAATTACTTAAAATGTCACTTCCTGTTTGGGGAAGAACAAGTCTATATCACATATGGCATGGAAACCAAGGTCTTGGTGTGCAAACTGTTAACAAATGACTCAAGCTGGGACACAAACATTAAGGAGACTGGTGTCATATACCATAATCCCATTCTTTTCTTATCTCCCCTTAAGTTTCACTAGACACATAGATAAACTCTCTTACTTCCTTTGGCTCAAATCCATCCTGAAAAGTAGAGATCAACAGCTTCTGCTCCCCTCATATTCCATAGAAACACACACATACACACACAGAGAGAGAGAGAGAGAGAGAGAGAGAGAGAGAGAGAGAGAGAGAGTCACACTATTGCAACTTCCCCCTAATCTGAAGATTTTTTTCTTCAGGGTCTCATTCACAAGGACTGCAAAACTGGCTTTAGGATAGTTTTTATTGACAATTGAAGCTATAAGTGGCCCCAAGCAAGTAGCATTCTTGAGGTGCTCTGCACAAAATCACAAAATATCAGAGCACACTGATTGATCAGAGGACTTCATTTTGCTTTCTTTTGGATGTAGCTTGCTTCCTGACCACCAATAAATACCCAGTTACTTACTGTACTCCATCTCTCTCAAGCTGCCAGGAAAATAAGAACTTAAACATGCAACAGATGCAAAAATGGCCCCTGGAATGACTGTTTTGGATAAAGCATAGCCCTGACATTAGCATTTTCACCTGCTGAAATAGAGTGTGGATTTGTCACTTGGCAAAGGACTCTACATTTAATTAAAGAAAGCTATTGTTTCCAATGCCCAGGAAATATCTCCCCCCCCCCAGGGAGAAGGGAAGGGGAGGGGAGGAGTAGCCATTGCATGACTCAAATAAGCTAGAAACTTATTCTGTCATTAATGTTTCTGTAGCTCATTTTACTTTGTAGTCTAATTATAACTGTACAGTCAGAAGGGAAAAAACAAACCCCACCAGATAAACAGAGAAAGACTAAAGCACTTTTTTTTCAGGAAGTCATTTTAAAGTCATTTTCTACATTTATTCTTAATTAAAGGCTGACTTAAAATTGTCACTGAAACCATGAAGTATATTCCTTCAGCCTAGGCTCTTCCTTCTGGAAAGTTCAATGCATCATTTTCTTCAAAAGTTTCAAAATAGTCTTCTTTATTTTACTCAGTATCTGATCCTTTGTCTCAGTCCAATCCTGCCAAGTGAACAAGATACTCCCTGAAAGGAAGAACTTGAAACTAGAACTAACTTCCTTCTTTCCTGCCTCTTCCTGAGTGTTATTCCTGGCACTTGATGACATGATGGCCCCAAGGGCCTTGAAGAGTTAGCACTCTTCCCAAATAGCCATGGAGATTATCACCTGATATTTATTTAAATAATTCAGTTTATGGGAAGTTCCTCTTATAGAGCTGATAAACTATGAACCATGCTCGTTACCCATTTTTCCTGAGTTTACATATATGAGGACATGAATCTTCAAATTATAACCTAAGAAAGAGGAAGAGTGGAGTGATGCAACAGAACAACTGGACATTGCAGCAATGCCTGGGGAAATGAAATTGATTTTGAGATTTATATTCTCTTCCATTTGTAATGAAGAAAGGGAGGAGAGAAGGAAGGATGAGGGAAGCCAAAGCTGTACCTTTGTGTGTTGCCTACAGGTGCCCAAAGCAACCTGAACTGATCAAGTGAAAAAGAGAAAGTGGGGGAAAAAAATCCAAGTCACAGATTTGTTGTTGTCATCATATAAATGAGACCTAATTATGCTTGAAATTTACTAGAAGAATTTGCTCACTGGAAATTGGAAAGGGAAAAATGGATCTTGGATGCAAAATGCTAATCAGGAGAGGGAGACAGACAAGACATAGATTCTCTCCTCTCCTCTCCTCCCCTCCCCTACCCTCCCCTCCCTCTCACCCCCAATCATTCTCAGTCACTGACTCTCAATGTGAAAGTGTCTTATTAGGGGTACTAACTTTCTGAGTTCTTTTATAAACAAGAAGGCTGATGCTCTAAGATATGAAGTGATTTGCCCAAGTTACCTAAGTGATAAACAGAAAAGCATGACTAGAACCCATCTTCTTGACTCCCCATCTAGTGCTTTTTTCAATATTCCTGACTTCCTTTCTCTAATGTCTGGAATGTTTTTCTTGGTCATCTAAATGACAATTGTGTTCCTGTTTGTTACAATCACTCCTCTTTGTGAGTCTTCTGTTCCTTCACATGACTTCTAGAACAATCTTTCTTTTATTATTTACTTTTGCTAACATCTCCCATTATTTGTCTTTGCATTTTTTAATTATGGTTTTACTATTATATTGGGTAATCTTTCCTCCCATGCAAATATATTTCTACTTTTATAATAGAAATTATTTGGGAAATGGTTTGGGAAAATTCAATATTATGTACAAATTTTTACTCTGAAGGAATGCATCTGTTTTATTTATTGATTGTACCTATAATCAAGACAGTATCAGAAGAGCACAGAGTTTGGAACTGAAGAACATGCATAAGAAATCTAGCTCTAATACTTACTACCTTTGTGATCTTACATAAATCACTTAATCTCTGACCCTTATTTGTAAAGAGAGTTGGACTAAACTGCCTCTGAGGTCCTTTCTGGAGTTATAAATCAATGATCCTTGATGGCAGAGGCATCAAAAGCCCATATGCCTGCAACAATCTGAATTGTAACTGAAAAATATTTAACAAAATAGAACCTTCAATAGAATTTAGATAAAGTTAATATGTAGTTTTTCTATATCAATATGTGACCCAGGGATCCACATACATAAATGAGTGTGCCCATTTCTATATGGATTTGACCCTCCTGCTCTCTGATAATATCAGGGTAAACTTAGAAGTTAATATACCATACTTCTACTTATTAGGTGTCAGATCTAAGGCAAGTTATTTGACTCTTATCCCATAACCTCAGTTTCCTAATTTGTAAAAATAAAACAGTTGAAGTAGAAGTTCTATAAGCTTCCTTTCAGAGCAGGATTGTCCTCTTATTCCCTGATCTTTGCTCTTATGGGTTTTCTGTAAGAGCATTTCTTCATGATGGATCAGCCAAAAACATTGGCATTTTTCTAATTATCAACAGTAGAAAGATTCATAAACCCTAAATTTCTATTCCTGCTGACACCTGAGTGCTGGATGGTCTATACTATATATTATCTCCATTTATTTCCAGAAAAATGAGCTGGCTTATGTCCAACTAAATGATATTTGTTTCCTGTTATAACAATGGCTCTCTGGTTTTTATCCAGATACTTTTCTTTGTTCATGCCCTCATAGAAGCATAGTAAAGGGAAAGCAGGGATGGGGAGGAGGAGGGGGTTGGTTTATAGCAGGGTAGATTAAAATCTCTCCCACTGAGCAGACAAGTGTTAACATGTCAGAAACACCCCACCCTATCAAATGAATGGCATGGTAACAAGGAGTCATGCCTGAATGAATGGTCCCAATTTCATTCCTGTTCATTTTTTTAAATCTACAGATTCCTGACCACATACTTTAAACCATTATGTCCAAAATATGATCAAGAAAGTTGTGGGGCTTACTTCAATGGACAAAAATGCTGTATCTAAGAGAAGGAAGAATATATATACCATCATTAAGGGCATGGAGCAAAGAAATGACCTATCCTGGGACAGAGAGAATGGGACTAGATCTAGAGTCCCTAGACGTGTTCAGATCTAGTCTTTATCACTTACTAACTATATAACTCAGATAAGCCACTGCACAAATCCAACCTTCTGGAAAAGGCCTTTTCCAGCCTCCACCCCCCACTTCTAGTGCTTTCCATCTAAGAATTCACTCTTATTTGTAGACTGTGTCCAATAGATAGATCAATAGATGAACAGCTACATACAGACATACATACGTACATACATACATACATACATAGTTATAGGGGGTTTTTGAGCTCCTTGAGGAGAGGGACTGTGTTTTTGCCTGCTTTTAAACCTATGTTTAATAAAGTACCAGGGTTCATCATAAGGTACATCATAAGGACTTAATTAATCCTTATTGGCTGACTAACTGAACTCTGGATCTCATTTTCCACATCTACAAAATAAGGAGGTTGAACTGAGTAATTTCTAATGTTCCTTCCAACTCTGTGTCTCATATCCTTTAATTACATTTTTAAGGAACAAAACTGACTTCAGAAACAGCAGTGGGCACTCACCATTGCTTCTTGTTGAACAGCTGTATGTTTCTGGAACCACATCCCCCACTTCTTGGTTCTCAACCTCTTTTCATTCCCTTCCTAGGCTTTTCTCCATCTCTCTCTTTCATTTTCTTCCTGCTTGTTCCTTCCTGTATCTAGACCTTCTCTAGTTTTCTTTTGGTGCATTTCTTTAAGACATGTAATGGACATAGAGGATTGGCATCCAAAAGATGTGAATTTTAGTTCTGCATTTAATCCACAATACAACCCTAAGGGAGGGTATCCTAAGGGAGACACTGATGTCTCAGATTCAGCCAGTTATCTGAAATGCTATGCTACAGATGAGTTACTGACCAACATCAGGTTCAGAAAGTTTCTCCACCTGAAATAGCCAGCCCAGATAAAAGCACAGACCCTGGATCATTTCTACAACAAAGAATCCTGTCATTTCTTAAAATTTCAGATTCTTGACCTCTCTGAACCTCAGTTTACTGTATTGTAAAATAAGGGGATTTAACTTTATGTTGTTGTTCAGTTGTTTCAATCTTGTCCAATTCTTCATTACCCCATATTTTAGTTTCCTCAGCAAAGATATTGGCATGATTTACCATTTCCTTCTCCAACTTATTTCAAATGAGAAAATGGAGGCAAACAGGGTAAAGTGACTTGTCCAGAGTCACAGCTAGGAAGTATCTGAGGCCAGATTTGACCTCAGGAAGATGAATCTTCCTGACTCCAGGTCAGCTGCTCCAATCATTCACCGCACCCTAAACTTTATGACCTCTAATATTTCCCTCAGATTCAACTTCATGATCTTTGTAAAATGTTATTATACCAAAATAACAAAAGTTATAATAGTTTCACATATAATTTCCCTACTCTACAATCAAGAAACGGGTTTTTTGTCTAGTTGCAACAGTAGTATCCCTGTTAGTCAGGATATCATATTCAATAATAATTTATGGACATAAATGCTTTGTAAACCCTAACACATTATATAAATGTGAACTGTAATTATTTTACCTCAGCATTTTGCCTAATTAGAATGGAAGATGCAGAAGGAGGATATGACCTAAGGAGACTACAATATCAGAAAAAATGGGGGATAAAAACAACTCCAGAAAGAATAAATTTGTTAAAGCAACAAGTTTCTGCCTTGATTAAAGGCTTTATTTACTAACTATGTGACCACAGACAAGTTGCTCAACTCTCTGAATCTCTATTCCATAGGACCATAGACCTTCTGCATTGAAGGAGGCATTAAGGGTCATCTAATCTACCAATGTCAAACTCAAATAGAGAAGGGGGCCAATAAACTATATATATATATATATATATATATATATATATATATATATATATATATATATACATATATATGTATATTATATATACATATATATGTATATATATATATATACATATATAAGGATCCTTAAGGGCCACATATTGACTTAGTAAACCACAAATTAACATTATCCATGTTTCATATTTTTATTTATTTGCTAAAAATTTCCTAATTTTATTTTAATCTGGGTTCAGGTCATACTGGAATGTTGCGGGTCAAATGCAGCCCTAGGACCAAGTAGTACCTGGGACAGTTTAATTTTGTCATTTTATTCATGAAATTGAAACTCAAAAATTTCAATGTGACTTAGAGCCTTATTACCTCTAAGTTCTAATTCAAACTTCTCTTTGGGGCATTTAAGACCCTTTACAACTTGCCTCCAGCTTGCCCTTCCAACCTTATTAAACTTTAATACCTACCCTTCATACACTCTATAGTCTAACCAAATTACGCCTTTTTTATGGTTGGTCACACACAATATTCCACCTCCTATTTCTTTGCCCCATCATATAATGAAGGTCAACCTCACTTACACCTCTTGGAATGACCAGTTTCTTTCAAAATTCAGCTCAAGTGCCTAGTATACAGAAGTTGCTTAATAAATACTTGTTGAGATAGCTAGGTAGCACAATGGATAGAGTGCTGACCTTGGATTTGGGAGGTGGGAGTGCAAATCCAGTCTCAGGCACTTGACTCTTACTAGCTGTGTGACCTTGGGCAAGTCAATTAATCCTGATTGCCTTACATCTTCAGCAGTCCTTATTCTCATCTGACCACAGGATCCACATGGCTCTGGAGGAGAAAGTAAGGTTGGTGATTTACCACTGCCTCACTCAAATCCAATTCATGTATTTGTCATGGTATCACCAGATGTCGTGGAGTTCTTTGAAAGGACAAACATTATTATTATTATTATTATTAATAATAATAATAATAACAACAACATAACCATGAATTGCCTTGCTTTTAAACCTAATGCATAACAAAGTAATGGGGTTCATCCTAAGGACTTAATAAGGAACTGAAATTAGGAATATGGACACTGCAGTACCCAATACTATGAAGCCATACTGTTCCCCACCCCTTGTTTTTTCTTTAGGTTTTTGCAAGGCAAATGGGGTTAAATGGCTTGCCCAAGGCCACACAGCTAGGTAATTATTAATTGTCTGAGATCAGATTTGAACCCAGGTACTCCTGACTCCAAGGCCAGTGCTTTATCCACTACGCCACCTAGCCGTCCCTTCCCCCACCTCTTAAAATGAGGATTAAACAGTAAACATTATTGAGTTCTTATGAAGTGCCTACTATGTGACAATGTATTGCTCTAAGTTGCTAAATGAGAATACAATCAATCAACACACATTTAGTAAACTCCCATCATGTGGAAGGCACTGGGACACAAAAACAAAAGTGAAAATATTTCTTTTCTTAAAGAGTTTACAATATATCAAAGATAATATTTGAATTCACTGCGAGTGTTATATGGATATGAATTAATATTATTATTAATAATTATAAAATGAGCATTTCAAAAAATGTTGGAGAGACAAATTTAAGCTTGGCATAAGAAAACACTTCTTAATGATTCAAGCTGTCTAAATATAGAAAAAGGCTACCTCAAAAGCTAGCAGTAGCTTTTCTAATCCTGGAGGTCTTCAATTCTAGACCTAGGCCACTACATATATTTTTGTTGTTCAGTTTTGTCTGAGTCTTTGTGACCCCATTTGGGGTTTCTTGGCAAAGATACTAGAGTGATTTGTCACTTCTTCTCCAACTACACATATAGTAAGGGATTGATTTAATAAACTGTCCATTCAAATGCAAATCAAAAGCAAGTAGAGCCAGGATTAGAAATCAGTACCTGACTCCAAATTCTGTGTTCTTCCTCTTAGATCAATAATCACATCAAAATGGAAGCAATGGAAATATGCCAATTTATTCTAATGAGCATGAAGCACACAAAGGATAAGTGCAATGATGTCCTTATTCCTAGTCTATTCAGTTGCAATAAAATATTCCATTTTTTAAAAGCACAAATTGGTTTGGGTTTTATTATTATATAGATACCAAAAAATTGGTTTGTTTAATAATTCATTATAAATTTAATATTAAAATTAATATTAAATATTTGAATTGTTTTATAATTCTGTTTCAATAAATAATTTGGAATGCATAAAATGTCCTATTACCTTTTCAGATGATCTCCTTACATCTACATCAGCATTCTTCATTTGTTCCTTCGCTCTTGTTTCTTCAACTATGATTATACCAAGGACTCTTTTCCTTCTGACTTTGCTGTTTTCACTGTGCATCTTTCCAGGAAGGTTTTTGGAAACTCCTTATTTAATTCCTCTATCCTAACTATGCCATAATATCAATTTGCATCATTTTTAGAAACCATTTTCTTCTTACTAGAAATTTCACAAAGTTCCTTTTATCCCTTGCAATGATTATGAGGATGCTTTAAAAAATGTTTTAATAGCTGTATTTTTCTCCTTTTCTTTTGTTTATTGTTGTTATTGTTGTTGTTTTTTGTTTGTTTGGGGGTAATGTTCTTGGAATATATTCCAGCCATAGAATATTTTAAGTTGAGTGAAATTAATTGGTGAAGTAAAGAAAACCCTGGACTTAGAATCAAAAAGAATCATCTTGTTGAGTTCAAATCTGACTTCAGAAACTTATTTAGCTGTGTGACCCTCCGCAAGTTACTTAGCCCATTTATCACCTGTAAAATAAACTAAAGAAGGAAATGGTAAGTCACTCCAGTATCTTTGTCAAGAAAATCCCAAATGACATCATAGAAAATCAGCAACTACTCAACAAGATTTTTCTCTTACATTTGCAATCATTTAGTTTGCCATGACATCATAAAAACCTAAATATTCTTCAGCCTGTCTTCTCATTGACCTGATTCAGTAGCCTTCAAAAATAGAACTGCAATTGAGTATAAAATGTTTATGGAGTTTATGTTGGAAGTGAAGCCTTTCCTTTTAAGTTGCTACTTTAAATACTGTCCAATAACAGAATGAATTCAAGGTACAAGCAATCCCACATCTCCCTTTAGACACCCATTGACCCCCTTAAAATCTGTTGTTATTCTGCATCAAATCTTTCTTCATTTCACTCTCCTATTCTCATCATCAGTTCAATCCAGATTACCAATCATAAGGTGCCTATAATGTTCCAGACCCTGTGCAGATTGGTAGAAAAACTACCAAATAAAAATAATCCCTTCCTCAAGGAGTGTATATTCCACTTTTGGACATTTTCTTATATTGTCTACTTAGTCTCCAGGCTGCCATGTTCTCTCTAAGAACTCTCAGACCACACACATCATTGTGTTGTATCATGCCTAGCCTACTATGGCACTAATAAGGTGAGAATGTTGGTGGTGGAGGAGGGCATGGGTAGGAGGTTTCTTAACAATACCAAAAAGCTTTAGAAAAATTCAATTTTTGATAGTGATCCAGTAAGTAATTTCCTTTCCAAGTGGAGAAATACCAATATACTGTTTTTATCATTATGTTTTGGGTATCGAGCTAAGCACTAGAGATACAAAGAAAAGGAAAAATATTCCCTGCCCTCAATGAGCTCACATTCTAATAGAAAAGACAAACAAGCTATATACACAAATGCACAAACAAAATATATGCAAGAAAGTGGTCTTCAAGATAAGACATTAAGATTAAGGAAGACTGGGAAAAAGTTTTTAAAAATGGAATTTTAGATGACTTCTGAAGGAAGTCAGGGATGCTAGAAGATAGGAATGTGAAAGGAAAGAATTACATGCAATGGGGATAGCCAATAAAAATGCAAAATCAGAAAAATGGGAGATGGATTGTCTTATCTGATGAACAGCAAGAAAGCCCACATCACTGAGTATATGGATGGAAGTAAGGTGGAAGATTAAAATGGTAGGAAGGGATAGGGTTATGAAGAGTCTTAAAAGCCAAATAGAGGATTTTATATTTGATATTAGTAGTGAAAGGAAGTTACTATGCTTTACTGATTTAAGGATGAGGGGAAATGTGATCTTATGTTTAGGAAAATTATTTTGATAACTGAGTGGAGAATGAACTGGAATGGGGAGGAACTTCCTGAGGCAAGAAGACTAACCTAAAGGCTAATGAAATTATTCACGTTAGGTGATAAGGACCTCATCAGTAGAAGTGTCAGAGAAGAGACAGAAATGCTAGGAGAGCTGATGCAAAGATAAAATTTAGTAGTCTTGGAAACAAATTGGATAAGAATTAGGGGTGGGGTGGGGGGGATAAGGAATTGAGAATGACTCCTAATTTGCAAGCTTGGGTGACTAGAAAGATGGGGGTGCTCTTAACAGGAATAGGGAAGTTAGAGAAGAGGGATTTGAAGGAAAGAAAAGAAGTTCAATTTTAGATATGTGGTTTTTAAGCTATCTAAAGGACATTGAGTTTTTAGAAATGAAAATTTAGGGTTTAGGAAAGTGGGTAGGGATAATAAATAGAACTTAGAATCATCTTCATAGAAATGATAATTGAATCCACAGGTGCTAATGAAATCCTCAAGCAAATAGTATTAAAGGAGAAAAGAGTCCCTGATAGGGGACTTGGAGGACACACCCTTACTATATATATGACCTGGAAGAAGATTCAGCAAAGAATGAGGAATGGTCCTATACAGAGGAGAAGAACCAGAGACCAGTGTTATAAAAACCCAGAGAAAAGAGAACATCAAGGGAAAAAAGTGATCAACAATGTCAAAGGTCACAGAGACATGAAGAAAGAGGAGAACTGAGAAAAGTACATTAGATTTAGCAGTTCAAAGACCTTTTGAAAAAATAGTTTCAGTTGAGTGATGAGAAAAAATTTTTTTAAATTTAAAAAGAAAAGAGAAGAAAGCGGTATAGTCCGGTGATAGGGTCTTTTACCTGCTCTGAAGTCCTGTTACTTGCCAGTCTATGGCTGAGTAAATCACTTCCCCCCTGCTTCCTTATATTTAAAGGAAGAGAGTAGATGATCTCTGGTGTCCACTTCAGTTCCAACTCTGTCAATGATTCAGTCCTACTCTCCTGCCTCTCTATGACACAGAGGTATCTCTGAGTGGTCAACGTCAAGATCAGAGCAACCCAAGCTTTGGCAGGTCCTTTTCCCAGTAAGAAAGCTTGGATTCTGGCTTCTGTGTCTGGTCAGCTGAGGTTGAGCTTCACTAAAGTTCAGAAAGGCTTGTCACCCAAGGGTTAACTACCAGAGGCTGATTTTTTTTACCTCAATTACTCAATGAAGATTTTCTACCTATACATGGAACTGTTGTGATCTGCACTGCTGCAGAGAGTATTCAGAACACCATCTTGGAACATGGGAGGAAGTATGGTGTCATAGAGCACAGAAAAACCTGAATTCCAGTCCTGCCTCATACATCTATTGCCTTAAATGGGGACAATAGTAGCTCATTGTCCACAAGATTGTTGTGAAAAACAAATGTGTGTGTGTGTGTGTGTGTGTGTGTGTAAGGCGCTTTGCATACTTAAAGTGCCACATAAATGGCTAATTATAATTATCTTCCAAAATCTAAAGAACCATTCCATTTAAACAATCCAAGAAAGACATTAATTTTTTTTATTATTCAAAAGAATGTACCACATGGATGAACCCTCTCTGTCTGCCCCTAACCCCCTGAGAAGTTTTGAACAGCAGGTATCCTTAATTTCCTCCAAAAATGAATACTTCTGCCATACAGCTGTGAGCCTTGGAAACAGCTGCTTTGTTTCCCTAAGAAGTGGCTACATTTTGGAAGTGGATGAAACAATTCCTATATCTAAAGTGCATCACACTAAGATACTCTAGATGAGAGGATCTTTAAATATCAAAACCAGCAAAAAAGAATAAAAGCTTTGATTTTATGTTTCCAAGTTAAATAAATATTATATATGTCCAACACACTTTCCCTGAATTCATGAATACTTTAGAAGTGAGCTGTTCTCACTGGAAATGTGAAGTAGAGGCAGGAGGACATCTTGTTTTTCGTCAGAATGAACTCAGTTTTGTATCAAGGTCTGTACTTGTATGTTAAAAGAAAATATGATGCAACTCAGTAGAGAAAAAAATCAAATCAGTCATTTGATACTGAGCTAGAGTTATAATAATGAACACTTACAAAGTGTTTGCAGGTTCACAAAATGCATTATATGTATTATCTCATTTAAGTCTCACAAGCTTCCTGTGAAATAGGAGACATAGAAATAATTATTTTCATTTTTCAAAAAAGGAAACTGAGGCCCAAAGAAGATTAGCAAGCTGTTCAGTTTCTCAATTAGGATCTGAGGCAAGATTTCAGTTCCAGGTCTTCCACACTCCATTTACTTTATCACACGGACTCTCTTTACAGAAAACCTGGTTGACTTAATTCCATTTTTCACTTTCCGACTAGTCTTGTTGGTAATGTAGAGGAAAAACCAATGGCCCATTGCTCTGCACCTTGCCCCTGCAACTTCAAGATTTCAGAAGTGGGGACAGATTAGTCCATGAGGAAATCTAGAAGGAAAAGAAATTCCCCATCCATGCTATTTCTAACAAGTACAAGGATAAAAAATAAAGTAAGTGGAAAAGAAAAAGGACATTTGAAAACCATTTTTCTTTCTACTGAGCAATTTGTTTCCTAAGTTTCTGTGGCCCTGCTGATGTTCTTCAGGAAATGCAGTGATGTCATTTCCTCTCCATTGGCCAGTTACATAAATGCTGGAAAAGAGCCAAAACAAACAGCCCTCAAACAGATGGCTATGTGTGTAAATGCCAGAAAGTGAGAACAGCCACTTGCAGTTAAAAAAAAAAAATTACCCCACACATGGTATAATGTTTATTTTACAACCTCTCTTATGGACTTAGGTGGGTCATTCTTGTCATTTTTCCAGACAGAAATCCCATAGGAAGCAATTGTAAAATGCCAAAGGGGGGGAAAATTCAGTGGAGATATGAAAATAAAGTAACTTCAGCAGAAGAAAACACAGTGGCTTTGTAGATGTAAACATATTCCTAAGAAGCCATCCAAAGCCCTGAGATTTGGATTCTGTGTGAATGGGGTTGCGATACAGGGAGATAAAACCAGGCTGAAATTTTAAGGGAGGAATGTTTTTGCTGTGGGGAAACCAAATTCATCTGCAAACCTTAAAGTCTGAAATTGAGTTGCTCAGACAAAGAACCACTTTGCAGGTTTACTTTGAATCCATCAAAAGAAAAATCTAAATTTAGCATAAGGGAGCTCTTCATTGACTGACCTACATATCTCTTAATTCCAAGTGCATATTGGTGCAATCAAGAAAAGTTTACACTTCTAAAGCTGGGAGGAATTTCAATTATGCATAATAAAACATAGCAGGGAGCTGTGGACTTTTTCTTCTTCAGAAACTAAATTCTTGAGCCTGTCTGCTGCAACTTATAATGACAATTTGTCTTCATAGTTAATTGACAAAATGGAAGTCAGACATCCTGTTGGTTAATAGGATGAGCTACTTTTAAAATGATGCTTCAAAGGACCGTAAGTTGATTTTTTTTCCAGAAATCCTTTCAATTAGAGTCTCCCTGTGCACCAGTATTTCACAGATAGAACAGTATGCCAATATTGGGTTATTTCTTACCCCTACCCCTTTTGCTTTTGATACAATAGGCATCTGCAGGGAAAAAATAGAAATACATGGGGAGCTGTTCCAATTCTTTCCTTTATTCCTTTCTTCCCTGTATCAATCATCTCACATTTTCAAGGAGACACGTGAACCCACTTTTTCCTTCCCCACCATTGAGGGACCCCAAACATACAAAACCATCAATTCATAACCTCCTTCTAATTCCTACTTACCTTGTTGAACCTAGTTCTCATTCAGGAATCAAGGGTAAATTGATTCAATCCCAGATTATTTCTTAAATGAGTCAAGCCTGCATTATCTAAGACCCCAAATCAAATATTATTCTTTTGTCATCAACCTTTCTGAACATTTTAATTTGGGGGGTCATAGGCAGATATTCAGAACTATGCTATTTCTCTTAAGGGTTCTGTGCATGGTAGGTCAAGGAAGGACAGTTTTAGAGACCCTGTTACCTTAAGGTAGACTTGTGTCCTCAAATGTTTTTTATGCTTATCTTGGACCCTGCTGCCTGAACTCCACCAAACAGACTAATAAGTTCCATATGCCCATTTTTTTGAAGAACACATTTTCAAAGCAGCAAATGTTTTGACGGATTGGCTCACGGAGAGCTTGAATACTGTTATACACATCGTTTAGCATTTCACAAGGCCCCCACTGTTAAATTCTGGGAATGGGGCCAGGGTGACCTACCTAATGCAGCACTGACTTACTTTTAAAAAATGAGAATTCTTAACCATTGTGCTGGTCAGAAGTACATTCAGAATCTGAACATATCTTTACAGCCCCAATGTTTTGAGTGTGAAGAACAACAAAACTGGATAGGCAGTTAGACAGGACAAAAGAATCCAATGCCTTGTTGTTTCATTTGAAGCCATATTTGAAAAAAACAGTAAGAATAGGGTGCTAAATATATGGTTTGAAATTCCTATGGATTCCAGATATCATCAACTCAGAATTTTATAAATATGCTGAAGCCCTCGGGATTCAAAAGTTATCTCTTTGTATCATATTTTCCTTTTCTCATTTACCCAAATTGGCATACTAGCTTCAAATGAGGTCACTTTGTAGCCTCAATCTAAAGGCATTTTTGTTTGCAGTCATCAAAATCAAAGGTTTTCCAGTCAATCTTTCTACTCTTTCCCCTCCTCCCTTTTTTCCAAACTGTCTAAATGGCTGATCTCACACCATCTATCCAATCCATAGAGTCCCATCAACATGGCTCCATCTGGTGTTCATCACTGTCCAAGATTGCGCTACTTTAGGAAAATCTAATCCAGTAGTCTGAGTTTACCAACCAGATCAATTTGAAAATGATTATTTAGATGAAGAATGGATTTACCTAGTTGAGTATTTTTTTAAACAGACCATTAACTACTGGGAGTGAGAGAGAAAGGAAGGAGGAGAAGAGAAAGACAGGCAAAGAGGAAGAGAGACAGAGAGGGAAGGAGGAAGAAGAGATAGAGGGAGAAAATTAAAACTGGAATATTAAGTTACTGCTGAGAGTCCAAGATCTATTAAAACAGAACTTTTCTGACATTATTCCACAAAGTAGTGGGAAAATAAGATTGGATTTTAAAGTTTTGGATTTCCAAAAAAACTTTTCAGGAACACATTTGACACTCAAAGTAAGAGACAAAGTGTAAGAAATCTCACAGCTTGTTCATCATATTTAACCCCAAATGTCAGGGCCAAGTGGAGCATAAAGAGACACTCTCCATTCATCTCTTGACATCTAGTCATTGGCTGGTTCAATTTCCCTCTGTCTTGCCAGCACTCTGACCAGCTCCCCATAGATTGACTCATAGGTTCCTACAAGGCTAACTACAAGACCTGGGTTAAAATCCTAATTCAGAAACTAGCTGATTGACCCTGAACAATTTACTTCTTTGCCTCAAATTTTCCATATTTTTAATGAAATAGATGGATGTTATGGTTCATTTGCTCCTTTCCAAATGTACATCTATGACCTTGTGATCCAATAATTTCTTAGCCCAGTCCAACTCAGAACATTTCAAAAATAGAACCCCAAATTGGTGAGATCCAGGACTCACCCTCTGTATGGTATTTGCTAGGTAGGAGTTTTCATGATGAAATTCTAGTGAGATACCATCAATGGCATAGCAACCTTTTCTTCCTCCTCCTCCTCCTCCTTGTCTTCCTTTCCTTCTTCTCTTCTTTCTCTTCTTCCTCCTCTTCCTTCTTAGATAATTCCCAAGAGCTTCCTGATACTTCTCTTGTAGAGAATCAGTCAATTCCTTGCCAAGAGGATATCCTCTCTGCCTCTGCAGTCAAGAAATATATTGATAAATATATATATTGACATTTAATTATAATTATTTAATTTGAGAGTAAGTATAGTAGAATGATTTTAGAGTTAGCCTTGAAGCCAGGAAGATCTGGCTACATTCAAGTCTTCTTTCTTAAATCTATGACCCTAAAAAGTTCATTTAACATCTCCAAGTGCTGTCCCCTCTAAGATCCCAAGTTGCAGAGAAGGTGCTGGCTTGCATTAGGGGAAGGAGGTCACTAAGGAGGTCCCTTTACTACTGCTACTAATAATAATAGTTACCATTTATTTAGCATTTACTATGTGATACACTATGCTAAGCAATTTACAATTATTTTCTTATTTGATTTTCAATAACAATCTTGTGATGTAGGTGTTTTTATAAGCCCTATTTTGCAGAAGAGGAAACAGGTTAAGTGACCTAGTAAGATGTCTGAGGTTGGATTTGAACTCAAGTCTTCTAGACTCCAGATTCAGCACTCTATCCAGTATACCACTTATCTGTCTCTAACTAAAAAAGTCATAAATTTGACTTTTGTGTATTTTTAAAAATTGAAGTCCAATGCCTTTCCATTAAAATATTCTCTAAAAATTATTTTAAGTGATTCATTGGATTTTGCTACTACATAATAACTTCATTAACTAAAAGTAAGTTAGGACTGACAATCGAGCCAACACAAAAACAAGAATAGTAAATTCAGAAGTTCTTATCCAACATCTTATTTTGACTATGAAAAATTGGTATTCATCAAACAATTAATGTTACAGAGAATTTACTGGGGAAAGATATCATAGAGAAGCTACTTAGACAATATCACATGCTTCGCCTCTTCCATTTTTGACTGATTCCCACAACTTTATACCTTCATTCTTTTCCTGGATTACTACAACAATTTCCTAATTTAGCTCCCTCCTTCAAGTCTCTCCCATCTCTACTCCATCCTCCATATATTTGTCAAAGCTATATTCTTAAAACATAAGCAAGAACAGGTCATTTCCTAGCTCAGTAAGCCTTGCCTCTGAGATCAAAAACAACTTCTTCTGTCTGGCATATAAACAAGTTACCTTTTTAAGCTTACTCAATCTAAAACCAGTCACACTAACCTTCTTACTTGTTCCTTCAATCCTTAGTCCAAGAATCCTTCCTGTATGAATTCTTTTTGTTGATTCCCCCATTGCTAAAGTTTCTCCATCAAAATTAACATACATTTACTTTGTATGTATTTTGTACAGGCATACACTTGTACATGTTATTCTCCTGATAGAATGTAAGCTCCTTGAGGGTAGAGACTTGGTCTTCATCCTTGTAACCATCCTTAAAACAGGGTATGACACCTAACAAGTGTTTAATAAATGTTAATTGTTAGTTTGATAGGTAGATGCTTTACTTCTGAGCTGATTTGTCCCAGTTTTTTATCTTATATTACAGAACTATATCTGCCATACCCCTATGTCTAGCTAATCATCACCTTTATCAATGTTCTCCTCTTCTACAAAGAATTATGATATCAGATATATACCGGTAAGTATTTAACAATATACAGGACACACTCTTTATTGTCATTTTCTCCATCAGTTTCTTAAGTCAAGACTCTCTAAAATAGAGAGATATATATAGATATAGATACACATGCAAAGATACGTATAGATATGTGTGTGTTTAGATAGAGATATATGTGTTTATATGTAAAATCTTAGTTTATATTGTTTGCCTACTTTCAAGGTGTAAATGTTCACATTAAAAATTTAACAATCAGGGGGTGGCTAGGTGGCGCAGTGAATAGAGCACCGGCCTTGGAGTCAGGAGTTCCTGGGTTCAAATCCGACCTCAGACACTTAATTACCTAGCCGTGTGGCCTTGGGCAAGCCACTTAACCCCATTGCCTTGAAAAAAAAAAATCTAAAAAAGAAATTTAGCAATTGGCTTTCACCAGTCTTTATGAGCTCTCTCCAGAACACCTCTTTAGGATTTATAAATATGTTGGTACTGTATATGTATATGCACATATGCATGTGTATATGGGCATTGTGTATGTGTGTGTATATACAAGTGTGCTAGACTAATAAAATTTCATAAGCTCATAGATTTGTAGCTCAAAGGGACCTTAGAAATGATCTATAAAGGGGAAGAAACTAAGCTCCAAAGAACCAGGTCAAGCTATGACTCCACATCCTCAGACACCAAATCCTCTGTTCATTTCTTTACTGGTTACCTTAGCTAACATAAGTCACCAAAGTCATTTAACAGTTATTTCCATTTATCTATGTTCGGCATAGCATCTATGTTCTGCATTTTATAGCTGTATGAACTTGGGCAAATTACATAACTTTCCTGGACCTCAGTCTTCCCCACCCTAAAAGGAGTGTCTTGGACTAAAGGATCTATATCTTACTCAGCTCTAAAAGTGAGTGAGCAATAAGACAAGATAAAAAAATGAACTTAGATTCATAAGATGTGAGCTTAAATCCTGCCTTTTTCTCTTACTCACTGTATACCTTGGATAAGTGACCTCAGTATTCTCATCTTAAAATGAGAAAGTAGTGCTAGGAAAGTGAAGATTCCTCCTCACTCAGGGCCCATTATTCTATGGTCCTGAGAAAATGCTATGCTGGCAAGAGCCTTGGTCTTGAAGTCAGCACCAGTTCTTAGTCCTTAGCTCCAGTCCATTCTATTATTTACCTGGGTTGTGACTTCAAGAAATTGTTGGAAATCTAGTGTCCACTCCCTTTGGACAACCCAAAAACCTTGGCAGAGAAGGTAAATCTGATAGCAGACAAAGACCAGTTAAGAGTAATTAACAGTCCTCAAATCCATTGGTGAATTATTGGAGTAACTACCTCAAGCATGTGAAGATTTTACTGATGGAATTGGCAGATAAGAGTAATTGTTTCAACTGCCATGGAAGTGACTGAAGCAGTCCTGGAGCACTCAGGACTTGGTCAAATGTCAAAGATGCCATGGTCATCCACTACATTATGGCCATTGTCAGTCGTCTTGACTTTTGCCTTGTCACTGAATTTTGATGATTCGGGAAAAGAGAGTGAGACTGGGTACTTTGTGCAACTCTGCGTCACTTAAATGCAATGTATGCTCCAATCAAGACACGACCTAGTCATGCCATTGGTCCTCTGAAAATGCAAGATGAATAACAACAAACCTAGACAAACCATTAAACCTCTTAAGACCCCACTTTCTTCACTGGAAAAATAAGAAAGTTAAAATCTGCACTATCTCATAAGGGAACATGCTTTGAAAACCCTGAAGTGCAGTAGAAAAACGAATTGTTATTAAATGTAAAGTTTCCTTTGGAAACATACTAGTAACTTAGTTTCATATAAAATATGAAAAACCAACAAGTGCATGGCAGAGACAATTTTTCAAGTTTGAATTAGTTACCAGTTAAAAATGAATATATATAATATAGGATTGGGACTAGCCTGGTGATTTCTTTGTAGTCCTTTAGGCTAAGTACGCAAAAAGTGGGATCAAACTCCAATATTAAAAGAGATGACTTACCATATGTAAGGATCCCTGTGGGCTGCATATTGACTTAGTTTTAAAATGCGATATTATTTATTTTCATTGTATTTTTGTTTATTTGGTAAATATTCCCCAATTATATTTTAATCTAATTTAGGTCACACAAGGGAGTATTGTGGTATTTTTGTGGCCAGCAGGCCACATTTCTGAGACCTCTGGATTAGGGCATTGAGAAATAAAGTGACTCCCAAGGTTACACAACCAGTATGTGTCAGAGGTAGGACCAACACTTGACTCATCTTGGCTCCAAAATCACCACACTGTTTCCTAACATATATAACATAAAATCACACAATCTGCATAGTTTTGGAACTTTAAAAAAATACCCTTAAGAATCAGTCTTCTAAGGGGCAGCTAGGTGGCACAGTGGATAAAGCACTGGCCCTGGAGTCAGGAGTACCTGGGTTCAAATCCAGTCTCAGACACTTAATAATTACCTAGCTGTGTGGCCTTGGGCAAGCCACTTAACCCCATTTGCCTTGCAAAATCCTAAAAAAAAAGAATCCATCTTCTAATCCAGTCCTCCAATTTATAGATGAGGAAAACTGAGGCTCAGAGAAGCATTGTTGCACAGCTGAATGCTGGCATTATTTGTTCACTGTTTAGTTCATCCGCTTAATCAAAAAATAGGTCCTTAGTATACAGAACTAGCATTACTCTGAAGTAAATTCAAAGAAAGTAGACTATTGCCTTGTAGAGAGTGGACTATAACCCTAGGTTCCTGAATCCTAGCTCCACAGTCTTCACAGTCTTTCACAGCTCCTGCACACTCTCTCTTTCTCTCTCTCTCTCTCTCTCTCTCTCTCTCTCTCTCTCTCTCTCTCTCTCTCTCTCTCTCTCTCTCTCTCTCTCTGTTTCTCTCTCTCTGTCTGTCTGTCTCTCTGTCTGTCTGTCTCTCTGTCTCTGCCTCTGACTCTCAGTCTCTGTCTCTCTCATTGTGTCTCATTTCATTCAAACTTTATAAACTACATTACTGGGTTTAGATTTTTCTTTTTTTAGGCAACTAAATTCTTCTTGAAACTAGAAGGAAAAGCAAATTCAGGCTCTCATCCAGTCTCTGCTATTCAAATACAATCAAAATATTAATTTTGCTTATACAGTCACCAGAAGGGGGAAAATAATCCTCACCCTGCAATTTTGGCCTCATGATCTATGCACATTCAACATTCCTAGAGCTCTGGAACAAAGAGGGAAACTCTTCCCTCCAAAGTTTCTGAGTTCATTCAGTGTAGTATCCCTTATAACATCTTATTCACAGGGTGTTGGTGACTAGTGATTAACTCCTGATTAACACCGTCCTTTTTCCATATTAGGCTGAATGTTGTCTAAATAGGAACAGAGAAAGATCCAGGGGTAAAATTCACCTGATGTCAACAACAACAACAAAAAAATTACTTCGTCTTTTTCCCCTAGAAATAAAATTCACAGAATAGGGAAAAGAGAATATTAATTTAAAAAATACCACAGGTCAATGCCTCATGGACACTAGCTAAGGTGACACTACTAATTTCTTCTCTTACAAGGCTGCCAATTCTCCTCATTTCCTTCAGTGGGTGTGGCAGCCACATCCTAGCCCTCCCTCAAAAGAGGTCACTCTTTGTCATGGATAGCAGGATGCTGATCAGTCTGACATGTCTGAGCTTTTAAACAGGCTACTTCTAAAATAAAAGAGGGAGTTAGTGAACTAGTTCAGAAGGTTGGGGTAGCTAGGTGGTACAGTGGAGAGCCTGTCAGATCTGGGAGTCAGAAAGACTCAATTTCCTAAGGTTAAATTTGATCTCAGACACTTATTAGAAAGTTATGGCTCTCTGCAAATTACTTAACCCTGTTAAGTTCAGTTTCTTCATCTATAAAAAGACTTTGAGAAGAAAATGGCAATCTATAACTTTATTTTGCCAATAAAACCCCAAATGGAGTCATGAAGAGTCAGACATGATTGAAACAATTCAACAACCACAGCATATCAGAAGGTTAAATGTCAGTGTATTATAGCTCCTAAATTTGATGGACTCTATAAATATGGAACAATAAATAGTATGAGGCTGCTTTTTTTTTTTTTGCAGAGCAGTGCATGTGGCAAATGCTACAGATTTTTCTGGGTGTTGGATGCACAACTTGTGGTCTGCCATGAGGAGCTGGAATGATGGTTGACTTGGTACTTAGAAGTCTCCCACTTCAGGCTATGATGAGGCATGAAAACTTAAGAGGCCTAGGATATTTCATGTAATACATTACTTGTTAAATTTTGTTGTGGAAGATTCCATCATTTAGAATTTTTTACCAGGAATGAGATATATTTTGGGCAAAGTCCAATATGAATTCATTATCTAGAAATATAGAACAATTCACCAAATCCTGATTTTGAATATTTTTGCAATTCTAATTTTAATCAAACAAAATGTATTCATTGAACACACATAGGTAGAAACTATACTGGACACTCTCATCTAGTTGCTCTCAAGAAGCTTACAATCCTATTGGTGAGAAAATATTAGTATATTTGACACAGAGAACAATCAGTCAGCAACATGATTGAATGGAAACAAAATTCAAAAGTCCCACAAGTTCCAACTTTGCAAGGGGCAAACTACATGACATTGTCACAATCCAAAATAAGCTGTTGTGTGGAAGAAAGCAGAGGTTGCCTCTCTGAGATCCATAGTGCTGATTTTCAACAAAATTGAGAATCCATAATTCTCCTTTTATGGAATCTTCTGTACCTGAAAGCTTCCATGAGACTTCCATTCTTTGAGTTGCCACTTCTGGGTCTAGTGAGTTTTAATAGGATGGAACAGGACCATGTTCCAGCAAATCTGGTTTTTCCCCATCTCAGATGTCACCAGCAGGGAAAGATCAAGACTGTGTGGTGAGACTTACATTCTAGAGCATGGGGAATGAAAATAACATGGAAGATTTAAGGCCTTAATTCCTTTGTAGGAGGTAAAATAGGCCTACTAATACCTTTTGATGTTACTATTCACCTCTCAGTTTGACTCATTTATGAAAATCTCCTAAACCTCCAGAACAAAAGATATGCTAAAATCAGCTCAAACCAGAAGAATTTTCAATGTGAACATTTA
Source organism: Macrotis lagotis (assembly GCF_037893015.1). Classification (NCBI taxonomy): domain Eukaryota; kingdom Metazoa; phylum Chordata; class Mammalia; order Peramelemorphia; family Peramelidae; genus Macrotis; species Macrotis lagotis. The sequence continues at coordinate 283,629,285 of NC_133666.1, forward strand.
CACCCCAGATTATGGCCAATATTACAAATCACAACTTGATTTACTGTTTAATTAATTGTCTAGATTTAAGAAAATGTTGGAGAAAAATCTTAATAATGCAGGTTAAACTTAAAAAAGTATATCCAAAAACATTTGGAGTGGGGGAGGGAACATTGTTAAACATTTGCCAGAGATCAAAGCATACTATCTTCACTTTATTTTTCCTTGTCTTTTTTCTTTTGTTCTGTTTCTCCTTTGGCAATATAACTAATATGAAACTATGTTTTACAAAATTTCATATATATATATATATATATATATATATATATATATATATATATCAAAGCGCTTACCAACTTAGGGAAGAGAAGAAGGAAGAAGAATATTTGGAACACAAAATTTATATAGAAAATGAATGCTAAAATTGTCTTTACCTGTAATCAGAAAAAAATAAAATTCTGCTTAAAAGAAAAAAATAAATGCTCATAAATTGATGTTACATGTAATTAAAAAATATAATTGACATTTGTTATCTTAACCCTGATTGGAATAGACATCTAATAAGTCATGAACCTCCATTCCCTCATCTATGAAATGAACAGTATATATTAACTGATCTTTTAGGCCCTTTCCAGCTATAAAATCTTGATTTTCTTGCTCTTGTGTGTTCAGCTGTGTAGTAAAAATACAATAGGAGTTTAGAGATGAGAGAAAGTTGCAGAACTCAGAGAAACCTTCATGGAGGAGTCAGGGTTTAAATTATGTCATGTGGATAAAGATTAGATAGACAGGAGAGAGACATACAAATTCATCCTACTGTGAAGGATTATTACTTATTACTTTATGTGTGGCCTCTTACTTAACATCTGTCATTAAGTGAAAAATATCAAACAATGTTGAGCCTTTGCTAGAAAATGTAAGACCTAAGATTCAATTTATTCATTTTTATGAAAAGTAAGGCAGACTATCTCTTTCTGACAGGTAGTAATTAATAATAAAACTAGATTTTCTCACAAATGAATTGATAATTCTAGTTGACTCACCTCAAAGAAAAATAAGTAAACAACACTAGGGCAGCTAGATGACTCAGTGGATAGAGCTCTAACCATGGACACAGGAGAATTTGAATTCAAATCCAGTCTCAGAAACTTACTGCTTATAGAAACCCGGACAAGTCACTTAACCCTGTTTGTCTCATTTCCTTATCTGTAAAATGAACTGGAGAAGGAAATGGCAAACCACTCCAATATCTTTGCCAAGCAAACCCTAAATGGGTTCATAAAGAATCAAACATAACTAATTAACTAAACAACAAAAATAAAAGCATCTAATTACTGATTTTGTTGGCAGTTGCTCTCTTCATTTTCAACTACATTGGGTTTTTAGATATGACAAACTCATTCAAATAAAATAGGTACAACAAGAAAGTACTGTAAATTCATTGAACAAATCATATGACTTCATCTAACAAATGGGTTTTCCAGGGTATGTTAAATACCTCCAAAGCTCTATTACTCTCTCATTCAGTCTGTAAGAAGGAAGAATTTGTTTTCCCCAACCCCTATCCATGTTCCACACTCCATTATAATCTAAAGCAATCAAATCAAAGTACAGAAGAGGAATGCATCATCTGGCCACATTTGGGGTTCATCCATCCAGTTCCTCAATAAGCTTTTCCAAAGTTTCAGTAAAATACAAAGTATACTCTCAAAGCCCTTTTCATTTTAAAATTGATGATTCTCGTAAGGGAAAATTTAATCCATGTGTTCATGATTCATTCAAGCACCAAAATGTTATTGTTTTGTAAGAGCCATTAATGTTCAAGAAACTTTTTGACCCTTTGTAAAGGTTTTCCCTCATAAAAGAGAAGCTGTGTATTTGTCCCATAAACCCAAACATGGCCCCCAAAATATGAAGTAATCCTCAACAGTATTAACATAAGTTCTAAATGTGGGATAGAATTTAAAATGAGAGAAGTTGACCTAAATGATCTATAAGACTCCTTCAACTCTATCATGTTATGATTCTAGGATTCCTTTCCTTTTACTCACAATACACACACACACACACACACACACACACACTCGCTATGATATATAAGAGAAGTGGTATCCTGTCAGTGGAACAAAGGATTTGTTCCTTTCCAATTTCACTATTTAAGGAGGTGTTATCCAATCCCAAATGTATTTCAGTTTAGTAAATTTCTAAATTTTCTACCAGGGCCACTGTTTTCCCTGCATTCACTTAGTCTATTCCATCAGGGGCCAGATCAAGACCAAACTGAGGGGACTGGTGAAAAAGGAGGGAACTATGCAGAGAAGTAGAAGTATTCAGAAAAAAGAGAAAGTCAGGTTTTCAAATTAATAGTTCTGAAGGAATAAGGACTCCTCATATCAGTTTTCTGGATTACCACCAACAGTCATGGACTGAAAGTTGTGAAATACTGCTCTAATGAGTAAATAATTTCTTACCTTCAACTTTATTACATATCCAGGGGACACTACACACATCTCGTCTGGTGACCTAGTTCATCTTAAATGACCTGTAATTTTCCTTCCAACTCTAAAACTATGATCCTATAAGCTCTCAATCAAATTAACTTCTGTATTGGAATGGCTGCTCTTTTTACTCTCTTCATAGATGCATATATATTTTAATTTACTGTTTTCCAAAATAGTCAGTGAAGTGGGCATCATGCCTTTCATACCCTCAACACATAAATCTAAGTGAATGTCAACTGACATTCAGTTATGTTTCTAATACTTCCCATCACAGGATCTTGAATTCAAACTAGTCATTTAACATTTCTGGATTGAATTGAATTGATTTGTATTCATGCAATAGGCATGCTTACCTGTAGAAGTAGAACTTTATCAATAAATATAATTCTTCTATTCTCTGAAAAAAAATGACAAATAGACAAAAAGACCCTGACTCTGCTAATAATAAACATTATTTCTTAGAAAAGTTGAAGTAATATATAAAACAATCAATACAGCAAAAAGATTAAAATATCTCTTAAAACTATAACAGCAATGAAACATTGGATCTCTTTGATAAGTGGAGGAAACTAATCAGTTTATAGGACAGGCTCATTTGGGAAATATTGCATAGAAGGAATAATATTTTGAATAGTATAAATCACAGCAAAAAAATAGTAAGTCCACAGAATGCTTTAATGCAATAGTTTCAAACTCAGAGAGTTCCTAAACTCCATATAAGGATCCCTATTGGCTACATATTGACTTAGAAAAGCATATAGTAACATCATCCATGTTCTATTATATTTTTATTTATTTTATTAAACATTTCCAATTACATTTTAATCTGGTTCCTGAGGAAACTCTGGAGTGTTATAATGTTAGGCTGTTATGTGTTCAAAACTTGCCTCAGATATACAGGAAAAAGAGGAAGAAGAGGAGAGAGAAGAAAAGCAAAATCAGTAGTAAGTTAAATAAACCTGTAAAAAGCTTGTGAGAATCAGCTAATTCTAAACATCTCAAGAGATTTATAGATGAAACTGAAGAACAATAAATAGGTATAAAATATAATAGATTTTCCAGTATTTTCATAAAAAGTTATTTGCATTGTCAGTGATTTACCATTGTACCTCAAGAACCATGGGACTTTTTCATCTGATTTGAGATTAAAATTTTGTATATCTATTACCAGTAGAGTGAGAGTCAGGGCTTTTACTTTTCTATTTGTAACCTTAGCACTTAGCCTGTAATAAATGCTTTCTTTATATTTATATTTATATATAATATAACTTCTTCTATTATACTCCCTCTTTCATCTATAAAAATCTTTGAGAGATCTACATACACACACACACACACACATACATGTATATATGTATATATGTATATATATATATATATATATATTTGTATATACACACATATGTTTTCCTTGATAATGAACAGGGTACAGGTTATCTTGCATAGATATCTGTAAAAGACAATATCTTTGGTCATACAACAGACTAACACTGCTAGAAAAAACAAAATCCCACTATTTCTATTGCAAAAGGAGATTTGATTCAATCAAAGGTTTCATTTCAGAAAGGTTTTCCCATGCATTTGTTAAGATCATACAGGGTTCCTTGGTAGATACAACTACAGAATTCATTTTGTTCAACAATCCTCTGATTACCAATAGTAAGTGAAGCATAAAATCAGGATATACTTGCCAAAGGTGTTGGTCATTGTCATGGGGCTGTCCTGCAAAGAGACCAGATGGACATGTTCCCTACAGAGAGTGATATTTTCCAGATGTCTTCAGTTTTAAATGACATGGTGCTACCATCAAACTGAAATAGTACAATAAGTAAAATCTTAGGATTCTATAGGGCCTCTTCATTCAAATCTATTGTCATACAAAAGAAATTGACCTAATATTCATATAGAATAAATCATGAAATTAAAGAACTTGTTACTAATTAAGATAAATAGTTTGTTGACCAAGTCAATCAATCTAAGTATTTAAGTTGGGCACTCTAGATGGACAATAAGCTAGGCCCAGAAAGGAACTGGTAAAAAGAAAGAAAAATGGGTTCTGTTTGGAAAATCTGAAAACTTCATGGTCCTAAATGATGCACTCTGACTTATTTCTTAAAAACAATCTTTGCAATACCAGCATTCTTCTAATGATATTATGCATTATGAACCATAGAAAGACACAGTCCAAAGAATCGACTTAGTGGTTTCTATGGTGGGTCTAAGTGGGTCACACTATGTTATGAAGACAACTTGCAAAAAAAAAAAAAAAATAAAATAAAATAAAGACACCTTGCAAGCAGACGTAGTCAAGTAGCAACAGAGAAAGATAGCAGATGGACAGCTCAATTACTTTAATCTTTTAAGTGTCAGAGAAAATCTACTAACCTGTTAGGTAGATCCCTTTGGGATAATTTATGGAAGAATATATAAAAGAATCATATAGAATGAGAAGTCATGAGTGGTTTGTACCAGAGAAGGGAGTTCCCATTTTAATGAGATTATAAATCTTCATCATAAATTAAAGTGCAATTTTCCTAAAATTTTTGGCTTTTGTAAATACAAAGTAGTATTTATGGTTTAATATACTTTTTCTCCAGCACATCATTAATTAACATTTGCCTTGAAATGACTAAGAGAGAGTAAACCTTTATAAATATCCTAGGAATTGGCAGTAGAAGCTAATATAGGAGTCTTTTATGTATGGGCAAAATATCATGGAAACTAGAAGATTAGTGGAACTATCAACAGAAACAATGACATTACATGGTTTAAAAGGAAGGGTCTGAGAGCACTTATGGACCAAGTAAGTTGGAAGTACCAGGATTTCATTCATGTACATTTGTAGGTACAAGTCTAGAGTTTAAGGGAAAAGCTTGGACTAGAGATAAAGTTATGGAAATCCCCTGGAAAAGAGATGATGATAATTGGATCAAAAAGAGTGAATTGTTAATAAACACAATGACTTCAACCCAGTAAATGAAAGGAACAACAGCAGAACAAAGAGACTGATAAGAAATTACAATGGCCAACCTTGATCCTAAAGAAGAGATAGGAGGACTCTCCCTCCCTCCACTCTGAGGTGACAGATTAAATATGTGGACTTCTGAAAGCAATGTCAGACTTTTTTAATGTGTTAGTTTTGCTCAATTTTTTACTCTTTTTTATTCTTTATCATCAGCTAGTCAACAAATTATTCTAGATGGAAACATGACAGAAAAGTCAGAAGTCATTTTCTCAGTGATCAAAATAATAGCCAATAGTGACATAGAACTTAAAAGTTGGCAAAGCACTTAACATGTTATCCATTTGATAACCATGAGAGATGAGTGCTCTTGTTATTCCCATTTCATAGATGAAGAAACCAAGATTCAGAGATAATTGTCCATATTTACTTTGTTGAAGTAATTGTTAACAGTTAACATTTAACAGTCCATTGTTTTTGAGCCAATTATCAGATTTATATAGTAATGTCACAGGCAGGATCCAAAGTTAGTTCCTCCTCACTCCAAATGCAAAATGAATGGAGATTTCCTCATTCCTTTAATTTCTTCAATAGGATAAATGTTTGGCTTCTTTTATCACCTGTTTGTGCCTTCAGCGGTACCTACTATGAGGGCCACCTATGTCACCTTTATGCATGCAAAGCCTGAAGCCTGAACTCAAAATTAAATATATTTTTCTTCTCTTGAATTCACTATAATCATCATATGTGTGTGGAAACCAAACTGGTTTAAATGAATGATTAGAGTGGAGAAGGACCTCTGACTTCTCAAAAAAAAAATATGTAAAGTATAAATGGAAATCTGATAAAAATCAACACCCTTTATAACTTACTTTATCAAAGTTGCTTCTATGTCAAAATTCTCATATAAATAAAACTATCTTTCTTCTCTTAGCAACCCCAAATATATCTGCTTAATGCAATATTCCACCTTACAAATCTCAGATGCAGAGACTTTGAGCAGCTAGGTGTTATTCTTCCCTTTGCCATTTATTAGGGGTTCCATTTGCCTTTCTCAGGTCATAGAGTACAAAAGAGCTGTCCTCTTCCTGTACATACTATCTCTCCAAACTGATGCCAGTCTGCTTATGTAGCTGAAAGTTCACAAAGCTTTAAGTTCTGGGTTTCTTAAATAATACAATATGACAACTGTTTATATCTATCATGAGTGTCTATTATATTAGATCAGAGGTTAAATCCCAGTAGGAAATCCTTCATGGGTTTTGTGGAGTGTTGATTTTTTGTCCCTTATGGTTAATCAAGATGTTATTTTTTCCCATTCATTTATTCATAGAATCACAGAAGGAAGAATTTCAGAGGTCATCTAGTTTGATCCTTGCCCGACCAAGGATCTCCCTTCCAATGTCCCAGAAAACAGTAATTTGGACTCTTCTTGAAAAGCTCCAGGGTGAACCTCACATATTCCCAAAGCAGCCCACTGTAGCTAGGAATAACTTAAATTATTAGGAAATTGCTCCTTATGTCCAACTTAAATCTATTTCTCTGCAGTTTCCACACATTGGTCCTACTTCCCAGACTAAAGCAAAACATATTCAATCCCTCTTTGTAGCCTTTCAAATATTTGAATGTTATTACCATAGTTCTTCTTTTGTCTGAACTAAGAAGACACAATTCCTTCAGCTGATCTCACTAGTTTGGAGTGGTCACTTCTAAATGCATTCCAACTTATCAACATCTTTCTTAAAATGTGGCCCCTAAAATGGAACGTAGAACCCCAGGATAGAGACCATTGAGTTAAAAGTTCTCTCCCACTAGATCCTATGTCTTTATTAGTGTGTCCTAGGACAGCAAAGTCTTTTTAGTTGCATTCCATAGTGATCTATTGATTATCTGATTTTGGTGAAGCAATGGGAGAATTGCAAAGAAATAGCAAGGAGTTTACCATCATAGAGATAAATTCCTGTGGATATACATCCTGCCACAGGCAATTGTTGACCTATCCTAGGACACAAAGTGAACATCAAAGAAATTATTTGTGCATAGAGGGTCTACTACCAGAGATGAGGCAAAAGCAGGCCACAATATGCCAAAGAACCATTTTAGAGAAAAATGGTGATCATGGTACTAACTCACAACATCAGAGCAAGACATGATTTTGGGATACTGTGACCCAACTCTGAGATGAATAATCTTATAACACATACCTGGTGGATGATTATTTAATTTTTATGCATATATTCACACAGATCTACATGCATATACATATATAATGCATTATGTAAAGAAGTACATGTGTGGGTGCTATACACACATAGGCAAACATATGCCCACATGTTCCTTACATTGATACATTAATAAATCTTTGATGTCACAAAAATAAGGGTGCTTACCAACAATATAGATTACAACCTACCCACAATTTTATAACTTCTGGTTCTTTGCAACTTAGATATATCTTTTCACTATGCCACACTTTGATGGTAGCATACTGATGTCTTCTGATGCTTAACATGGATCTCTCCATTAACCCCTGGGTGACTGATAATTTTAATTCTTCAGCAGTGTTCCAGAATTCTTAACCATGCAGCATCACTGGGAGACTACAGATGTTTAAAATGCAGTTGAGAAATTTGGGATTATTTAAAACACTGGGTAAATTTCCATTTCAAGAATTTATTAAATGCTTAACTACTATGCACCAGGCACTGTGCTAAATTCTAAAAATACATAGAAAGATGAACACAGCCACTGCCCCAAGAAGCTTACATTCTAAAGAGGGATGAAACATATAAACAATTAGGTACATACCATGTCTCTATATGGTAAATAAAAAATATAGAGGGTTAATAGGACATAATTTCAGAGTGATACTAATGGAGGGGAAGGAAAGAAGAGACCAAGAAGCATGAAAAATTAACAATAATGATAATAACAACAAATTTAAAAACATTTAAATGGGACAGCTAGATAACACAGTGGATAGATTACAAAGCCTGGAGTCAGGCAGACTCATCTTCCTTAGTTTGAGTTCAACTTAAGACAATAAGTAGTTGATGAGAAAACTGGGGCATAAATGACTTGTCCAGGATCACACTAACTAGCTGCATGATCCTGGGCAAGTCACCAATTTTCACATCTGTAAAACAATCTAGAGAAGGAACTGGCAAACCATTCATTAATTTTCCCAGGAAACTCCAAATGGTGTCATGAAGATTTGTACATGACTGAAAAACAACAAAAACATTTATATAGAACTTTAATGTATGCAAATCGCCAAAGATAATCCAACTGATTTTCTTCTTCCGGTTTATTTGTGGACTCAGCATCTTATCTGTTAGCAGTTATTTATACAAAATACATTTACAAATGGATAAGTTCAATGGGCTATCCACACAACACCACTGCATAGCAAAATCTGGACAGCAGGTAGGTTTTTTTTAATCAATTTGGATGTTCTTGTGTGAATATATAAATAAATAGCATTAATAACATTTGTATATTTGTTAATATTTTTCAAAGTACTTTGTAATAGATTAATTTTTCTACTTATCTGTTTTCTCCATATCTTAAGCCAAGGATATCCAAAAATGCTTGCCAAACTACCTGTGGTCCACAGGGTGATTTTATGTGGCCCCTGTGGGTTTACTAAAAGTAAAAGTTTTTGTAAATGAAGCTGAGGGGCCACTAGATGGTGCAGCGGTTAGAGCACTGGCCCTGGAATCAAGGAGGACCTGAGTTCAAATCCATCCTCATACAGGTAATAATTAATTGTGTGACCTTGGGCAAGTCACTTAACCTGACTGTCTTGTTAAAAAAAGCTGTCTGTTAAATGAAATTGAGTTACCCAGAGCTTTCCCTAAAATGGCAAATCAAAATATAGTCTATTGTTTCAATAAAAACTAAAAAATAAAATTGGACAGCCCTGACTTAAATTATGCAACAAAAGTACCTCTGTTAATAGTTTCCATAATATAAAGTCAGTTAAGATTACATCTATTATTAGTTCTGTTAGCAAGATGTATGGTGATCAACTATGATGGACTTTCTCTTCTTAGTAGTACAATAATCAAAGAAAATTCTAAAGGACTTTGTGATGGAAGATGAATCAACATCCAGAAAAGGAACTGTGGAGTCTCAATGCAGACCAAAGTTTACTATATTCAGCTTTTTAAATTTGTTTTATGTTTTATTTTCTCCCTCTCATAGGTTTTTTCCCCTTTTAGTTCTCATCCTTCTTTCACAATATGATTAATATGGAAATGTGTTTCACGTAATTATACACATAATACCTAAAGTAGATTGTTTTCCATCAAAGGATGGAAAGAGAAAGGGAGAAAAATATAGAACTCAAAACCTTATTTTAAAAAAATGATTGTTGAGGGGCAACTAGGTGACACAGTAGATAGAGCACTGGCCCTAAAGTCAGGAGGATCTGAGCTTAAGTCTAACCTCACACACTTGCCAATTAACTGTGTTACCTTGGGCGAGTCACTTAACCCCATTGCCTTGAAAAATCCAAAGAAAAAATTGTTGAAAACTATTTTTATTTTTATTGAATTTTACAGTTTTCCCCTAATCTCACTTCGCTCCCCCTACCCCCCACAGAAGGCAGCCTGATAGTCTTTACATTGTTTCCATGCTATATACTGATCAATAATGAATGTGTTGAAAGAAAAATCATATCCTAAAGGGAAAAATAAAATATAAGAGAGAGACAGCAAAATTACATAATAAGACAGCTTTTTTTTAAATTAAAGGTAATAGAGGCGGCTAGGTGGCGTAGTGGATAAAGCACCGGCCTTGGAGTCAGGAGTACCTGGGTTCAAATCCGGTCTCAGACACTTAATAATTACCTAGCTGTGTGGCCTTGGGCAAGACACTTAACCCCATTTGCCTTGCAAAAACCTAAAAAAATTAATTAAAGTTAATAGTTTTTGGTCTTTGTTTAACTCCACAATTCTTTCTTTGGATACAGATGGTATTCTCTATCACAGATACCCTAAAATTGTCCCTGATTGTTGCACTGATGAAATGAGGAAGTCCATTAAGATTGATGATCAATCCCATGTTGCTATTATGGTGTATAATGTTCTGGTTCTGCTCATCTCTCTCAGCATCAGTTCACTGAATTCCCATCCCTCCTGGTTTCTAATTGAAGAATAGTGTTTCATAATATACATATACCACAATTTGTTGAACCATTCCCCAATTGATGGACATTCACTCAGTTTCCAATTCTTTGCCACCACAAACAGGGCTGCTATGAATATTTTTGTACAAGTGATGTTTTTATCCTTTTTCATGATCTCTTCAGAGTATAGACCCAGTAGTGGTATTACTAGATCAAAAGGTGTGCATATCTTTATTGCCCTTTGGGCGTAGTTCCAAATTGCTCTCCAGAAAGGTTGGATGAGTTCACATTTCCACCAACAATATATTAGTGTCCCAGATTTCCTACATCCCTTCCAACATTGATCATTGTCCTTTCTGGTCATATTGGCCAGTCTGAGAGGTGTGAGATGGTACCTCAGAGATGCTTTAATTTACATTTCTCTAATAAGTAATGATTTGGAGCAATTTTTCATATGACTATGGATTGCTTTGATCTCCTCATCTGTAAATTGCCTCTGCATATCCTTTGGCCATTTGTCAGTTGCGGAATGGCTTGGAAAATTATTTTTAACAGAGAACCGGTCCTAGAGTCAAGATGAGCTGAGTTCAAATCCAATCTCAGACATTAGACTTATTTGTTGTTTGACCTTAGGTAAGTCACTTAACCCCATTGTCTTTCAAAAATAAAAAAATGAAAACTATCTTTACACATAGTTGGTAAAATAAATTTATTACAAAAAAAGTTCTGTTAAATAATGTTTTATATGTCTTTTCTACAGACTTTTTTTGTAAACAGTCTAAAGTTTTGAAACAAGCTTGTTACTCAATGCTGAAGCAATGATTTGATGACAATTTTTCTATCCTTCCATGTGAAAGATATGGGGGAGATGGCTCCAAGTGTCAAGATTAAAATTTGATGTTCAATCTTAAAAATATAAAAAAAAAATAAAAGTTCTTTGCATTCTATAACAACTCTGTGAATTAGGTAATAAATGTTTTTAATCTACATTTTACAAATGAGGAAACAAGCTTAAGAGATCATATTTGACACGACCAGTGTCAAAGGTAGGCTTCAAACTGTTCTTTCCAAGGTCAGCAGCACACTTTTCCCTAAGCTATCTACCTAAAGAAACATAGGACTATCCAAATCAAGGGGGTCATTAAGAATTTTCATTCGTAACATTCCATTTCCTGTCTCCATGCCTTTGCTTTACAAAGACTGCTTCCTGAATCAGGACTTCATTCTTTCCTCATATACAAATGATTATAATAATTCCTAGTTTTCTTCAAAATTTAGTTCAAATACTACTAACTCTGAAGCCTTTCTTAACTCCCCCCGTTGCTAGTGTTTCTTCTTCCCCTTCAAATATCTTGAATTTTTAATATATTTTTAAAATTATGGCTATTCTATCTAAAGATGTTTACTCTTCTAGTAGACTATAAGCTCTCTGAGGGAAGGGACTTTAATTTTTAATCTTCATATTTAGTCACTTCATTTGTTTGCAATATTATGAGGATCAAATGAAATAAAAAATTGTAAAGTGCTTTGGCACAAAATAGTGCTATATGCCCATCAGTTGGGGAATGGGGGCTAAACAAGTGATGGTACATGAATACTATGGAATATTATTGTTCTATAAGAAACCATAATTGGTCAGACTCTAGTGAAGCATGGAATGACTTATAGGATATGTTGCTGTGCAAAGGGAGTAGAACCAAGAGAACAATGTACACATTAACAACAACATTGTGAGATGAACATCCTTGATGGAAGCAACTCCTCTCAGCAGTTCAGAAGGACAACTGTATTAGACCAGCTATGGACAATGTTTATCCCATCCAGAGGAAGAAAAACAAAACAAAAATAACAAAACAAAACAAAACCAACCCTACAGAATCTGATGACACTAGATAAAAATTATCTCTTATGTAGCTCTTTCCCTTAATTCTAATTTCTCATACCAAAATGACTAATCTCTAAACATTTTTATCAAATTATGTCTATACAATACTAATTTGACTGGTCACCACTGAGGGGAGGGGGGTGGGAAGGGAGGGAAGGGGAAGGAAATTTTGTAATTTAAAAATATACATATGCATATGGATGAAAAAAGAATAAAAATTAGTAAAAAAAAAAATAGGTGCTATATAAATCCTAGCTATTAATGCTATTGTTTATTATTGTCTTTCTATCTCTAGTATAGCACCTATCACAAAGTAGAAACAATAAAAAAACTATTTGTTAACTGGTTGATTAACAGAGCTATGCTCCATTGGAATTCTATATACTTGTTTGCCTCAAATGCAAGCAGTTAATATTTATCTTCTTTGCCAAGAGCAAAATAGTTTCTGTCATGCTGAAGATAAACAAAATGACCTAAGAGTATGTTACAGGCATAATGACTTAGGATGAGGAGTAGGGGGGGGAAATGGAATAGCCACTACCAGTCAAAAGAGAACAGAGCTTTCACTCTATTGAAGTGACCAAGGTTTTGCCCAAGAAACTGAACGACTGCAGTAATAGAATCACTGAGAGTACACCTATATAAAAAGAACACTATTTAAAACCAGAAACTTCCAGGAAGCTTCTTCCTTCCCCCTTAGCCCTGGCAGATGTACCCTAAATGAACTCCTCCCTAACCCATCCCTTCCTGGTATCCCTCTCAAAGAGGGACTTCCCAGCAGCTGCCTGGGGTTGCCACACCTGGGGGCTGATGTTCCAAGGTCTCTATATCACCTCCTCCATAAGCTAGTGTCCTCCCAGAAAGCTTTGTGTCCCAGGGTCTGCAGAAGCCTCCTGAGTTCATTTATCCCCCAGTTCATCTGTACTTGTTCTAAATACTAAAATTGTTACAATCCTGAACCAGAGACTCCAAGACCTTGTTGGTGGTAGCTAAGCAGGAAACTACCAAGTAGTCAGTGGTTTTGCTATCCACCACACAAACTGAACTGAATCCAAACTTCCTCAGGTTCTATTGTGGCACATTTCCCCTTTTCTTTTTCTCTAACCTGCCCTTGGGCCAACAGCTTGCAAGAACTTACATTTCCCAGCTTGCCAACTAGAAGACTTCTTTCCTGGGCAATAATAATCCACATTCCTCCTTTATGGCCATTTTACAGCAAATAGTGTGGACCTCAGGGCAGCTACAAATGCAGGCTCAGCTGTAGATTTTTATTAAACTCTGGCAGCAGCTTTCCATCCCACCTAATTTTACTCTCTCTACACTCTCCCACCCTTTCCCCCTTGACTCCTCTGTTATTTTTCTTGGAGATACTCATTCATATGTCAACATACCCTACAAATTGGTGCCGATGTGTTAGAGCCTCAGAGCCTTACAGCGGCCCTAGAGATGCCTCACAGCTATGTCAGAGAGAAGAGGTTGCCTAAGTTCAGTCTTCCATAATAACAGCTCATCTCCAGAGAGGGGTTGTGATGTTTGGGGTTTGACTCAGACTCATGATGAGAAGAAACTCCTCCTGAAAATGGTCTAGCACAAAATCAAACTCATCAGTCTTTTAAAATTTTTCCTATCTCTGGCTAGACCATGGTGCAAACCTTCTAACTTGATGACCAAGTATTTGCAGGAATAATCATTGTGTTTGAACACAGAGGAAGTCTTTTGCATTTTATGGAAAGAAAAATTAAGTGGGAATGGAGATACACATGCCAACTAATACGCTAATAATAAAATCAATGGGAGGCTTATTTGGGATACTGGATGCATATGGAGCCCCACCTGTGTATGGGTCCAATTAGAGGAAATATATTACTATTAGGCAGCCTAATCCATTGTTGGAAAACTATAGTCACGTCTTCCTAAACACATGGGCACACACATCACACACACACACACACACGCACGTGTGCACCTTGTTTAATTTTGTTTGCTTTGTTCTCATTTATATATGTACATTATTTGCTTTCATTTTTGTCCTTTTGTGCCTAACTTGCTTAGCACTGTGTCTAATAAATGATTTTTGATTGATTGAAAAGCTCATCCTTAGAATGAACTAAAAGCTTCTTCATACTAACTTTTTTTTTTGCAAGGCAATGGGGTTAAGTGGCTTGCCCAAGGCCACACAGCTAGGTAATTATTAAGTGTCTGAGGCCACACTTGAACTCAGGTCCTCCTGACTCCAGGGTCCATACTCTATCCACTGTACTATCTAACCTCCCCTTCTACTAACTTTCAAACATTGACCCTGGTTCTGTTCTCTGAAGTTATGAAGGAAGAATAAAATTTCTTCTTGTTCTGCAAGAGAGCTCCTCAAATGTCTACAAAAACTTGGCAGTTAGATGATACAATGGATAGAGCTCCTAGAGTCAGGAAAACTCTAGTTCAAATTCTACCTTAGATATTTAACAGTTGTATGCCCCTGGCCTGGCCTTGTTTGCCTCGGTTTCCTTACCTATATAATAAAGACAGTGTTAGTCTCTACCTCCCCAGGTGGTTATGAGGATAAAGTGACCTGATATTTGCAAAATATTTAGTATAGTGCCTTAGCAGGAAATTAATAAATGCTCATTTTCTTTCTTTTTAGCTATGAAACAACAGAGAACAGAAATGCAAGATGATGAAGCAGTGAACATTAGGTATAAGAACCAAGGACTCTCAAAGCAAGACATTTATATATTTAGGTAGCACTTAATACTTTCCTGATCACTATGAAGGGAAAATTTGAGATGGGAGATCCTTGAGACATCAATTGTCCAAAGAGATTCCTTCCCCGGAATGGTTTTAATGAAAGTTTCAGTGGAGCAGGTATGATAGATAGAAGATGGATAGATAGATAGATAGACAGATAGATAGATAGATAGATAGATAGATAGATAGATAGATAGATAGATAGATAGATGATAGATAGGATAGATAGATAGATGGATGAATGGCTATATACATATATTTACACAAATATATATATATACAAGTATTATATATATATATATATATATTTGTTGTTGTTTAATTATTTCACTTGTATGATTCTTAGTGACTCCATTTGGGTTTCTTATCAAAGATATTCCTCTTCTAGGTTATTTTATAGATGAGGAAACTGAGGCAAACTTGCCCAGAGTCACACAGCTACTATGTGACCAAATCTGAAAACAAATCTGAACTCTGGTCTTTCTGACTCCAAGTCTAGTACCCTATCCACTGTATCACTTAGCTGCCCCAATAAACACATAGGCATTCATATAATAAATGTTACATATATTCATAAAGGTATACATATACATACATGTATATGTGTATAGATACCTACTATAATACCTATATATGTATATATGTTTACATATAATATCCACTATAATACATAAGTATATAATTGTATATATGCTCAACTCTCTATATGTATATATTATGGTGTATATATATATATGAATTATGAAAATTTTCTAATAAATAAATTAATTTATGAAACCCTCCTGGACAAATCTCTTAATTTTTCTCAGCCTCAGTTTCTTCAGCTTTAAAATAGAAATAATAACAGCTTCTTCCTCAAATACTGTTGTGATCATATTAGATAATGTATATAAAACTTAAAGCACTATGAAATCTGACTCATATAATTGTTGTGATTATAAATTACTATTATCATTATCATCATAACTCATCAACTCCAAACCAGAGCTCCTTTGCCTTATTTCTTGATTAGTCCCCCAAACCATCCAGGAGCCTACTTAAAATGTGTACTGCATGTGATGATAATATTTTAAGAAGCCTTAGATGTCTGCAACAGAGCCTGAGGAGTTAGGATGAACAGAATAGTTACAAGCCAAGCATCCAAGTCAAAAGACCATAGTTGCCACTGGGATAATCCCACTGATTCTATTAATTCAATAAAGGATAGTTATGGAAAGTTGTGGAAGATTTCAAATCCTACTATCATAGAATTATAGAGCTAAAAGGGCCCTTAGAAAGCTTTCTGTCCAATTTCTTCATTTTATAGTTGAGGAAATTGGCCCTGGCAGAGATAAAGCTCACGAGGCTTGAAAATAAGAGAGATATGATTCCAGCATAGATCCTCTGACTTCTAGCCTGGGGTTCTTTCCACTTCAAGGCCACAGGACAAAGTCAGCAATATTTCATTTGCCATACAAACCAGAGAGGTTGAAAAGGATCCAGGGTTGAGCTGCACAGTGAGATGTATCTTTTTTTTCTCCCAATAACAAGAGTAGTAAAGTGTGTGCATGGAGGTAGGTGGAGAAAAGGGAAATAATACTCTCAAACACTATAAAAAAATGTATCAAAACTCAGTTTCCCAATAGAAGGCACCAAAAGCACATAGCCAACTCAACACAAGTTAGATAGACAGTAGGAAGAATTTATTGGTTGAAAATCCTTGAAAAGTAAGAATTTTTTTCCTAAGGAAAAACAACAAATATATATATATATATATATATATATATATATATATGTATATATAATACTTGTATATATGTGGTTTGAATACAATCTTGTTTCTAGACAAAAGAATGTATTAAATGGCTTGGATAGGTCTCTTAGCCCCAAAAGTCAATAAAGTTTTGAAAAAAAACTATGCATGTTTTAAAAATTAAATTAAATCCAATCAACTAAGGTTATTGGGGCAGTTAATATATTCTATATGTAGTTTAGAATGCCTAGTTTCAGGGTTCAAAGACCTGAGTTAAAACCCAACTTTAAGACATTAACTAGCTGTATGTCTCTGGACAAGACAGTCTTTTGCTTGCCTAAATTTCCTCCTCTGAAGAATAAAATTAATAAGAGCTCCTATCTCCTAGTATTGTGAGGATTAAATGACATGGTCTTTGTAAATATGCTTAGCATAGTGTCTGGGACACAATAAGTGCATAGTCATAATAACTTCCTTGTGAAGATCAAATGACATCACTTAGGAAATGTTTCGTATACATATAAAGCATTAATTTTGTGAATTATATTCACTAAGGATGGTAGAACTGATATGGAGACAAATGGTGGGAAGACAGGGCTGGGTTCAAGGTTACCACTGGTAATGCTGACAAAGAAAAGAGGTAAATTACTTTTATTTCCTTGCTACAAAGTGAAGAGTGAAAGCAGCTCAGAAATGTGAACTTCCTGTAACCCCAGATACTCCAGCTGCTCAGGTTGTCAACACCTGTATACTTTATATGATTTTATCAATAGAGCATCCAAGTGCAGTCAAGAATGCTACCTCCTACTGATAGTTCCTCTTGAAACTTCTACGGAGCAATGCCTAACATTATAACAGACTGGAGAGAAAAGAAATATACACACAAGTTTATAAAATCACCAGAGTGCTGGGAGTCACAGGACTAATACCTTAGCAAACACCTCACACTTAATCATTCTTCACAGTTGATGAATTCTGTTTTTAGGCATTTTTTTGGCTTGTTTCTTTTTTGGGGACATTTTGGGTCCTTTTTCTCCTTTAAATCTGACTGCTCACTAACCTTACACATTGAAAATCTCAAATACAATGAGCTAGATTCATTCACTTGTAGCCCCTCCCTCCAATATTAAAAAAAAATTTTGAATAAGAACATAATGTGAAGTCTGCAAATTTTAGAAACTGCTCCTGTGAATCACCCAAGAGTCATGCAAATGGAGGCTTCCTCATCCCATTCCAGTAAATGTTATTTCAAATCATTATTTTCTTGGCTGCTTACAGGATCACAGGAATGATTTGGGACTGGCAAGGAAGTCCTCTGGGTAATGGCCTTCCTCCTGTTTGTTGGAAAGAATCCTTCTTAAATTAAAGAAAAAGGACCTTTAAAAAAACTACTTTCTATCATTTTTATTTTTGGGGAAAAGGGAAACTAGTTTGTGGTGGAATAGAGGTAGAGCTGGTTTTTTTACCCAAATAAATCTGTTGGTTATTTCCTTTCAAATATTCAGGTGGTTGGGATCTTATTTCAATTCATCCATGCTATTATTCATTCAACAAGAATCTAATGAGTACCTACTACATTTCTAGCCTGGGTAGGTGATTTGAGGAATATAAAGTTTACGAATTATCCACAACCTCAAGTTGCTTAGGGAAACAAAATTGGCAATGAAAACATTTAAAATGCCTAAGAATATCAATTCAAATTCTATAACTCAACCTTGAATCTTGCCATCATAGAAAGTTTACATTTGGTGTCAAAAGACATGGGTTCAAATCCAAGTTCCTCTAATTACTACTACTATAAAATACTTTTGTACACTTTAAAGGATCACATAAATTTGAATTATGATCTATATGGTCTTGTATAAGTCACTTACTTTCCTTGATCTTCAGTTTCTTCAACTGTAAAATGAGGGAAGTGGACAAGATGATGTCTAAGGTCCTTTCAGATATAAATCTTGTGGTCCTATGCCCATGGTCCAAAATAAATCAGTGATATGAGATGAGAATTCAAGTAGTAGACCTAAGAAATAGTTAATTTTGCATCCCTCTTCATTTTCTTTCTTTTGAGAAAAATTTCATCTGAGTCTGTATTCCTGGGAGATTCCAATATACATTTGCTATAACCACAGTTACATCAACAACCATTTATCAAGTGCCAAACCATAAGTTCACTAATATGCCAAAGCTTTAGGAAAGTTTAGATTGTCACTAACACATGTGAGTGAGGTCAATGCAAATTTTGCTGATCTAATTTTTAAAAAAGCCTTAGCCTAATCACTTTTGAAAGCAATTTACAAGGTAGGATGAGTACCTATAGCTTAAATTCAAACTCCCCTACATTCAAACTCCCTCACATCTCTCAAGATCTATGCCCAGTAAAGTTTAAGAGAAATGAGATTAACAACCTAAAGAACAAATCTGGGATGTTCTATGCTTTAACTGTGTTGATCAGTGATTTGAAAGATCCCTAACTTGTTGGGATAGGACTGGTTCAATAGAACATGGTTGAGTGTGAAACAATCATTTGAAGGAGAAAAAGAAAGAGTGGGGCTTGGGTTTCCAGACTCACACAGACTGACAACATCAAGATTAGCATCAACTAGTAGCAACAACTGAGGTTCTTTTTTTCAAAACCAAGCCTACAGTAATGACATCAAGATGTGACCTCTAAAGGAACAAGAAATATTTGATTTTATATCTGTTTGTTTGCTTATTTTTTAACAAGATCACGAACCAATGAGAAAAAAACAGGAGAAAATGGTAGTCCTTCCCTCTGCCCTTTGCCTTAATTCATCAGGGTACAACTAGCACCATACTATTTTATTATTTATTTTTACTAATGATTGCATTTGAGGGATCTAACTCATTCCTCTTAAATACCTGTGACTGTCTCTGTCTTTGTTTCCTAGTATTCCTTTGGATTTTGTAAATTTTATTTTTAAATATTTTAAACATTTAAGCATGTAAGCATTTTAAGCATTTATATTTAAGCATTTTTCATAACATAGTACAATAAAAAAGATTATTTTACTCATTACTGATTAGAGAAATGCAAATTAAAACATCTCTCAGATTGGCCAATATGACCAGAAAGGACAATGATCAATGTTGGAAAGGATGTAGGAAATCTGGGACACTAATACATTGTTGGTGGAGCTGTGAACTCATCCAACCCTTCTGCAGAGTAATCTGGAATTATGCCTAAAGGGCAATAAAAATGTGCATACCCTTTGATCCAGCAATACCACTACTAGGTCCATATTCTGAAGAGATCATGAAAAAGGGTAAAACCATCACTTGTACAAAAATATTCATAACAGCCCTGTTTGTGGTGGCAAAGAATTGGAAATTGAGTGAATGTTTATCAATTGGGGAATGGCTGAACAAATTGTGGTATATATACCTTATGGAACACTAATGTTCTATTAGAAACCAAGAGGGATGGGAATGCAGAGAAGACTGGAAAAACTTGCATCGAACTGATGCTAAGTGAGATGAGCAGAACCAGAAGAACATTGTACAGTAATATGGAGTTGTTGATCAAACTTAATGGATTTGCTAATCTCATCAGTGCAATAATCAGGGACAATTTTAGGGTATCTGTGATGGAGAATACCATCTATATCCAAAGAAAGAATTGTGTAGTTTAAACAAAGACCAAAGATTATTTATTACCTTCAATTTAAAAACAAAAGTTATCTTATGTATTACATAATTTTGTGACTCATATTTTATTTTTTCCTTAAGGATATGATTTTTCTCAACACATTCAATTTTGATCAATGTATAGTATGTAAACAATGTAAAGACTATCAGACTGCCTTCTATGTGGGGTGGGGGAGGGAAGCAAGACTGGGGGAAAATTGTAAAATTCAAAACATTTCAAAAGTAATAGATAGAAACTACTATTGTTTATAATTGGAAAACAAATAAAATATATTTTAAAAGATGATTTTACATAAAACTGCAAATCTTCTAGACACAACTTGCTATATCTTTTAAATCAACAACAAAATCATCATATAAATTGTTTTCTTTTTTCTTCCCTCCCCCTCCCCCTTGAGAAGTTGAGAAGCCTATCATTAACCACAAATTAGTGTATATATATATATATATATATATATATACACATAAATGTAAATTATTCTATACATATTTCTATTTATCAGGTCTTTTTTGGATGCAAATAGTGTCTTTCTTCATAAGTTCTTTATAATTAATCTGGGTATTTGTAATAGACACAATATCTTATTTGCTAAAATTCCTTCTTAAAATAATATTGCTGTTTACTCAATACAGTGTTCTTTTGGTTCTGTTCATTTTTTCTCCATTATTTCCTGCAAGGCTATCAATGCTTTTCTGTCATTGACCTTCTTATTTCTACTGTACAGTAGTATCCATCGCAATCATATGCCACAACTCATTCATTCCCCAATTGATGGGCTTCCCTACAATTTCCACTTTTTTTTTGTCATCACAAAGAGGGCTGCAACAAACATCTTAGACTATATAGATGCTTTTCCTTTTCCCCCTAATAATCTTTGGAAATGGTGGTAGTGTTATTCCTGGGTCAAATGATATGGGTAGTTTAATAACTCTTTGGATATATGTCCAGATTACTCTCCAAAATGGTTCCATAATTCTTTTTAACATCTATTTATTTACTTATTTTCACCCATATGTAAATGTATATTTTTAAATTACAAACGTTCCTTCTACCCTCCTTTCCCACCCCACCGCCCCTCAGGAGCGAACAGTCAGTTTAGCATTGTACATCCATATTTTGGATAAACATTCACATATTAGTCATTTTAGTATGAGGAATTAGAATTAACAGAAAGAGTTACATAGGAGATAATTGTTATTAAGTGTCATTAGATTCTGAAGGGTTGCCTTTTCTTTCTTTTTTTGTTATGTTTTGGTTTGTTTTTCTTCCTCTGGATGGGATTAACATTGTTCATAGCCAGTCTAATAAGGTTGTCCTAGCTCTCTGAACTGCTGAGAGGAGCTGCTTTCATCAAATTGATCATCTCACAACGTTGTTGTTAATGTGCACATTTTTCTCTTGGTTCTGCTCCATTCACGCAGCATCAGATCCTGTAAGTCATTCCATGCTTCTCTAGAGTCCAGCCATTTATAGTTTCTCATAGAACAATAATATTCTTTAGTATTCATGTACCATAATTGTTTACCCATTTCCCAATTGATGGGCATTCCCTCAATGTCCAATTCTCATAATTTTACAGTTAATGTCCCTTTTTTAACAACATAAGAGCACAAGGCAGCTTTGGGAGCTACTGAGATTTAGAGAGATCCTTCCTAGTACTGCAGTGGGATTTTCATCCAGAGTCCATTGTTTCTGATCTCTAACTCAGGGCATCATCATAGTCATTTCATAACTCTAATTCCAGGGGCATTCCAAGGTTATTATGAACATGGGTCATTTATTTTTTTTGTCCTCTTAAATAGCTCACATATTTTTGGTTTCTTTTATTTTTAATTTTTAAAGATTTTATTTGAGTTTTGAGTTTTACAATTTTTCTCTCAATATTACTGCCCTCCTCCACCCCCACCCCCCACGGAAAGCAATGTCAGTCTTTATTTTTTTCCATGTTGTATCCAAATTGAGTGTGATGAGAGAGAAATCACATCCTTAAGGAAGAAACATCCTTAAGGGAATAGTCCTTGAAATTTGTTCAAACTCTATGGCTCTTTATCTGGATACAGATGGTATTCTCCATTGCAGACAGTCCAAAATTGTCCCTGGTTGTTGTACTGATGGAATGAGCAAGTCCATCAAGGTTGAACATAACCCCAATGTTGCTGATAGGGTGTACAATGCTTTTTCTGGTTCTGTTCATCTCACTCAGCATCAGTTCATGCAAATCCCTCCAGGCTTCCCTGAATTCCCATCCCTTCTTGGTTTCTAATAGAACAATAGTGTTCCATGACATACATATACCACAGTTTGCTAAGCCAACTGAAGGACATTTACTTGATTTCCAATTCTTTGCCACCACAAACAGGGCTGCTATGAATATTTTTGTACAAGTGATGTTTTTACCCTTTTTCATCATCTCTTCAGGGTATAGACCCAGTAGTGGTATTGCTGAATCAAAGGGTAGGCTCATTTTTGTTGCCCTTTGGGTGTAGTTCCAAATTTCTCTCCAGAAATGTTGTATGAGTTCACAGCTCCACCAACAGTGTAATAGTGTCCCAGATTTCCCATAACCCTTCCAGTAATGATTATTATCCTTTCTGGTCATATTGGCCAGTCTGAGAGGTGTGAGATGGTGCCTCAGAGAAGCTTTGATTTGCATTTCTCTAATAATTAATGATTTAGAGCAATTTTTCATATGGCTATGGATTGCTTTGATCTCCTCTTCTGTAAATTGCCTTTGCATATCCTTTGACCATTTGTCAATTGGGGAATGGCTTTTTCTTTTAAAAATATGACTCAGGGGTGGCTAGGTGGTGTAGTGGATAAAGCACTAGCCTTGGAGTCAGGAGTACCTGGGTTCAAATCCGGTCTCAGACACTTAATAATTGCTTAGCTGTGTGGCCTTGGGCAAGCCACTTAACCCCATTTGCCTTGCAAAAAACTAAAAGAAAAAAATATGACTCATTTCTCTGTATATTTTAGAAATGAGTCCTTTGTCAGAATCATTAGTTGTAAAGATTGTTTCCCAATTTACTACATTTCTTTGATCTTGGTTACTGTGGTTTTATCTGTGCAAAAGCTTTTTAATTTAATGTAATTGAAATCATCTAGTTGGTTTTTGGTGATGTTCTCCATCTCTTCCTTAGTCATAAACTGCTCCCCTTTCCATAGATCTGACAGGTAAACTAGTCCTTGATCTTCTAATTTGCTTATAGTATTGTTTTTTAGAACATGGGGCATTTAAAAAAAAAAAACTTCTTATCACTAACATTGTAAAGAGAGTTCCATGCACATACCAGTATAATATAATGAAATGCTCCATTTATAGGTAATTGTTATCTTCCTGGTAGAACTTAAGCTCTTCAATTTCAGAACTATTTCATTTTTTCTTCCTCTTCCCTTCAAAGTCATCTCACCTAATATCTTCATTTGACATGTAAGGAAACTGAGGTCCAGCAAGGTTGAGTGATGGAGGATCATAGGATCATAGATATAGATTGAAAAGGTAGTCACAGAGTTGGAAAGGACCTCAAAGACCATCTAGTCCAGGTGTGTCCACCCCATGGCATGGGCAATGCAACCCTGAAGAACTAAAAGTTTGGACACCCCTGATTATCCAGTTCCCCTCATCATACAGATGAGTAAATGGAGACCCAGAAAAATTAAATGTCTTGCCCACAATGAGATAAATTGTGAAAAGCCAGAATAAGAACTCTGGTGTGGGTAATACAAGTTTGACACTCTTTCCATGGCCCCATACTGCTTCTCATCTGAAGAGCTTATTTTGTCAAATTCACCTGGTTTAAAAAAAAATGGATAGTGGGAGCATAAGCATTTAAATAGAATCTTCTATTGCCTCCATTTTATGAATGAGAAAACTGAGGTCAAGTGATTTGCTCTTAAGTGTTTGAAGTCACATTTATATTCTGGTATTCCTGACTAGTTCCATCCACAGGAGCTGCCCTGGGGTGGTTCTGGACACCATGATTACAAGTTGAATCTTTTTTTTAAATATCCAAATTTATAAAAGAAACAGTTAACTTCATTGAAATAAAAATCAAGTTTTTACTAACTCGAAGGCCAAATCTATTGTCCTTCTACTAATGTCACTGCTGGGAATATTTATCAAACAGACTGATGCCCACATTCCATCTCATCTCCATGATCAACAGATCTAGTGATATAAGTAATCAACAAAGAAGGTTCCCTAATCTATCAATTCTTGGAAGTTTGCTTTATTTTGTTTTGCAAAGATGCAGGAGGACTAAAATTCAAGTCATAACAGTCATTCATTCATTTATTCATTCAACAGTCACTTATTAAGGGTCTAATGTATTCCAGGGCTTTCTAGGGACAAAGGAGGAGGCAAAAACAGTCCCTGGCCACAAGGAACTTAAAATCAAATGGGAAAGACAATGAAAATATATAATTAGCCATAACATAGGATTAAAGAGGAGATAATTAACACGGGGAAAGCACTAGAATTAAGAAGGGTTGGTGAAGGTTTTCTATAGGAGGTAGGATTTTAGTTAGTACTTAAAGGAAACCAGGGAGGCAGTAGTTGAGTCAAAGAAGAGAGTGTTCCAAGCAGATCAGAGAGGCAAAAAGAATACTTGGAGCCCAGAAATGGAATGTTTTGCTTACAGAATAGCCTGGAGTCTAGTGTCACTGGATCAGAGTATATGTTGAAAAATAAGGTGTGATAAGACTGGAAAGGTGTTATTAAGAACTTTGAATGCCAAACAGAGCATTTTTGCAACTGTTCCTGGAGGTAATAGGGAGTCACTGGAGTTTTGTTTTGTTTTGCTTTTGAGAAGGGGGTTGACATTTTTGGACCTGCATTTCCAGAGAATCACTTCAGTGACTGAATGAAGGATAGATTGGAGTAGGGAGAGACTTGAGGCAGGATCCATCAGAAGACTATTGTAATAATCAAGGCATGAGATAATGAGGACCTACACTAGAGTGGCAGATTAGAGGAGAGAAGGGAACATATAGAGAGAGGCTGTAAAAATTAAATTGGAAAGATTTTGCAACAAATTAGATGAGGGCAGTGAGAGACAGTAAGAAGTCCTAGATTGTGAGCCTGTGATTGTGGTATGATGATGAAACTTCCCTATGGCAATAGGGAAGATGGGGAAAAGGTGAAATGGTTAGGAAGATAGAGTTCTGTTTTGAACATACTGAATTTAAATTGTCTACTGACATCTTTGAAATGTCTGAGAGACAACTGGAGATGTGAGACTAGAGGTCAGCTGAGAGATTGAAAGTTAGATTTGAGGGACATCATCAGCACAGAGAGGGTAATTCAATTCATTTGTGGAACCATGAGTGTCTAGTAGATTCCTATTCTATGGAAAACATTATGTAAAGCTTTTTGCAGAGACATAAAAAAGAATATGATTATTCTTTCCCTCAAGGAGTTTACATTCTCATCTTAAAATAATAGTTTCTACTGCTTCCATATCAAGGTTAACACTATAAAAAGGCAATATCTTTCTTTCTCCAAGCTAAAGCAGGGTCCAGGGCCCTAGGATGGGATAATGTTAAATTTTAACCAATCAGTGGGTAGGAACATGGGTCCCATATCCTCTTACCAGTAATAATCAATTGTGGAGATTAATTCCAATCCAATAAACTTGCTCTAATTGCTGAATCCTTTTCTACCCTCTCTTCAATGCAAGTTCCCATCCTATTCTGTTCTGAGATGTCCCTCTCTGGATGTTTATAACTTACCTAATACCTAGCACTTGCTAGAACAGCTAAAGAAGTGCCATTGGAAAAATCACTGTCACTCCCCACCTCAGCACACTTGCCATAATCCCCAAGATCACCTTGTAGCTTCAGCAGGTAAGTAGGCCTCAGGGCCTTGATCTTTTACTAAGAACCCCACCCACACTTTTTTTTTTTTTTGCTTTAGGTGGTACAAGGAGATAAGCAGGTTCTGTAGATCTAGATTTGTAGCTCAGATACCTTTTAAGTTATCTTTCACCTAAATCTACCTCTCTTCCAAACATTTTTTTTTGCCAAGGTGGCCACCACATTTTCAATGACTTACTTTATTTTTTTCTTAATTTTTAAATTCAATTTTATTTTATTTTCATCTTCAAATTTTGTCCCTCCTGCTACAAATATGTAGAGTCAAGAAAAATAAATTCATATATAGTCATTTTCAAAGTGAAAAACCCTTTCTGCATTTTGAGTCTATAACCTCTCTGCTAGAGATGAGTATCATGTTTCACCAAGACTTCTCTGGAACTGTGGTCAGTCTTTATACTGAGCAGAATTTCTATGTGTTTCAAAGTTGTTTCTTTTTTGGTAATAGGACTGTCCAACTTTACTTTTAAAAGTTTTTATTGAAAGAATAGACTATATATTTTGTTTGTCATTTTAGTGAGAGCTCTGTAGTAACTCAGCTTCATTTACTAAAGCATTTAGTAAACCCACAGGAGCCCATATAAGGCTGATGGGCCACATTTTGGACAGCCCTGTTGATAATATTGTTGCTATCAGTCAACTAGTAAGCATTTATTAAGCATCTACTATATGCTAGTTACTGCTAAGTGCCTGGAAATGCAAATAGAAGCAAAAGATTATCCCAGAACTCAAAGACCTATCTGCAATCTAATGGAGAAGAGAACATGCAAACAAATATATACAAAATAATCTATACAAGATTAAAAGGAAATAATTAACAGAGGGAAAATTGGGAAGAGTGTTGGGAAAGGCTTCCTATGAAAGGTAGGAGTTTCATTTGGACTTGAAGCCGGGGAGGGCAATAGTTGAGGCAGAGAAGAGATAGTGTTACAAGTATGAAGAACAAGCAGAAAGAATACCTGAATCGTAGAAAGAATGCCTAAAAAGAAAAAATGGAATGTCTTGTTGATGGAACAGCCAGAAGGTCAGGATCACTGTATCAAAGAAAATGTGTTTAGGAGTAAGGTGTAAGAAAACTAGAAAGGTTGAAGGGGCATAGATTATGAAAGGCATTGAATGCCAACAGAACATTTTGCTATTGTTCCTGAAAGAAATAGGAAGTCGCTAGAATTTATTGAGGAGGGGTGACATGATCATACTTGTGTTTTCAGAAAATCACTGTAGTGTCTAAACAGAAAATGTATAAGAATAGGAGACTTGAGGCAGACAGGTAGGTTCTTTACTAGAGTTGTGGCAGTGTCTGAGGAGAGAGGTAACATATTTGAGAGATGCTACAAAAGGGAAATAAGTAGACTTGCAAAAGATTGGATTTGTGGGGTGAGGGAAGGAATATATGAGGAATCCAGTGAGAAATTGATTTCTAGGCTGTGAGACTGTACTAGGAGGATACTGTTGCCCTTTATAGTAACAGGAAAGCTATAAATTGGGGAGGATTATAGAAGGAAAGATAATGAGTTCTGTTTTGAATGTATTAAGTTTAATATGTCTACTGGACATCTAGTTTGAGATATCTGAAAGGTAGTTGAATATTGGAAATCAGCAGAGGTTTGGACAAGATAGATTTGAGAGTCATCAATATAAAGGAATGGGAGATGATGAGATCACTAAAGTGAAATAACATAAAGGGAGAAGATAAAACCCTGAGGGACACCTTAGTAGAGAACATGATCTGGAAGAGAATACAGCAAACAGAGGAGTGGTCAGATAAATGGGAGGAAAATCAAGGAAAGAGTTATCCTGAAAACTCACAAAGAAAAGAATATCAAGGAATGATTAAGAGTGTCAAAGACTGAAGGGAGGCTGAGGGGAATGAAGCCACTAAGGGAACATTAGTAACTTTGGAGAGAACCATTTCCACAGAACAATAAAATTGGAAGCCAGATTGTAAAGTTTTAACAAAAGACTGAGAGGACCTCTTAGTAAATAACCTTTTTGAGGAGTTAAACTGCAAAGGGCAGAAGAAAGATAGGATGATAGTGGTGATGGAAGGATCAAGTAAGACGTTTTTTCAATATATAGCATAATATTGTAGGCATGCATAGTAGGGAATGAGCCAGTAGAAAGGATGACATTGAAAATAAATAAAAGAGTGGAGATCACAAAGCAGTCTATTGGAGAGATGATATAGAATAGGATTGCCTAAACAAGTAGAGGGTCTAGGTAAGGAGTAAGGCTACTTCATCTTGTGAGTCAGGGGATAAGGAAAAGTGACAAGAGATATCTGAGACAGAAGATAAGGAAGAGAGGAGAAAAGGGAGCTAATGATGAATGGTCTCAACTTTTTTTCTGTAAAAATATAAAGCAAATTCTCAGCTGGGAAGGTAGTTTAAGGGGAGATGAAAAGGTCTGTAAGAGCCACTGTGTTAAGTAGGACAGTGAATTGATAAGAGTGGTACAGTAGAATTGCCTAGCAGTAGTGAGGGCTCTGTAACATAAAAAAAATGGACCCAGTAAAAATGGTTGCATAATTTTCTTCATCTACATTCAATAATAATAGAAGCAAAGACAATAAATAATGGAAGTGAACCAAGACTGAATCTTGATAATTGTCACTGTGATGAGAAGAGACAGAAAGGATTCAAGAAAAGAGCAATGTATAGTTGAATTAATTCACCAAATGATCACACTCATGGGAAATGAATAGTTTGAATAGTTAATAGTGGTTAAGGTATTCATTATTTTTGTTGTTTAGTCATTTTTAGTTGTGTCTGTCTGATTCTTCATGACTTCATTTAGGGTTTTCTAGGCAAAGATACTGGAGCTGTTTCCCATTTCCTTCTTCAGTTCATTTGACAGATGAGGAAACTGATGAAAATAGGGTTAGGGGACTTGCTCAGGGTCATACAGCTAGTAGGTGTCTGAGAAGAATTTCTCTTCAATTCTTCCTATCTCCAGGACTGGCATTCTATCTACATGTGCCATATAGTTGCCCCTAAGGTATTTGAGGGAGATTCAATATGCATGTTGATATTAACTATATGAGGAGTTAAAGAGGAGAGAAAAATTTTGAAGCAGGAATTGAACCCATTGAAAAAAGGAACAGAGAGGGGTGACTTTGGGGTCTATAGACAATAGTTATCAGAATTTTGCTTTGGAAAATATTAATAGTATGAATCTCAGTGGAAGAGAGTGATGGATGAAAAGGAAGAAACTTGCCATAATGGAGAGAAAGGAGTGTTCCAATTCCCCTTGCTTCAACCAGTGAACTGAATAAAGGTATAACCAGTACTGGAAAGAGTGGCCAGGAAGGCTATGTCATCAGGAGAAAGTCAGGTTTCATTAAAAACTAGAAGATGAAAGGAGTGGGAAAGGAATAGATTTAAGATAAAAGGAAGTTGGTTGCCAGTGGAACCAGGTATTACAGAGGATACAGTGAAATGAAACTTTCAGGGTGGGTGGAAATGAGGAATCAAAGAGTGAGAATGGGGAATGCAGTTTGGAAGATAATCTGCAGGTGTTCAGAGTAAATGGAATGTGAAGGGTAGGACCAGGTATGAGAATGTTCATCATTGAATGGAGAGCACTACTCCTCTACCCTCAAAGGACAGGGACAGCAAGAAATGGAAAGACTGAAATAGAAGAGAACATTTCCCTGTTGACCTGGTAGTTCTCCATATGGGAATCAAGTCTGGCAGTAAGAAGTGAAAGTTGCTTTGTGCTGGCCCACAAAGAAGTGGTTGCCTTAAGGCAGATGGAAGATGCTTGGCTCTTCCCTTGCAACCTTGCCTCAGGGAACACACTGGGTTCAGCAAGATATGAAAAGGGAGTAATGTCTTCACTTCTCACTTGAGGAGGTTGGGCAAAAGGATGTAGTAGTAGACTCCCCATACAGGATGACATATGGAAGACTCTTACCAGGTTCTTTGCAACCTTTTCTCAAGGGATATTCTGTGGCCTGCAGAAGATAGCAGGCACAAAAATATTTTATAATTGTGTTCAGAATTGCTCTGTCCTGGCAAGTAGACTTCCAGATATTTCACACTGCCTGTAGTTCTTGTAAATGGAATTTTTCCTTCTGCCTCTTCCTGCTGAATTTTATTGGTTATAGGCAGAAATGCTGATGATTTGTGAGGGGTTATTTTATATTTTACTACTTTGCTGACAACAATCCACTTTTATAAATTCAATGTCATCTTCATCTCTTCACACTTCATTGACTCACATATCTAATTTCTTGGCAGATCTTATTTCTACTTTCATAACATCTCTCAAATTCATCCTTTTTTCTCAACTTACATAGCTACCACGCTACTTCAGATTTTCATTCTTTCTCCTTGAACTATTGGAATAGTCTTCTAATTTATCTCCTTGTTTCCAATCCCTTCCCTCTTCCATGCATTCTCCACCCAGTTATTAAAATGAACTTCCTAAAACTCGGGTCTGACTTATGTCTCTCCTCTACTCAAAAAACTTCATTTATTTACTATTTACACTAGGATCATATCCCATTTCAGCTTTATCTCATCCTTTTCAAGTTTCTTTTTTGTGTAAGTTTTATGATGGATAAAATTATTAGTATAATAGTTGTTTGTCCTTCCTTTAGAAGAGATCCAAAGATGTCATGGTATAATGTCTTGACTCGGGCATGAATTACATTGAAGTGAGGCAGAGTAGCACAAAATCATCAGCATCAATATTTCTTCCAGAATCATTGGAGTTCAGTGGCAAAACAAAGTAAAGACTGCTGAAATTGGCCAAGAATGCAATAAATATCTTTGTCATCTTTGATGTCTGATCAAGTTCTAAGAGATCCACAGTCTCATTTTGCCAGAGAAAAATCTTTACATGCTTAGCATAGACACCCTTGACTCACTAACAGTTTTGTGGCTTGTTGGTTTCCCTCAAACTGCTTTAGTCTGCCTGTAGTGACAGTTTTCAGGGATGAGGAAGATATCTACTACGCATACTATAGCTTCTTGGAACCATAGGTGAAAGTTGGGTGACAGGTGGTCACCAAAGGTAGATGGGCAGCCCTGAAAAGTCCTTCTCCTGAATACCCTAATATGTTCATATAATTGATAAATTTTTAAATATTCTTATCAGTTTCATCTCAGAAATTTCCACTTGAGGGATTTACTGGCCTCATTGATGAGTGCCTCATATAGCTCTTGATTTGACTGCAGGGGGTTCCAGATTTGTCTCATTTTACCACCCAGCCATCTCCTTATTATATATTTTGTCTCTCCTATGTAACCTAGACTATTTTCCTTTCTCTTCTGAACCCCGCTTCCCCACCAACAATTTCTCAGATTTGGGAACCATTCATCCATCCTACCACTGTTCCTTAGAAGTGACTGGTAAGACTACTCCTCTCTAGCTCCATTCATCATTCCAGTATTTTCCCAAGCTAAAACTCCTCCTAGAGTGAGCTTAGCACACATTTTAAACACTAAATACAGGGGTTTTCTTTTCATCTATTCAATATCCACATTTTAGTGGTACCTACGAAAAAGAGTTTTACTGATGAGGTACATAATCAAAGAAGTCTGGAGATCAAACCTCATTATTTTGCTCATTAGTATTATTGGTATTATGTATATTTCAGTAAGCAGAAGTCCTAAGTTCAAATATGGTCTCAAACATTTACTAGCCATGTGATTATGCATAATTCATTTAACTCTTTTAGACTCAGCTACTCATCTGTAAAATGCGGATAATAAAACCAATCCCAAGGTTGTGAGGATAAAATGAGATAATGTTTATAAAATTTTTTGCAAGCCTTAAAATGTTTTGTAAATGATAACTATCATTAAACATTACTAAAAATAATCTTGGGGCCTTCCTATTCTAGAAAAATCCTCTGTCATATTAGCTCATTTCTCTCACTGGTAAATTCCATTTGGAGACTCCATTTTAGGGAAGAACTCAGTGTAGCCATATTTCATTCCTTTCCTGGTTCTGGCCTTAGCCTCCATTCCACAGCTCTCTTCCCTTATCTCTTCCCTTTATGCCTGGGACCTTCTTTCTCTGCAACATTCTTCACATTGCCAGCCCCTGCTCTCATTTGTGATTTCTTTTGGGAGCATCTATGTTGGAGAAGGATCCAGGCTGACCTATCCCCCTCACTGTATGTATGTGACTCTCTGGGCTTTGCAAATAGACATCCATAGAGGTACTTCTCTTTTTCCAGCAGTTCCTTTTTATATATTGTCTACTCCCCTTAGAAAGTAAACTCTTTGAAGGCAAAGAATGCCTTTTTTATATCTATATATCTTATATCTAACCCTGAGCTTAGCTAGATGGAACAATGGGTAGAACACAGGACTTGGAATCAGAAAAACTCATCTTCTTGAGATCATATGTAGCCCCAGACACTTACTAGCTGTGTGACCCTGGGCAAGTCATTTAATCCTTTTTGGTTCAGTTTCTTCATCTGTAAAATGATGTACCAAATCCATGACAAAATTTGTATCTCCCTGACTCATAATAAAATGCTGGCTAAATATTTCTTGCTTTGCTTTGACTTCAATGAATTTGTATAATAGTTATTGTTCTTAGTTTTGCTGACATAATCAAAGGGAATTCATAATAGATCAACTAGTTTTTTTCCCCCTTCTGACTGCAGGATACAACACCATTACCCATGACACCATGGAGGAGAGATCAATCATCAAGCTAGGTTGTGAATACAAAACCAAAATGAAATAATCCCTGCCCTCAATGAGTTCATATCCTGTCAGATTATTGATTTTTTTTTCCTGATCATTGCTTGAGGTTTTGGGGGTAGACATAGGGAAGAGGGAGCCAGGAAGAGGTAAGCAGAATTAAGGTAAGTAGAAAGTTACTATTTGTGATTCCCTATGTCTGAGTGTATAGAAAGTAGTCTTCCCATCTGAGAGACCAATGTGACAAATGAGGAAGATACAGAAAAGACCTAGAAATTTGGTAGTGGAGAAAACTAGATTGGGATGAAAAATAAACCTTTCTAGTTCCTTCCTAGGGCCCTCCCCACCTATTTCAAGTCCAACTCCTAGCTCAATTTATGTTTGACAGCAGGTTCAAAGACACCTGACAAGTTGTTTTGACTTATGTCCCACCAATGGACCACGATGCTCCCAAGGAGAGAGCGAGACTAATGATGTGGCATAGCTTTGCCTAAATTAAATCCAGTTCACTTGTAAGTCAAGTCATCTCCCTCCTGATGTCACTGGTTCTCTTCCAAAAAAAAAAAAAGCAAACAAACAACAAACAACAAAGATGCCTGAAAGTAGTCCCAATGGGTAAAGCATTGACTCCACCAAGTATTTTCAATAGAATCTCCTAAAGGACACATAGTAGACATTGAATAAATGTTTATTGATTGATCAAGAAAGATAAATAGACAATATAAACACACTGGATTGAAGGGGGGAAGAGGAGAAAGGGAGGGTATTAAAAAGATATAAGCAGGGGGTGGCTAGGTAGTCAGGAGTCAGGAGTACCTGGGTTCAAATCCAGTCTCAGACACTTAATAATGACCTAGCTGTGTGGCCTTGGGCAAGCCATTTAACCCTGTTTGCCTCGCAAAAACCTAAAAAAAAAAAAAGATATAAGCACACACAGAAGGAGTCAAAAGGAAATATAAAGACAGCCCTGTATCAAATATTGAGGAAGAGAAATGCTTTTCTTTTTTTCTTTCTAAATTACAACATCAGCTTGGGGTTAGTGGTAACTGTAAATTTGGACTGCAACTAAGAGAAACAGAAGGATTATGTCCCCAAAATTCTGGCATCATTTTCACA
Organism: Macrotis lagotis; assembly: GCF_037893015.1. Taxonomy (NCBI): domain Eukaryota; kingdom Metazoa; phylum Chordata; class Mammalia; order Peramelemorphia; family Peramelidae; genus Macrotis; species Macrotis lagotis. The sequence goes on from NC_133666.1 coordinate 283,663,536, forward strand.
TTGTCAGAGCCAGACTATGCAAGAGAAAGCAAGTTCAACTTCATTCCTGATTAGAGTACACATCTAGAAATGTGGAGATATCAGTCTGATAAAGTGGTTATGCTCTGTGGCAAAATTTCAGTCAAGATTAAGTTCAGTTGAGCCAACTATGTTGAGGGAGAAGGGAGGAAAGTAAGTCTATCTTTGATTACTACTCTCTCTGTTTTTGACACTTAAATGGCTCTCCAAAAACTGAAGAAATGAATAGAGAGGTTCTAAGCAAGGAAGTTCTCATTGACCTATTTGCTGCTCCTTGAAAAAGAAATTTTCATTGAACACTGCGCATAGTAACAGTAATATTGTACTATGAACAATTATAGGTGATTTAGTCATTCTCAGAAATATTATCCAAAACAATTCCAAGGGAATCTAAATGAAAAATTCTATCCACTTCCATAGAAAGAACTAATGGAGTCTGAATGTAGACTAAAACACACTCTTTTTTTGAGGGGGGGGGGGGTTGTTTTGTTTTGGTTTGTTTTTTAGTTTGTACTTTCACATGACTAATGTGGAAATATTTTGCATGATTGTACATGATATGGGTTATAACCCATATCAAATTACTAATAGTCCTAGAAAGAGGAGAAGAGGAAAGGAAATAGAGAATTTAGAACTCAATCTTTTAAAAAATGAATGTTAAAAATTGTTTTCATATGTGATTATGAAAAATTACATGTTACTCAAAATCTTAAGAAAATAAGAAACTTTATTTTCTATTCTCAATTGTTTTCAGTGACCTCCCCCAAGCCTGGAATTCTCTCCTTCCTCTAGTATGCCCTCTTCCTTGACTTTCTTCAAGTCCCAGACTCCCACCTTATCTGTAGGAAGATTTTTCTGATTTTCCTAAATTCTAATGTATTCCCTGTGTTGTTTAGCTCAAATTTTTGTTGTTTACTTCAAATTTTGTTATTTACCTCAAATTTATCCATATATATCTTATATATAATATATTTTATTATATTACATTAATTTATTATATTAATATTAATATATTATATTTATTATATATTTATTCTATTGATAATTAATATATTATATTAATAATACATTATATAATATATAATATATTATATTAATAATTAATGTGTTGTATTAATATTAATATATTGTATAATATATAATATATTATATATATTATATATATAGTGAGCTCCTTGAGGGTAGGGACTGTCTTTTACCTTTCTTTGTTGCTTTTCCCAGAGTTTGGAATACTACCTAGCACAATGTAGGCACCTTAAAAGTTTACTGACTGACTAATTGGTTAGCAATTTGACTTGGAAAGTCATTTAACCTTTCTTTTCTCTGGGTAACTCTCTAGGAAAGGTTTCTATCTTTTTTTGTGTATCACCTTTGGCTGATAGGAGGGAAATCCAGAGATCTCTTCAATCAATCTATCAACAAACATTTATTAAAGGTCTCTCCTGTGTTAAGGAAACTAAATAATAGGAATACAAAAAGGCAAAGGACAGTCCTTGTCCTCAAAAAGCTCACAGTCTAATGGGGGGAAATAATAAAGCAAACAGTTATGTACAAATAGGTTATATACAGGAAAAGAGGAAATAATTAACAGAGGGGATACCTCTGGAATTTAGAGAAGCTAGGAAAGGTTGCCTAGGTAATTTTTCTTTTTCTTTTTTTTTTGTTTTTTTTGCAAGGCAAGAGAATTAAGTGACTTACCCAAGGTCACACAACTAAGTTGTTGAATTTGAACTCAGGTTCTCTTGACTCCTGAGTTGGTGCTCTATCCACTTTTTTTTGGAGGGGGATTGTTTTGTTTTGTTTTTTAGCTTGTACTTTCTTTCACAACATAACTAATATGGAAATATTTTACATGATTGTACATGATCTGGGTTATAACCCGTATCAAATTACTAATTGTCCTAGAGAGAGAGAGGAGAAGAGGAAAGGAAATAGAGAATTTGGAACTCAATTTTAAAAAAATGAATGTTAAAAATTGTTTTTATATGTGATTATGAAAAATTATGGTATTCAAAATATTTTTAAAAAGAAACTTTAGGTGTACCAAGTAATATTTTTTATTTTTTTTATTTTTTTTATATTTTTTAAACATTTTATTTGTTTTCCAATTATATACAATAGTAAATTATACCCATCATTTTTTTCAAGGCTCTGAATTCTACAATTTTTCCCCTTCCTCCCTTCCCTCCCCCCCCAGAAGGCTGTCTGACAGTCTCTACATTGTTTCCATGCCATACATTGAAGTAAATTGAATGTTATAAGTGTAAACATAAGAGTAAACATAAACCTTCTCCCCCCCCCCCAAGAAGATGGGAAACCTCAAGAATAGAGAGAGAAAAAAACTGTACTTCAGTCTGTGTTCAAATTCCAATGGCTCTGTCTCTGGGGTGAGTTCCTTTCCTTATCATAAGTCCACCAGAGAAGTTGCTTCTATATTTTCCCCACAGTTGCTATCACTAGCTGTACCTCCACTCTATCCCTCCCCACTCTCATTTATTCTATTCTTTCACTCCTTTCATCCTGGCCCTGTCCAAAAGCTTGTTGCATCTGAGGACCCTTTAGCTTGATCTTTCCTCTCTTCTGTCACCTATTCCCCCCTTCCCTCCCCCCCTCATCCTGTCCCTTTTCTCCCATCCTTCTACAGGGCAAGAAAGATTTCCTCATCCTATTAAGTGTGTATGGCATTTCCTCCCTGAGTCATTTCTGATGAGAATGAAGGCTCACTCATTCGCCCTTGCCTTCCCCCCTCCCCTCCATTGAAAAAAGCTTTTTTTTTTACTCTTATGTGAAATCTCTCAGCTTCTCCTTCATCTCCTTTTCCTTCCTTCCAGTACTTTCCCCCATCGCCCATTGACTCCATCCCTTTACCACATCATACCATTATATTCTACTCCTTCCTATGTCCTGTCTATATATGCTCCTTCTAACTGCTCTTATAAATGAGAAAGTTCATATGAGTTATCAGTATCTTCTTCCCGTGCAGGAATACAAACAGTTCAACATCAAATTCCTCATATTTAGTCCCTTTATGGTTCACCAGAGTCCTGTACTTGGAGATCAAACTTTCTGTTCAGCTCTGGTCGTCTCATTAGGGAAGTTTGAAAGTCCCCTGTTCATTGAAAATCCATCTTTTTCCCTGAAAAAGGATGTTTAGTTATGCTGGGTAATTGATTCTCAGTTGTAAACCAAGATGTTTTGCCTTCTGAAATATCATATTCCAATCCCTACAAGTCCTTAATGCAGATACTGCCAGATCCTGTGTAATCCCGACTATAGAGCCTTGATAGTTGAATTGTCTGTTTCTGGAAGCTTTTAGAATTTTCTCTTTGATTTGGAAGTTTTGGAGTTTGGCTATAATATTCCTGGAAGTTTTTCTTTTGGGATCCCTTTCAGGGGTTGACCAGTGAATTCTCTCAATTTCTCAGCTTCTAGGATCTCAGGGTAATTTTGCTGTATTATTTCTTGAAAAATGAAGTTTAGGCTCTTCTCCTGGTCCTGGCTTTCAGATAGTCCAATAATTTTCAAATTATTTCTTCTGGATCTGTTTTCAAGGACAGTTGTTTTTCCAATGAGATATTTCACGTTTTCTTCTAATTTTTGGCTTTTTTGGAAGTTTTATTTCTTCCTGATTTTTTGTAAAGTCATCAGCTTCCTTTAATTTCATTTTGCATTTGAAGGAGTTACTTTCTTCAGAGAGCTTTTTTTATCTCCTTTTCCGGCTGGCCAATTTTGCTTTTAAGGCATTCTTCTTCTCCTCATTTGCCTTTTGTTTTGCTTTTTCCATTAGGCCTAAACTGGTTTTTAAGATATTATTTTCTTCAGTATTTTTTTGTATTTCACCAAGGTTTTGATTTGGTTTTCATGATTTTTCTGCATTGCTCTCATTTCTCCTCCCAATTTTTCCTCCACCTCCCTGAATTGCTTTTCAAAGTCTTTTGTGAGCTCATCGACAGTCTGAGCCCATTTTCTATTTCTCTTGGAGGTTTTGGATACAGAAGCTTCGATTTTGTCATCATCAGAGTATGCGTTTTGATCTTCCATAGGACTGAAGTATTTCTCTATGGTCAGATCCTTCTTTTTCTGTTGTTTACTCATTTCCTCAGCCCAAGGCTAATTTACAGCACTCCCAAAGCTTTGAGGTTGTTGGGGGGGGGTTGGGGGGGGTGGAACCCCACTGGGACCTTTATTCTTCCAAGGTCTTAAGCTCTCTAGCCTATGCTTTGATATGTAGATGACCACAACACTGCCCTCTATCCTGGGGCTATAAGGCCATACCAGCTATCTTAGTAAGGAAGCCTAAACTGCACCCTGAGTCTTGAGTGTAGGCAAATAGCAGAGTCCTGCCCCAAGAAGAGCAGAGAAATCTCTGCAGACTTCCCTTACCTTCTCTGGGGGTGCAGGATGCTTTCTCCAGATTCTCACTGCAGGCTCTGTGTTCGGTGCTCCTCACTCCACACTCACCCAGGTGCAGCAGAGTTCTCTCCTCTCCACTTCAAGCTGTTGCTGATGATCTCTGGGCTGGACGGGGCTTTGCTGAGCTGGGCTGGGCTGAGCAGCGGCTCTTTTTTTCCCACCCCAGGTCCTGGTGAAGCACACCTTTCCTGTGGAGGTTCTAAGTTATCTTGGACTGGGAAAATGTATCACTCAGTCTTCCTGTGGGTTCTACCCCTCTAAATTTTGGCTAGAGCCCTCATTTGTTTGTTTTTTGGGGGGTTGGGGGGTTGAAGTTGTAGGGGAATGCTGCCTTCATGCTGCCATCTTGGCTCCATCCCCCCAAGTAATATTTTTAAAATAAGAGAATAAAATAGTTATCAAAAGCTATGAGTTTTGTTCTTGTTGTTTAATTCATATACCCTAGCTAAAGAACTTCTACAAAGACTATGCTAACAAAATGGTTATGACCTATATTGGGAGGGGACACATCTTGCCTATAGTTTCTTCTAACACTTGAATCCCAAGGTTCAGGTCTTGTCCTAGGATTCACCTATCTGGATGATCAGAGATTTCATCAGCATTGCCAAGACTCTATTATGCCTCTTTGAATCATCATCCTAACCTTTGCTCAACTGTTATTCCCATTAATATGTGATCCCTTCTTGTCAGTTAGCATTGGTACTGCATCAAGTACATGGCCAGGATACATTCCAGAGGCTAAAAGAAATACCCTTTAAGTCCACACAGGACCAAGTACCACCAGAAAGATGATAACATGATGTATGCATGTGCCTGTAACTTAGTTCTGGGGCTGTGGTCTCAAAGAATCTGAAAGCACTTCCACCATGAGCAAAGGAGATCTATCAATATACTGAGCACCTTGCACTCTAACTACATTAAGAAAGCATTTACAAGACAGCTTCAGTCACAGCTGGAGTTCTATGTTCAGTTCTGATTTTTCATATTTTAGGAAGGACATTAAAAAGGTAGCAAGTAACCAGAAGAAGGTAAACAGGGAAGGGTTGTCATCCATACTATCTGAAAATTAGTTCTGCCAGCTCTTTCCTAATACTCTCCCCACTGCCTGCTTCTGTTACAGTTCCATGGCTATAGCCATGAAGTTAACAAAAAGTGAAAATTCTAGGAAGCCACTTTAAAGGATTCCAAATAATTCTAAATATCCAATTAAAGCAAACTGTAGGGTTTTCCTATTGAGCTTATCAGATCAGAAATATTGCAGGCAATTGATTGCTACAATTCAGTTTCATTATTCTTAAATTTTAGAATGAGCACAAATGGAAACTAGAAAGGAGACAATGGTGGAAACAGCCCAAGATTCTGAACCCAAGAAACCTGGGAATAGCTATGTATCTTAAACCACCAGATCTGCTTCCATCCCAATCACCACAGCCATCATTGAGGGGAAAAATCATTGCAGCAAAGGGATCTGCCTAGCTTCCTCATGACCACCTGTAGCAACTACTGACTAGCCATTGCCAACAGACAGATGAGGAGAGGATCCTTTGGCATGGCAGTGCCTTCCAGACTACCAAGACATGCAAAGAAGGGGCTAATGATCCCCACCAGCAGCCAACTGACTTCCATTCAGTACAAGAAAGCTAACCAACTGCATCAGCAAGAGATCCTGAAGAAGAGACAGAAGGTATATGTCAAGCAAGTCATCAAACCACCATGACTGCTTTGACCACCATCTCCCCCTCTCCCCACTCTAATGGAGACAACCCAAATATAAGAGGTATCAAAGTAAGTATATACAAAATACATACTAGATAGAAGTTCACCTTTCGAGGAAAGCAAGCTAGGTGACACAGTCAAATTCTAACTCTGATCTACTCCCTGTAAACTTACATTTTTTTTTCATCCTCCATCACTGCAAAATGGAGTGGGAGGATAAATCCAAAGTCCATTCCTATTCTAAATCTTAAGATTCTAATTTAAATAACTGTGGTTAAAAATTATTTTAATCAGGTGACCACATTACTACAAACCAGTCATCTAGATCAGTCAAAATTAGATTTGATTATACAAGTCATTTGATTTAATTGATATTAAATTGAATCAATCATCAATTATCAATTTTTGTGTTTTTGTAGTTTTATTTAAAAGATAAAAGACAATGCTTCTGGTAATTTTGTGAAAGATTGTTATTTACCATCTTTTTATTTGCAAGCTAGTTATCCACTAGATCAGAGTTGGAGCCCAGTGGAAGAACAATGAACATAGAGATAAAATTAGGGATATACACCAGCTCTGTAACTGGCTTATTGTATGATTTAGCTAATTCACTTCCTCTCCTCTATCTCTCAATTTTTTCATCTGTAAAATGTTGAAGTTGGACTAGATAATTTTTAATTCCTTTTAGTTCTAACTTTTAATGTATCTCTAAGATAAGATCCTGAACAGGTCTTTAAGGATTGATTGAGGTGTCCCAAGTAGCCAACAAAGAGGCTGCCCCCTGGCCATGCCTCTGTCTCTTTGTAATTCATGGACCCTATCAGAGTGTGTATGTATTAGAGCAGGAGAGGGAATACCCAGAAATAACCACACTTAAAATGCTTGAGACAGTTGGTCCTTTTACTCCCCCACAATTTACTGGCAAAACTTCTCTAGCTATGTGATCACATTGAAGAATACTCTGTTCCATCAACATCATCAACCTCAGTCCTACCCCTGGTTCACAGATTTCCTTGTCAATCTTACCTCCATATCCAAATGTGAAGATTCACATAAGGATAAAAACAGGACCTTCCTGAGAAAGGAAAGGGGGGGGGGGAGGGGAAAGAGAAAGAAAAGAAATTTGCAGACCCTCTGCTCTTCTAAATTGGCATCTCTCCACTGATATGTGTAGACACACATGCACACACACACACACACACACACACACACACACACACACACACATATATAAAATTTTATATCTCAATTCAAATACCACCCTTCTGGATTAGGGGTGGGGAGCCTTTATTTTTGCCAAGTGTCATTTGATAATTTATAACATCATTTGCAAGTCACACAAGGTCTCCAACTTAAAAATTAGCCTATTATATTTGGCCAAACATTTAATTAATTCACTCTTAAAAGCTCCTAGATTTATTGAATTTCAAATCCTGCCTGTGGTCTGGCAGCTGCCAGAACAAATGATTTTAAGGCCTAATACAGCTCTCTGGACATTCCCAGCTCCTGCTCTAGATAAACAACTCAAATCACTACATTCTTTCTCCTTAGAATAATATAGATCTATGGACTTAAGGAGAAAGAGTCATTAACATTTGCAGGGATCAGGGTGGGGCAGCACAAGGGTGCCATTGAAGACATTAAAGCTTTCATTTACAAAATGGTACCCAAGTGGCAGAAGAGAGTCCATACAGCTTCCAAAGTGCTGAACTTATTCCCAGGAAATAAACATTTTGCAGCTGTCTATCAGGTGCCAATGAAGTGGAAAACTCTGTAGAAAAAAAAAAAGGAAAAAACTACACACGCAAAGTCATTTTTGATACCAGACAGACTTGCCTGATGCAACCTCAGTATGGCCAGCTTCAAAATAGGAAAAATAGAACTGAAACGATCTGATGTTGGTATTGGCAACAAGTCCTGCTGAACTGCAGGGAAAGACAGGATCCTCCTGCTGCTTCCTCTATGAAGAGCTCCTACTCTGGCCTCTTGAAAGGGTTCCCTTGAGGTGACTCTGAAAATGTAAAAATCTCCAATGTAAATGAGTTGTTTATGGCCCTAATCATTTGTTAGAAAGCATTAATTTCTACTAAATCAGGGGTAATTACTTTTGACAGACTCCTACATAAATTGCTAAGTGATATCAAAGACACATGATTTGAGTCTCAGAACTTGGAACACCCTAGACTGTGAAGAAAGGGTCATAGCATTTGACACATGCCTCTGTGGAATCTTAAACAAAGCCATGCCTACCAGCAGAATAATGGGGGAAAGAGTGTTTTAACTGAACAAAGATGAGATAAATATTGTCCTAGTGAAGAGAGTAAAGACACACATACACAAGGTCTTCCCAGTTGAAGCTTTTAAATAAGTAGAGAATTTTAAACCAGTCCAGTGGAAACACATGAGTAGGAGGTAGCAGAGACAGTCAGAAAGTTTTTAAACTTTACTTACTGCCTCAGGACAAAAGGCAAGAGACCAGAGAAAGTCAAAGCAAAAAAAAAAAAAAAAAAAAAAGGTTCGTTCAGAAGTGCTCTGTTTCCAAATTTAGACTTTTATTTGGATGTTTCCAAGCATTTGCCTAGAGTGCTATAGAAAAACCAGGAGCCAACTCCTAGATGTGTGCTGATAAGGACAAACTTTGAATTCTAAAGAATCTCTTTTCTTTCTTTTCTTCCTTCTTTCTCTCCTTTTTCTTTCCTTTTCTTTCTTTCTCACTCTCTCTTTCTTCCTTCCTTCCTTCCTTCCTTCCTTCTTTCCTTCCTTCCTTTTCCCCTTTCCTCCTTTCTTTCCTTCTTTATTTCTTTTCTTCCATCCCTCCTTTCTTTCTTTCTTTCTTTCTTTCTTTCCTTACTTTATCTTTCATTCACATTTTAAGTTTTCTTTTGTTTTTCCCTTCCTTTCATTTTCTTTCTTCATTCCTTTCTTCTTTTTCATTCTTTTTTCTTTTTTCCTCATTATTTCACAAAAATTAAACAGTTCTATGTGCCCAAAACATGCTATGAAGAGGATTTTTTTTATGCATAAAACAAAGACCTGTCCTTCAAAAACTTACAATTTACCAGGGAAGATTGGGTCAATATACTAATAACTATTCTACAAAACAGGTTTCAATAAGACTCATATGAGTAGTAAATGTAATATTCTCCATATTTAATGTGCCAAAATCTAATTTTTTTTTCTTCATAATATATCTTAAGGGTCTCCTTTCCACTTACAAAAGCCTCAAGTTCCTATTACCTCTCTGGACACTTTCCTTTAATCTATCCTACATTCACTTGCCAAAGTGATTTTTCTAAGCAAAGATCTGACTGTATCACTTTCCTAATCTATGTACTCTAGTGCTCCTCCAGGATTATATATGAATTTATTTGTTTGGCTTTCAAAACTTTTTATCACCTGAGTCCTTCTCTCTAGGATTCTCATATTTTATTACTCCTCTCTATATGATTCAGTTTTCCAGCAAAACTTGAATCAGCTTGCAACTCCTTAAACATGGCACTTTGCCCTCTCTATGCCTTTGCACTGGCTGTCATGGACACCTAGATTGCTCTCAACCCACATTTCCACCTCTTTGCTAAGCTGACTTCCTTCAAATCTCAACTCAGATCCCATCTTCTACAGCGATACTTTTCTGATTACTCCAGTTAATACTGCTAATACTGCTTTCACCTCTCACATTTAATTCTCTCTCTCTCTCTCTCTCTCTCTCTCTCTCTCTCTCTCTCTCTCTCTCTCCATATATATATATATATATATATATATATATATATATATATATATATATATATATGGGTGGCTAGGTTGCATAGTGGATAAAGCACCAGCCCTGGAGTCAGGAGTACCTGGGTTCAAATCCGGTTTCAGACAATAAATAATTACCTAGCTGTGTGGCCTTGAGCAAACCACTTAACCCTGTGTGCCTTACAAAAACTTAAATATATATATATATATATATATATATATATATATATATATGTATATATATACATATATATATATATATATATATATATATATCTTGTATGTTCCTTGTGATTCAAATATTATATCATCTCAATTCAAATGTAAACTTTTTGGGATCAGGGATCCCATAGTGCTTAATAATTGCTTGTTGACTTGTTACTGATAGGAGATTCAAGGAGAGGGAGATCATTTATGGTTAAGGTGACCTGAGGAGACTCTGTGAAGGAAGAAAAATTTGATCTGAGATTCATTGAATTGGAGAGAGATCAGCAATAATCTGAAACATCTGAAAATATTATCTCCTGGTCTAGGATTTATAATAAGTCAATCAGTAAACATTTATTAATCCTTCTAGTGCCAGGCACTCTACTAAACACTGAAAATACAAAGGAATTTTTTAAAAACCAATTCTTGCTCTCAAGGAACTCACAATCTAATGGGGAAAACAATGTGAACTCAGGTTTGTAGAAATATTTTGCTTGGTTAATTGAGAAAAAGGCAAGGAAGAATAGGAAAGATTAGCCACAGTTTCCACTGCGTTCTGAGTGACTGCTTTGTCTGATATCCACAAACATTCTGTTGTACTGGGAGCACCTAAAAGGGCAGCACAAGCATGCCTTGAGGGCCATGCAAAAAATACCTGATCCTACCAACTCATCAGTCCAATGGGAAAGGAGAGTGACTTGAATTTAATCATTTCTCCTTCTTGACACTGAATTGTGCTATAAACCATTTGACTTCGGTAGGTATTTTTTAAGTGGCTGTTGATACAGAAACATGACCATGCCTTCCATTTGGGAGATATGAACTGGGGCTGAACCTTTACCGATGAGCAAACTGCCCACCCAGAAAGCTGTAAAACCCATTCTTGAATTTAATAGGGAAAGAAAAATAAATACCTGCCATTTACTTTGCGTAGTGAAGCAAAGAGGGAGTAGAAAAGGTGGTTGAATCATCAAATTCAACTTCCAGCTTCACACACATACATATATATGTATATATACATGCATAATTATATATATGTTCATATATATATATATATATATATATATATATATATATATATATATATATACATACATACCTGAATGCATGCATCAATGCATCACTGGCCTAGGCTGCTGCCACCTCCTATAGGGTAGGAGAGAAAGGCTACCCCTGGTCTCATTAAAGAGTTTGAAGTTGTAACAGAGTGGAATAGTTGCTTCTCCTTGCCATGACATGGGAGCTGCTATGCAATGGCACAGCATATCATTTTGCCCAAGCATACCCTGTCAATGGGGGAAGTGGCTCAAGAGCAGAGCGCACAACCATGTATGATGGTCATTCAGTCACCCACAAAGGAGCTCACAGTTCCCTAGTCTGACAGAATGCCGCTACATCCACCCACTTGGACACAGACTTAGGAGGAGGGCTCAGTGGCCTGTAGCTAAGTACCTGAAGGGAATGGTAGTGGGAAGAGAGGTGAGGAGGAGAGGACAACTTCCTCATTCTGAAATTGGTTTTATTACTTTGGGGTTACTATACACTTTTAAGGATTTGCCCCCATGAGCATGCTAAGAATCACTCCTTGAGAAGGAGGATTTTCTTACAAGTATTACTTTCCTTAGGGAATAGAGGTATTTGGCCCCCACCTTGCTGTTTAAAAGAGGGGGAAGATTGGAGAGAAAAATTCCCAATTGACCATCTTCTACATGAGGACTCCTGATTCTCCCAATTCTAAGTGATTTTATTTATTTTGCTTATTTTCCCTAAATATTCTAATGTCACTATTTCTTCTCATTTAAGCTCTTTGATAAGAGGGATTACTTCATTTTTATCTTTGCATACTCAGTCACTAATCATAGTTCCTAGTATCTACTAGACAGTTAACAAATACTTGATTGTTGATTGATCACTTGGCTGATTGGTTGATTATTTAGCAGTCTCAGGAAAGCAGTTAACCTAAGCAAAGAAGTTGGCTTGACCAAATGATATTTTGACAAAGGAGAAGAAGGAAGAGGAGGAGTAGGAGATGATGATGAAGGAAAAGGCGAGGAGAAGAACAAGAAGAAGAAGAAGAAGAAGAGGAGGAGGAGGAGGAGGAGGAGGAGGAAGGAGGAGGAGGAGAAGGAACTAGAAGAAAGAAGAAGGAAGAAAGAACAAGATTACAATAGTACAAGGCTTCTCTTTATAGGAAAAAGGAACAAAAATTAGTTGAATGCCTATTATGTGCTAGTCACTGCTCAGTGATTTACAAATATTTTCTTAATGAATCCTCACAATGGTCTTGAGAGGAAAGCAACTTGTTTTGAGTATTTGGGGCAAGAGTTGTACTTATCTTCCTGACTGCCTGCAAGTTCGGCATTCCATTCATTGTGCCCTGTTGCCTCTATATTTAGCATAAATTAACCCCAAATCTTCCCTTTCACTTTACTTTTTTGTTGATTTTTGTCCTTCAAGGATGCTTCTCATGTTCAGAGCAACATGGTTTTGCCTACATAATGATAATACTGTGGTTGGAAGGAGGATGGTGTGATTTGACCTGGTTCACTTCCCTCTTCCCCATACCAAAACTATACCACAGTCCCTTAATCTTTTTGCTTGTTTGGTTTTGTTATTTTTGTTTGTTTGTTTTTGCAAAGCAATGGGGTTAAGTGACTAGTTTAAGGTCACACAGCTAGGTAATTATTAAGTGTCTGAGGCTAGATTGGAACTCAGATCCTCCTGATGGGCCAGTACTCTATCCACTGTGCCACCTAACTGCCCCTCCCTTAAATCTTTTACAGTATTTACAATTAGGTAGTGGAGAGTAAGCAACAAGACCTGAATTTGACTCCTTCAGATACTTACTAATTCTCGATCTTTGATAGGTCAACTAAGTGCTCTCTGCCTCAGTTTTCTCATCTGTTGATAAAACAAATAGCATCCAAAGGGTTGTAATGAGGATCAAATGAGACTTCGCAATCCTTAAAGCATATATATAAACACTAGTAATTATTGTTCTTATTACAAAGTATTTCCCTGTGTGCTGATTATCCTACATATGTGGTAGTATGATGGCATAGTGCCTGAATACAATATCAAGAACTGTTTTTAAAGTTTTACCCTTTTAGTGCATTCTTTTGCTCCCTCATTGAGTTTTAACTGTAAAGTGCTTAGGTTAAATGAGTAAAGAAAAATTAAGAAAATGTCTGCTGAACAGAATGTTCTTTGTTACAAGGTAATGGTCTCCTGTAGGCACATAAACACTGATCAAACAAAGTGGAGTTATTAATGAAAAAAAGAGAGATGGAAGCAGAGATGGCAAGTTGATTTTCAAAGCAGAAGGCATTAATCCTAGAACAACATTCTGCTCTTGTGACTCTATTTCTATTATACTGTGTGATGGATGTTTATTTAATGGCTTCATCAGATGTGTAAGGGGGCCATCAAATGACAACTACACATAGACTTCTTCCATGTCAACCGAACATTGTCTTTTCTGTAAAAGCACAAGGTCATCTTTTAAAGTTATGTTTTACCCTAAGGAAGCAGCTGTTTTATGTTCATCTGCAGATGATTAATCACATGACAAAAATCGATCTGTCATGCTTTACCTAATAGCCACTGTGAGTCTGAATACACCACATCTGTGTGGTGCATTCTTAAGCAGTATCTCATTATTCTCCTCCCAGTAACCTGAAGCACTGGGTAGGGAAAAGATTATTAGCAGTGGTTTTAAAGGTAAAGAAACAGAACACTAACTGTGTGACCTTTGGAACATCATTTGATTTCTCTCAACCTCGGTTTCCTTACCTGTAAAATGAGAGAATTGGGTTTAATGATTTAGGGTCCATTCCAAGCACATTATCTATGACCCTATGATGCTAAGGGATCAAATTGACCTGATATAAAGTCATCTCCTTCATTTGAAAGTGATTTTCTATTTCCTTCTCTAGTTCGTTATACATTATACTTCTCTACTTGTTCACTTCCCTTTCATTAATCCCATGGAAACTTGCCTAAATGCCATTCCTATTTGCAGAAAAAAATTAATAAAAAGTTGATATTTTATCCTAAGATTTTGTTGTTGTTGTTGTTCAAAGATTTCAACTTTTTATGACTCCATCACTTGGCAAAGATGCTAGAGTGATTTTCTATCTCCTTCTTTAGTTCATTATACAGATGAGGAAACTGAAGTAAAGAAGGTAAGTGCTATTTATAAGAGAAAGATGAAAATTTATATGAGAAAAATGAGGCAGATAGCACTTAGTTGACCTATCAAAGACAAAGAACTAGTAAGTATCTGAGGAAGGATTCAAGACCCTGAGCTCTTTTCACTGGAGAAGACTGCCTTGTCTAATCTGAAGATGATATAAAGTAATCTCCTTTATTTAAAAGACAAAGATCTCTGTGGATACATGTCTCTATCTTTATAATATTTAAATAGTTGTGTTCTATCCTCATTTCTTGGATCTATATCAAAATGTGAAGTCTCTACTGCACTTCCCTATTTGTTTACCTCCCTTTCATTAATCCCATGGAAACTTGCCTAAATATCGTTCCTATTTGCAGCAAAAATTAATAAAAAGTTGATATTTTATCCTAAGATTTTGCTGTTGTTGTTCAATGATTTGTGACCCCATAACTTGGCAAAGATGCTAGAGTGATTTTCTATTTCCTTCTCTAGTTCATTATACAGATGAGGAAACTGAGGTAAAGAAGTTTAAAATGACTGGACTAGAGGTCATACAGTAAGTATCTGAGGCCAGATTTGAACTAAGGGAGATAGGTCTTTTTGACTCTAGGTTTTGTACTCCATCCACTTCACTACCTAGATACACCTTTTACAAATTGTGGGGAGGGAAGGATGCCAGGAGATACTGAAAAGTTAAGTGGCTTGCCCAGTGTCACAAAAATAGTGAAATGTCAGAGGTAAGATTGGAATACATATCTTCCTGACTGCCACTTATTTCACCACCCAGCTGCCTCATTTAAATCAACATCAGTGAAAATCAGACATCACCTTTATGATGCCATTGATCCTCTTCAAGAACTGACAGCAAACAATAGCAACTTCCTCTAGACAAGTGACAAAACTCAAATAGAAATCTGTCCCTTTGGGCTACCTATTTACTTAGAAAATCACAACTTGCCATTATCCACACCGTATGATATTTTTATGTATTATGTTACACATTCCCCAAATATATTTTACTCTGTTTACTTCAGCACATGGAAACTTTGTAGCTTCATATAGCCTGTAAGCCATGAGTTTAACACCTCTACTCTAGATAACTAGTATATTTGGTATGAAAAAATTAAAAATGATAAAAATGCATATTTATATATATATTTTTAAAAATATATTTAAGTGCTACTTAGATCATTTGGTTTAAGCATGGTGATAATGTCACTAATTACACCCTAGAACCCCAAGTCATCTTAGCAATATGGGGGAAGAATGCAAATCTCATATCAGGGAGGATAGAAAAAAAATCTTACTAAAGAAATGGTAATGGTTTTTTTATATGAAAAACAACAGCATATCCTATTTTAAATTTATTTTGAAAGAAATGAAATACCTGGAGGACTCATTTTCTAAGACCAAATCAAACATTTCTGGAACATCCCTATTTTAATCAAGTCAAGTCAACTCACATTTATTAAGTTCCAACCACGTGCTGAGGATTGGGCTAAGCACTGAGGATACACAAAAAAGCACACAAAATAGCCCCTGTTCTTCATGTTAATAATCAGAAGGTCATTGATCTGAATTTCCTTTGTGGCTAAATCTCTCAAAGAATCATGTATTATTTTAACATTGGCTTTGGAGACTCCTGGCTCTGGAATGAAATACTCTTTTAAAAAATAAAATTTAAAAATGATTAAAAAAAAAAAGCAGTGCCCTGTAACCTTTCAGTCAATTGCAAGACTGTATATATGAGCTTTGCTGCAGAAAATGATCTCCAAGAGCTTGTCTGTTCTTTGGACTGTCTTATTTTGGCAAAATTATATCTTTTATGATTTTTTAATTGCACAACTCCCCATAACATTGTAAGGGCTGCTTTCAAAGAGATTGATGTTCTCTCTCTACAATGAAATAAATAGATAAAAGAATCCTATTATCCACATTGCTACTTGCATTATAGTTAGGCCAATGTATATCTATACCTACATTGAGAACAAGCCCTGCAAATGGTCAGTTAATTGGAAGAGGAGAGAGTGCAAAGATCTGGCTTGCATTTGGGAAACTGTGGTACATTCCGAAATTTTAAGCTGCTCCACAACACCAAGAAAATCTATCTTTTTTAAAAAACACAAGCATCTCTTGATGATATATGGTTGCAATTCTTGGGATACCACTGTCTCCAAAGAATTAAAGTTGAGGGTGACCAAAGGAGAAACAGAGTTAGAATAAGAGGCCCTGGGGGTATAAATGTATTTACAATGATGACCCATGTGCATCAGGGATGTCATTCAGAAATTGTATGATTAGAAAAAGATGTGAATCCGGCATACAAGTGGGGCCTTAGGGTAAGAGAGGGTTAGCTCAGTCGCTGTACTGGTACCCACAAAGTGTAAACATGCCTAGAGCAAATCTTTTTCTACATGGCCAGGATCTCCTAAGTTCCCAGGATGACAAGGCATAAATGTGATATGATCTTAACAATGGATATTAATATTATTCTATCCATTATCAGACAGATTAGAGTTCCTTTAAATTATATAAGAATCAAACCATTTATTTCTCTTTTCATAAATTATTCAATCACAAACTCTTAGGGTTGATAGCATCATAGTATTTCAAACTGGAAAAATGATCACTAACTCCCAGAATTCTTAAGCATTGTGTATGTCTATAAAGGGCCCATCTGGCAGATTGGTGAAGCCCAGAGAATCCTTAGAAACTTTTTTAAAAATACTTAATTGAAGAAAATGCTAATTTTGGATATTGGTAAAGTTTTTTACTCTATTCAAGTTCATAGACCCCCTGAAATTTACATAATGAATTTTGAGATCCAGTGCAATGCCCATCTTACAAAGAAAAATTGAGACTTAGGTTAAGGGATTTGCTTATAGCTAACTATTTGTGTGATTTAGCAAAGCAGCAAATCCCTTAACCTTTTTAAGTGTCAGAGTCCTTTGTCCTTTAATTCTCAAAGTGTACTCTTTTCCTTGTTTCATATTACTTTCTCAAAGCTTTCTTTTGCTTCTCTGTGTTATGTTTTACTTTTCTTTCTTTTTTTAGTTCGAACTCCCTATGTCAACCAATCTGGATATATAATGGTAATCATGGACACTGTTAAATTGCTCTGTTTTTCCATTCTGAGTCAGTTGTCTCCCATTCCCATTTTGGTGTTCCCCCAATCTCATGGGCTCACTCTATTATTACTGGACTTAGTGTGGAAACCCAGTGATTCTAATCCCTTGCAGCTCAGAACCCCCAACTCACAAGGTTCATCAGCTGCATCTCAGTCTCCCTATTGTAAGCATTAAAAGCTACACCACTATGACCCACCATCTAACACCATCGAAGATTCTTAAGTTCATCTTTCACCTTTCAGGAATGGCCACACAAAGATCAACTTCAAAAGATAGAAAGCAAAATTAAATTTAAAAGGTTTGCCTTTCAAAGGAAAGTTTTCTTTCCTCTGAGGAGATTCCATAGCCTCCATCTATATTATAGCTGTACAATTCCCTCAGTGTAGTTGTTTTTCCTGTGAAAAAGACCTTGACATCAGAAAGGTGGTGCCATGCAAGCAAGTGAATTGTATTTGAGTGAGACAGTACTTTGCAAAGTCATCAACCTCACTTTCTTCTCCAGAACCATCTGGGTCCAGTGGCCCAATATGGATCAGAATGACTGGGGATGTACCTGGATTCAGTGGGAGACTTTGGTCTTTAAAGTTAAGGTCTTTAATAGGTCACAGTTTGACTGACACAACCCATACTTGGTTCTATTCTGTGCTACAAATAAACCTCACATATTTAATAGCACTTCATAAGTTACAAGATACTGTGAGGTATGCAAGAATAGTGTGATTGTCTCATTTTACAAATGAGGAAAGTATAGTTCAGAGAGAGATTGTGATTTTTCCCAAGGACTAGTAAATGATAAGACTAAGACCTGAGGGGAGAGACTTCCCATTAGACTTTCCATTAGACTTCCCATCTAATAACACTCATTTTACTGTTTGGAACCAGAAGAGTATAATTTTTCATCCACTGTCATGAAAGCAACTGAACAAATTCCTTCTATTCCAGATTAATCCATTTTCCCTGTGCCCAGTCCTTAGCAGAGTCAGAGAATCAATAGAACCAATTTGTTCCTGGTTTCTGTGAAAGACAATTTCATCTACTTTGCCATGATTAATAATTTCTCTTATAGCCTTCTCTTCCCCAGGATCAATCACTTCAAATCACAGAATCATAGAATGTTCTGAGGAGATCACCTTTTCCAACCATCTCAATTTATATGTGAGGAAACTGAGGCCTAAATTAGTTGAAGTTCTTTGTCCAGTCACAAAATAGAAAGGCCAGGACTATTTGGTGTCTGTTAATTCCATACTCCCTATTTTCTACCAACTACTCAGGGAGTAGCCTTTCTTAGAGCCTGAAATGATTTTATTGCAAGATGAAAGAGCCCTTCTTTCTGAGATTTCATAGAATTTAAGGGTAGAAGGGAGCAAGTGACAGCCTAACCCAGGCCTCTTGTTTTACAGATGATAACTAAATCCCAGGCATTGATTTTTCCAAGGTTACACAGTTAATAAGTCACAAAGACAGACTTTAATCTGTCTGTTAATCAATAAGTATTAAGCACCTGTTATTGGGGTGGAGAATATGTCCAGAGAGGACTCCCACCTCTGGTGTAAGAGCTTGCTTAAGCCTTTTTTCAGGGCTGCTCATCCACCTTTGGTGTCTGCCTGCTACTTAACTCTCACCTGTGACTCCAAGAAGCTATAGTACACAAAGCAGCAGCCACACTTAGTCCAAACATCCTCTGCTGATAGCCTAAACCAAGTTGAGGATAATCAATGGGCCTCAGATCCATCTGTGAGTTAGGGATGTGTCTACCCCAAGCATGTGAAGATTTCCTCTGGCAAAATAGGCAAATAGGAACAATTTGGACTATGAAAGCAGCTGAAGCCAGGACTGTGGAGCTCTTGGAGCTTGATTAGACATCATTGATATCAAGGTCATCCTCTGCATCCCAGGCCATCATCAATTGTCTTGCCTCTTGTCTTACTACTGGACTTCAATGAATGGAAGAGAGAGTGAGTCTGATGACTTGGAGCAATTCTGCTTCACTTCAGTTCAATTCATATGCAAGACAAGATATCACCTGTGATGTCATTGGTCTTCTTTGAAAACAAAGGATGAACAGCAACCACAATAGCTACGTACTATGTACTGAGTAGTGTGGATGCCCTTGGGGAGTTTACAATATTATCACATTTTATCATTATCCTAACTCCTGCGTTATTGTTGTCATTTTCAATCCTGTCCAATTCTTTGTGACCTCCTTCCTAATTTTCTTGACAAAGATACTGGAATCATCTGTCATTTCCTTCTCATTTTACCAATGAGAAAACTGAAACAAACTGGATTAAGTGACTTCCTGGGGGTCACATTAAGTGTCTTAGTTTTCTTGACTTCAGGCCTAGCACCCTATCTATCACACCACCTAGTTAATCTGAATAGGAGCAGAGAATAAGAACAGAGAAATTAATGTGAAGGGGGTCTATCAAGAACCCCTCAGTATGCTGACCTGAGAGGTCCAGATCCTTACTCAGGCTCATGTGTGACTGAAGAATCTAGTCTCTTTAGAGAAGTTAACTATAAAAGACTCCTGAGAGCCCTTTTCTAATCTTCGGAAACATTTTCCATGTAAATGAAGTCTTCTTTTCTTTGATGCGACTCATCTTGCATAGCTCTTTGTATATCTGAATTTTAGAAAAAAAAATACTTAGATGCATTAAGTAATTATTATGTTACTTTCCTTGATGGACAGAGAGGAGAATGTTACAACTGGAAGAAACTTTAAAAATTATCTAATCCAACCTCCTTATTTCAACAGTTTTATTTTTAAGTTGAGTCATTTTCTAAGGTCAGAAATGGAGGAAGCAATGGAGCAAGAATTCAAACCCATTATTCCACATTCCTGACTCAAATAACTTCCTGGTAGTAGAATCCTGAACAAATCACTTAATTTCTCTTGGCCTCAGTTTCTTCATCTATAAAATAAAGAGACTAGACTCAATGACCTTTAATATATCCTCTAGTTCTAAATCAATGATCTTTCTTAGATGTGAAGATTGGAAAAGGATGCATAATTATCCCAGATATCTGAAAAATGCAAGTAGATGTAATGGGAAGATTGCATGACAGTTCCTAAAAGTTTTATTACAGTGGTTTTCAATGTTTCTGCTCCACAGATGATTTCTGGAGAATAAATAAAAGGTCTTCACATTTTACTCACTTGTACCTGCATGTTCCTGCTTGCCATAAATGGAATTAAAAATTCCCAGCACTTCATTAAGCTTAATGAGAAGTCCTGGTATTTTGATAAGGACCATCAATTCCAAATTATTTATTGACACTACAAACAAAACTATAAAGATGGTCATATTTCAAAGGCTTCCATTATAAAAATCAGCTCTTGGACTGTATGAAAGGTATGTATTCCAAACTCTGAGAGGCATTACTCTGTAGTTATTTATAGGCTCCAACAGCCCAGTCTTATAATGTGAATAAGTAAGAAACCCTCCTTTCCTTTAACCCATCTTGAAGATGCTGAGTCAATTCCTTTGTACCACATAAACTCTTATTTCTGGGGGACTTGAAGATCCCAACCTCCTCTTTTATTAGCAAAGGGGGCCTATGAATTATTATATTATCCCAAGACACCAGGTCCTTTTGCTCTGAACCAACACCAGTGATCTTACAGAAATGATCCATGATCCCACAGATCAGAAACACTCCTCCTCACTGCCACTATATTTGAGTTTTTTAATTACTTTGATTCATCATGCTTGCTTCTAATTATACTTTTTAGAAACATTTATGCATTATAAATCAAAGGTTCTTGAGCTCTTTTGTTAAGAACTATAGACCTCAGTGGCAATCTGATGAAAACTATATACCCTTTCTCAGAATATTTTTAATATTGAAAGAAATATGAAATTTCAGTTAGAGGTTGTTGAAAATAAATATTTACTTTTTCCCCCCATCGAAATTCATAGGTGCCCTGAAATCTGCTTATGGACCATTTGTGGATACATTAACTCCATATTAAGAACCTTTGCTCTTGACATAACCAGATAAATATTCACAGAATTCTGAATTTAGATTGAAAAGGAAACTTAGAAATCTAGCCTTACTTTTTCACTTTGCAGATGAAGACATGGAAGACCCAGAGTGGTTAAAATTTGCCCAAAGTCATATCAGTAGGAGGTAGCAGAGCCAAATTTAGATTCTATTTCCTTTGGCTTCAAATCCAACCTCTTCTCTTCTAAAGCAAGATAGTTCCCTCCTGCCACCTCTTCATCCCATCAGTATTACTATATTCTGCATAAATGGTTAAGTATTTATATTTATGGGATATTTGTAGGTCATCTTTGTTGGTACAGAAATTGAAGAAATGCCCCCAAATTTTTTTTTGAAAAAGGAGAAACCTGAACTTTGTCCATTCCTAGAAAATCATATTTCTTTTCCCTTAATCCTCCACTTTTTAGGTTCAATTTTAAATTGGTTACTTAGTAGTGGTGATCAAAGATTCCATTTTTCTCCACATATAGGATGAATAAAAGGACAAAAATATATACTCATAGTCCTGGATTTAAATTATACCAGATTACTGGCATTTCCTCTACCATTAGCAATAAGGTACAAACAGATTTGAGAACTCTGAAATAATGCATGTTTTGGGAAATTAGATTCCCATTCATTTAGGTAAAAGTTTGAGTGAAAAGTTAGGCTGATAAAAAAAAGTCCATTTTCTATAGGAAATAAATGCAGAAACATTTTTCTCTCCAAGTATTTCCTGATGGGAGGAAGAGGCAGGAAGACAAATGCAGTCACCACATAAACCAGTCTGTTCCAGGTATCATTTTAGCACATTATAATGATCTGTCACCAAGGAATAAGTCTCAGAGAATAAATAAATAAATAAAAACTATTCCAAGGTATGTCATGGAGGAAGGTCTTCTTCCTGACAATATAATGGATTAGCACACATAAAGAACATTGAATAAGGAGTCAGGAGTCCCTGAAATCATATCCCACTTCTATAGCTGCCTAGCTGTGTAACCTGGAGCCAGTCTTTTTTTTTTATTTTTATTTGGGAGTAGGGAGAGACAATCAGGGTTAAGAGACTTGCCCAGTCTAGTAAGGTCACATTTGAACTCATGTCCTCCTGACTCCAAGCTGGTGCTCTATTCACTGCATCACCTAGCTGCCCAGTACAAGTCTTTTGGCTTGTCCAGAACTTCGACTTCCTCTCCTATACAATCAGAAGATATTCTATAAAGGCCTTTTAAGATTTACTCTAATATTCTATTTTATTTAATGAAACTTACCCTTAAAGTAGTGATATCTCATGCCTAGGGATTAAGGGTGAGGAGATGGGGATAAGGAGATTTTAATTCAATTGATGCATAAAATAAGTACCCTCTGAATATTAAAAGGAGGACACTAAACATTAATGTAGCACACTTTTAAGACTGATGAATTCTCTCCAAAAATCTGGTCATCTATTGTATGGGTGTAGAACACAAGCTTGCCTTTCCCTGACCTCAGTAAAGAAAGGATTAGCATGTTGAACCTAACAAAGAAAAGGCTGTTTATCATAGAGTAAAACCCTCAATAGACAAACTGGGATGAAAGACATTAAGGATCAAAGGTCTGATCCAATTTGTAATCCATGGCTAAGTTAAGGAGGGTATCTATTTGCCAAGACAAATGCAAGTGGGGAGAAGAGGGGAAGGAAAGATCTCCAATGAGCCCTGACATGCTTGACTTTTGCAATCTTCACCCAAGTAGATAGCATACACAAGTATTGTTTCTGGTCCACTCATCAGAGAAAAGGAACCTTTTTATTGACTACTGAACTAGAACAGAGTAAGCTTACAAGACACACTAAAAGGGAAAGCATGCTATCATTCTTTTGGTAGAGAGAAAGTCTTTGGAACTTATCAGACATTCATATGACTGTGAATATGGTTCTGTCTGTCTGTCTGTCTGTCTCTCTCCTACCCCCTTTCTTTTTGCTCTTAGGTTAAGGAGTATGAGCTGCCAGGCTTCCAATTTATGAACTTCAAAAATCAGCAGAATGAGTTGTCAGAATCCAAACTATACTTTGTATACAGTCAAGTTCAAAGAGGAGCTAAATAACCTAAGAACCCCACTTGATCTCCAATGTAGATATGAATTAAAGTCAATTAAGAAGAACTGACCATTCTATACTTTAGATTATTTTCAGAAATGAATTTGTTGGAGTGAATGTTTTATAGAAACTATTTTAAAATTAAACCTATCTACCCCTCAGGACTGAAATTTTATACAAGAGAGTGACCCCAGATTTGGGATATGATACTTTCAAACTTTAGTTCTTTTTATCCTTTAGTAAAAGCTAATTGACATTGATTGCTTTAACAAACTTTGAGTATTACTCACTGAAGAGAGGAAAACATAATTGGGGCTCAAGGTAATAGCATTAGAGAAAAATACTCTTCAACTCTTCTGGAGTATCTCTAGAACCCTTAGGAAAGATGGAGCCCTACCCAGGGACCTGATCTGCCTCTGAGAGTGGAAATAAGTATCCTCATAGATTATAAAGACAGCACAATCAAAAGCTTACAACATTCTTAAATCCAAATATTTCTTGAATTTTCTAAGTATTTCCAGTTATAAAAACATTTCACATTGATTTTTTTTAAATTTTTGAATTACAAATTCTCTTTCTCTTTGATAAGGCAAATATAAGCCAAACAATTTGATAGTGGTTATATATATGAAAATATGCAAAACATATTTCCATATTAGCTAAGTTGCTACAAATAGGCAAAAGAAAAATTAAGAAAGTAAAAAAATATGCTTCAATCTGCACTCAGAATTCATCATCACCTCTTTGGAGGTGAATAGCCTTTTTTCATCATGCTTGCTTTGGAATTTTCTTAGATCATTGTCTTCATCTGAGTGGCTAAGTCTTTCACAGTTCATCATCTTTACAATAATGTTGTTATTGTGTACAGTGTTATTCTGGTTCTGCTCAATTCCCTTTGTATGAGTTCATTAAGTCTCCTCATGTTTTTCTGTAATCATTTTGCTCATTTCTTACAGCATAATAAATAGCATTTTATCAAAATCATATATACATATATGTATATATATATATATGACATGTTTAGCCATTACTCAGTTGAAGAGTATACCCTTGATTTCTAATTCTTTGCCCAACAAAAAAGAGCTATATAATTTAGTATGAACTCAACCTTTCCTCTTCTTTTTTTTTTTATCATTTAGGGATACAGATCTAGTAGTGGAATTACTGGATCAAAAGGCTTGCACAGTTTTATAGCCCTTGGGGAATAGTTCCAAAATGGTTTCCAGAATGGTTGGACTAGTTCACAGCTCTACCAACAGTATACTGGTGCCCTCCATTCATAGTATAAATCCCACCTGTAATAGTGCATAATTTTTGTGATATTGTGTTAAAATATCCTTGCTAATATTCTATTTAATTTTTTTCTACTAGTAATCTCTGTCACAGTAAAAAGTCCTTTACCTCTTATTCCTTTAAGAACAGATTATGTGGGCGGCTAGGTGGTGCAGTGGATAAAGCACTGGTCCTGGAGTCAGGAGTACCTGGGTTCAAATCTGATCTCAGACACTTAATAATTACCTAGCTGTGTGGCCTTGGGCAAGCCACTTAACTCCATTTGCCTTGCAAAAAACTAAAAAAAAAAAAACAGATTATGCTAGACTAACTTATTTTCCTTTTAACAGATGGTAACCATGGAAGATAAGAATGTTATTGTTAGAGGTTACCAAGATTTTAGGAAAACTTTTGGAGAAGTCTCTCATATAATCCTTATGAAAAGATGAGGAGAAGTGAGATGGATAATAATACAAATGGATAGATGAAATATTAAGTATTAATAATTACTATAACTGAAATCTATATAGTTCTAAGATTTGCAAAGTGTTTACACACATAAAGATATGACATACAGCTATATTATATAAAATTGATTACTATGTATGACTTGATATTGACTGAAAGTATCTAGTGTAGAATCCAGGAATCTGCACTATCATTTATTTTTTTTAATAACTGACTTGGATAAAGGCATAGCTAGTGTGCTTATCAAATTCAAGCATGAAACAAAGGAAAGAATGAGGAATCTTGTTCATTAGATGTTAGGATCCAGAAAGATCTTAACAGGCTAGAAAATAGGCTCAAACTGATAAGATGAAATTCAGTAGGGTTTTATGTAAAATTATTCCTTAAAAAGTTCAAAGTATTTCATGCAAGATAGGGATGGTGTGATTAGATAGTAACTCATCTGAAAAGATTTGAGAGTTTTAGTAGATCATAATTGTAATACAAGTCTACAGTGTGATTTAGCAAACCCCCAAAAGTTATTGTAATCTTAAATTGGAATAAAAGAGATGGTGCTAAAAGGGTGTAGGGGGTGGAGAGACAGAAGCAAAGACAGAGAGACAGAGAGAATCAGACAGATATGTAGAGAAAAAAAGAGATGACAGAGAGACAGAGAGAGAGAGAGACAGAGACAGAGACAGAGACAGAGACAGAGACACAGAGAGACAGAGAAATAGAGACACAGAGAGAAGGATTCTAGGGTGATAATTTCCCAGCCCCAGCCCCCTGCAATCTATCGGGGAATCAACATAAACTCATATGAAGATTGGTGGAAGGGACTGGTTAAATTTAGTCCAGAGAAGAGAAGTCTTAAAGGAAACTATGTGAATGTGCCCACGTATTTTAAGAGTTATCTTGTGGAAAGAAGCATTCTTCTTGTTCTGCTTGGTCCCAGAGAGTAGAAGTAAAAGCACTGAGTAAAAGTTGTAAACAAGGTTAGATTCAGTGAAAGGAAAAAAAAATTATAGCAATGATATGGCTATTGTTCAGTTGTGTCTGATTCTTAATGACTCTATTTGAGATTTTTCTTGGCAAAGATACAGGAGTGGTTTGCCATTTCTTTCTCCAGATTATTTTACAGATGAGGAAACTGAAGCAGGCAAAAGTTAAGTGACTTGCTCAGGGTCACACATCTAGTAAGTGTCTAAGATCAGGTTTGATCTCAGGTCCTCCTGATCCAATGGCAGGCCAACTTATCTACCTATCCCTTTATAGCAATTAGACCTCTCTAAAATGGAATGTCTCTGAAGAAAGTAGTTTTCTCCTAAATAGAGTTCTACAGACAAAGGCTGGATCACTACTTCTGGAGTATAGTATGTATGTCATAGAGAAGTTCCTCATCCAAATATAATATGG
Source organism: Macrotis lagotis (assembly GCF_037893015.1). Lineage (NCBI taxonomy): Eukaryota > Metazoa > Chordata > Mammalia > Peramelemorphia > Peramelidae > Macrotis > Macrotis lagotis. Next base: position 283,690,132 of record NC_133666.1, read on the forward strand.
GCTCAGAGATTCCTTTCTATTATGGGTTTCTATAATCCTTAGAGGAATAGGAAGAAGAAAAGAGGTCACCCAACCCAAAAGTTCATGAAAGATTAATAATATACTGAAACTGTAAGACCAATGTCAGCCTCAAATACTTACTAGTTCTATCTTGGATAAGGGTTTAATCTCTGTCTGTTTCCATTACCTCCTCTATAACATGGATGACAATAGCACCTCCTTCCCAGGGTTGTTGTGAAGATCAAATGGGCTATTTATAAAGCACTTTGCAAATCTAATGCTACCTAAATGTTATAATTATTAAAATTCCAGAGACCTCTCCACTCCATTCTAAATTATGCTAGTTGTTTTCCTGGAAGTCCCCATTTTCCAGATCTTTTACCTTTTCTCTTTGGCTTTCCTATTTGGAGAAATATCCATCTTTTGAAGAAATTAAATCTATTTATAGTAGCTCCAGATTATTGTTGATTAGAGAAATGCAAATTAAAACTACTCTGAGGTATCACCTCACACCTATTTGCTTGGCTAAAATGATAATCCTTGTCCTTCATTATTTTTTAGGATTTTGCAAGGCAAATGGGGTTAAGTGGCTTGCCCAAGGCCACACAGCTAGGTAATTATTAAGTGTCTGAGACCGGATTTGAACCCAGGTACTCCTGACTCCAGGGCTGGTGTTTTATCCACTGCACCACCCAGCTGCCCCTGTCCTTCATCTTCAAAGAAGACCATGACATCAGGGAGCTGATGTCATGACAAGCACATGAATTGGATTTGAGTAGGGGGGGGGTGCTGTGCTAAGACACCAGCATCACTTTCTCCTTCAGAGTCATCTGTGTTCAGTGGCCAGATTTGGATCAGGATGACTGGAGATGGCCCAGGATGTGAGGCAATCAGGGTTAAGTGACTTGCCCAAGGTCACACAACTAGTAAGAGTCAAGTGTCTGAGGCTGGATTAAATTTCTGTCCTCCTGACTCTATCCACTGTTCCACCTATTCTAGAGAGGGTGTGGGGAAATTGGGACATTAATGCATTGTTGGTGGAGTTGAGAACTGATCAAACCGTTCTGGAACTATGCCCAAAGGGCAATGAAACTATGCATAATACCCTTTGACCCAGCAATACCACTATTAGGTCTATATCCCAAAGAGATCACAAAAAAATGAAAAAGATGAATATATGCAAGCATATTGATAGCTCTTTTTGTAGAGGTAAAGAATTGGATACTGAGGGGATGTCAATCAATTGGGGATGAATGAACAAGTTTATTATATATGAATATTATGGAATATTATTGTTCTGTAAAAAATCATGAGAGGTTGGACCTCATAAAAGCCCGGAGAGACTTGCATGAATTGATGCTGAGTGAAATGTGCAGAACCAGAAGAACACTGTACACATTAACAGCAACATTGTGAGATGATCAACTGTGATCAGTACAGCTCCTCTCAACACTTCAAAGATCAAGGACAATCCTGAAAGACCTGTTATGGAAAATGACATTTGCATGCAGAAAGCAAGCTATGGAGTCTGAATGTAGAGCAAAGCACACTATGTTGACTTTTTATAACTTTTTAAACATTTTCCCTTCCTTTTTCATGGTTGTTTTTCTCTTTAATTCTCATTCCCCTTTCACAATATGACTAATATAGAAATATGTAAAACATGATTATACATGTGCATCCTAGATCAGATTACACAGCCATAGAGAGTGGGGAGGGAAGGGAGGGTGGTAGAAAAATATGGAAGTCAAAAGCTTGTAAAAAGATAAATATTGGAAACTATCTTTGCATATAATTGGGGGAAGAGATAAATTTAACTAATAAAAAAGAAATACCCATCTTTTCAAACATCTTCACAAATCCTTCTATGTCTGTCTTTATAGAGCTCAGCATCTGAGGGTAAATTATTCCATCTCCCTTGTTGAATATTGTAAATCTCATATAAATTGGTTTCAGAGATGTGAACTACTCTAAGAAAATCAGGCATGAGATTATTTACTTCTTAAAATTCTGGGGCCAAAAAATATCTGTCTCCAATGTCAGCCTGCCATCAGCCACACAACCAGGAAGCATATTGGCAAGGCTACAGCTGGTGGTGATGAACCCAGTCGTGTGGCGGTGCATGGGAATGTAATACCATATGTCAAATCAAATCATCTGGAAAAAAAAATCAACAAGAAACTTTGCTTCAGATGTTTGCAATTAAAAATGTTTGTGTTTCCTAATAATCTGTCCCCATGACATAGAGAATACCTTTTCTTTCTTCTCTTGAGTTAGAATCCTAGTCTTACTGTTTTTATGTTTTTCATTAAGTGATTCAACACTTTCATTCAGCTTGCTGCTCAGTGATGTCCTCAAGTTCAACTCTGGCATTTCTGAGTCTGGGCAACATTCACACCAGCTTTAAAATGGGCAGAGCTCATTTATGCTTTCCTTCCTTGGGAAGAAGCTTTTCCTCTTAATTCACAAAGAGAAGGAAATTCAGTGTAAAGCACATATTTGCCTTCAGATGGAATTCTCCTTCCCAGCACCCCCCACCAGCACTGGAGACTACCCAGAGATGAGGTTACCCAATCACAGTTTTTGTTCATGCTCCTCTTTTTTGCCTTAAGCGTTTTGTTAGGCACAGTGAGGTAGATGCAGGAGGCCCAGTTCTACAGGATGGAGCAGGGAAAACTTACTGAACACAGAACCTCTGCCTCCTCTCAATAAGGAAGGGAAGAATCTGTTCACATAACCTGGAAGACCCAGGGGAATACAAAATAGCAGCTCATTCCTTGTAATTCCCCTTTGTGGCAGAAATCCACACACACACAGAGATACACAAAAACATCTGACCTCTTGTACGTAAAAGATACCTGAGTCCCAGGAGGGGTAGAGGAATGTTTGTGTTTAATACATCTGTGTTATGTCCCAAGAGGACAGAGTGGAGGAGGGCAAGAAAGTGGCGTCTGAAGCTCTGCTTTCTTCTAAGCTCTTTGAGGTAGCCACAAGAGGATGAAAGGTCCCAGTTAGTGTTTGAATCTCAGCCCTTCTGGATTCTGTGAGGTTGAATAGTTACAAAACAGGTTACTCTTTTACTGAAGGGATGAAAAAAGGTAAATAGTTAACAAGTGACTGGGAGCTTCTATTCTAAAAAAGTTGACCTTCAGTCATCAAAATGAGGTGTCTAAGGGCCACTGTAATATATGGTCTGGTGTAATATTTACAGACATGACTGGAATGCATTAACAATCAGCTCACAAAGCAACTTTCTTCCTCAAAGCCATTTAATTTTAATAGCTCCAATGCCACAATCCAAAAACTGAAAATAGGAAAAAAATGAAAAGTAATAATAATTTTAATAGCTCCTGCTCCACTTGGTTTGTAGATCTCAACTTCCATATTGCAAACTTCATATCTTTAATAAATCAATAAGTATTTATTAAATGCCTACTCTATTGTAGGAACTGGGGGTTACAAAGGCAAAAGCAAAACATCAAACTTCAAGGAGCTTATATTCTTCCTCTGCAGAGGAAGTCACATGTGCATATATAGAGAAATATATATGTACATATAGACATATATGATACAGATGAGGCTTATGATTTCATTGATCTAGGGAACTACAGAGTGAAGAAATTCCCTCTACCAATACAAATCAATACGTTCTCTGCAATCTCTGTTTTTTAAAGAGTTTCAGAGAGCACAAAAAGTTTAAGTGACTTCTTCAGATTCACACAGTTAGAATATATCAGAAGTAGGATTTGAGCCCAGGTCTTGGCAAAATTTCAACATGGATTTTCTGGCTTCAAGACTTCTCTTTAAATACCATTTTATACTTCCTATGCCCACTTGGCTTACACACACACACACACACACACACACACACACACACACACACACACACACACAATACAAAACACCAACCAAACACATGGTAACCTTGTAAGAAGTCACTAGCTGTTAGGTAGAATAGAAAAAAAAAACCTCCTGAAGAAATGGGCAATTGAGTAGAAACTTGAAGGGAACTGGGAACTTACATTTTACAAATAAGGAAACTGAATAGTGAAATCATTTGCCCAGTAACACAATTGGTAAGTAGGAGGAGAAAGATTCAAACCAAGTTCCTCTGATCCCACATCCAGAGTTCTCATCTTTAAACACCAGTGTCTTAGAGAAGGTCTCTAAGCAGTTAAAGTGTCTTTAGAAAATTTTTTCTCAGCTACCCAGGAATCCCCAGTGCAGTCATAGGAAAGTTCATACAGGCTGTATTTCACAGCAAAGTCATTTGAGTTGGACAGGGCTGGGCTTAGAGAGTCTAAAAGGAAAGGTTCCTGCTGAAAGGGCTCAGCTGCAATGCAGTCTCTAGCAGATACTTTCCATGCCTCTGAAATGTGTAATGTTGGGGAAAACGGAAATATTAGAAATACATTTTGGGAAAGTAGAAGGGAAGGTTTGTCCAAGGAAGGGAATAAGATGGAGGAGAGAGACACAGACACAGACACAGAGGGGAGGAGACACAAAGAAACTGATAGAGGGATTTAGAAGGGAGAGAGAAAGGAGTGGGGAGAGGGAGATAAAGAAGAGGGAGAAAAAAGAGACAGACAGGGGCCTGAGGGAGAGAAAAAGAGAGAGGGAGAGGTATGGAGGAGGAGAGAGAGAAAGGAAAGGAGAGAAAGAATGAGACAGACAGAAGGGGAGGGGGAAGAAAGAGAAACAGAGGGAGAAAGAGAAAAAGGACAAGAGAGGAGAGATGTGTGAGTTGTGTGTGTGTGTGTGTGTGTGTGTGTGTGTGTGTGTGAGAGAGAGAGAGAGAGAGAGAGAGAGAGAGAGAGAGAGAGAGAGTATTTAACATTAAAGACCAAATGTGAATGCAAAATGAGATAACTTTGCAGAATATCAGCAAGACAGAGCTTCATTACATGACTGGCCCACAACCTTTGCCAAACACAGGGAGGTTATCACTAAGAGCTGGTTAGCAAACCCTTCAGCAGGATCCAACTTGGGATTTTTGAAGGGATGCTCCGAATTCATAGCATTTCAGAGCTCCATTAAAAATGCTTGGTAATTGTTTGCAGCTGCTTTTGAGCCATTTCCTTTACATTCCATGGCACTGAAGAGAGAAAGAAAAATTCTTTATGCCAGTTTTTATGGATTGTGGGATTGGCTGTAAAACACTCCACTGTAGTCTATAAACCTTTTTTTAAATTCTGCTTCAAGTTCATGTCAATTCATGAAATTGTTTTATGTTTTTTTTTTAAAAAATAAATAAAATAGAAAAGATCTTATAAAGGTTAACATCAACAATTCAGGTTAATTTGGGAAAAGACCTGCCTAAATTAGTGAAAAGTATGAATTACAGAGTATTTCCAAGGGAAATTGAATATTTAGATCAAATAGAACTGAACTAGCAAGAATTAGTGTTTAAGGGACCTACTTTAATGATTACTGGTATGGTAGGTAACTAGCACATAAGTTATTTTATATAATAAGTTCTTCTCAAGCACTTAAGATGCTAAAGGGGGAGATCAAGGTGGTGGTGGTTGTCTCAGAAAAAGTGTCTGATACCAAAAAAAGAGCATAGATTTGGAATTTAAATTGTTTTAAATCTAGAACTGAATGCTAACCCTTTCATGTGTAACTTCTTGGAAATCACTTAAAATTTCTGAATTTCTGAAGTTTCTTCATCTATACAATGAAGAGTTTAAACCATGTCATTTCTTTCTTCTTTTTTTATTATTTTAGGTTTTTGCAAGGCAAATGGGGCTAAGTGGCTTGCCCAAGGCCACACAGCTAGGTAATTATTAAGTGTCTGAGGTGGGATTTGAACTCAGGCACTCCTGACTCCAGGGCTGGTGCTCTGTCTACTGCACCACAGAGCCACCCCAACCATGACATTTCTAAAGTTGCTTCTTCTTTTTCTTAATCCTATTCCCAACTTGCCCTACCTTGATACCACTATTAATTTGACTATGAATTTGTTCTTTCTAGTTATTTCAAAGATATTAAAAAAATTTAAGATTTAATTCAATCATTGTTAATATTATTATAGATTCCAAATTGTCAGAGCAGAAATTAATGTGGTTTTACTAATAGGATTGTTGGCAAAGTTGTTTATGGAATCAACATATTGGCAAAGGGTACTGGTTTGGAAACCAGAAAACCTAACTCCTAGTCCTGTTGTTGACCCAGATTAACTCATTATTCCACACCCCAAACTTTTTCCATCCTTCTTCATACTTCCTTTGGCTCCTTATTCCCCCCACTCTCTCAACTGAGTACCTTAACTTCTATTTTACTGAAAGAATTGAGGTCATTCACTGAGAGCTCTCTTCTCCCCTCTCCATCACTACACATCACCTAGATGCTCTCTGTAACTATTTCCTCCTTTGGCCCTGTCTCACATGAAAAGGTGACCTTTCACTTTACCAAGGGTAATCTCTTGTAAGTATATATATTCACAAGTGATCCCATCTTTTCCAGCAGAATCCTCCCTCTGTCATCCCTACCTTCTCACTTAGCAAACCTCAACTATCAACTTAGGTTCTTTTTTCTCTTATCAATAGGCTATTTTCCTACTCCCTACATTAATGTCTATGTCCCCCAAATAAAAAAACCCTCACTTTATCTATCCCCACTATTTTCCCTTATCTATTATCCCATTTACAGTAAAATCGTTGAGGAAGCTTTCAATGTTATTTGTCTACTTCCTTTCTTCTTACTCTTAACTTTCTACAACTTAGTTTTCCAACCTCATAATTGAGCTGAAACTGTTCTCTCCAAAGTTACTAATGATCTCTTAATTGTTAAATCAAAAGGTCTTTTCTCAGTCTATATCCTTCTTGACCTAACTGCAGAATTTGACAGTGTCACTCTCAATGACATACTTTTTTCCCCCTGGATTCTCTAATACAAATCTATCCTTATTCTTCTATCTTTCTAACCCGTCTCTTGCTGAATTTTCATCCAGGTCATACTCATTAAAGGTGAAGTTCCCCCAGGGTTCTGTCCTAGGCCCTCTTCTCTTTTCTATCTTTATTATTTCACTTGATGATTTCATCAGGCACTCATAATTTCAATTATCTCTAAACCGATGATTTTCAGATCTGCTTATCCAACATTAATCTTTCTTTTTAACCTCCAGACTCACATCTCCATCTATTTGTTTGGCATTTCAAATTGGATTTCTCATAGACAGATTAAACTCAATTCATTACCTTCTCCCCAAAAACTCTCCCACACTTTAAAAATGTCTTGATTGCTGTCAAAAGTAAATGTCCCTCTTCTGGGCAGCTAGGGGGTGAAATGATAGAGCACCAGCCAGGAGGACCTGAGTTCAAATCTGAGCTCAGACACTTCATACTCACTTAGCTATGTGACTTTGGGCAAGTCGCAACCCTATAGTCTTGAAAAAAGCAAAACAAAACAAAACAAAAAGGTAAATGCACCCAGTCACCCAGGCTCACAGTCTAGTCATCCTCAATTCCTTACTCTCTTTCACATTTGCTGTCAAATTCTGTTGATTTTACCACTGTATATCTCTCATACTTCTGTGGTACAGATATCATTACTTCATGCCTGGGTCATTGCAATTACCTGATAGTTGATCTTGGCCTCAAGTTTCTCCCTTCTCCAAATCATCTTCCACTCAGCTAACAAATTAATATTCCTAAAGAGTACATTTAACTATGTCACTTGCTCTATGCAATAAATCTCCCTATTAACTTCAGGATTATATTCTTTTAAAAAATTCTGTTTAACATTGAAAGTCCTTCACAACCTGACTCCCTATTATCTTTGCAGTCATCTTATTTTCCTTACCCCCCCCCCCATTCCCCACTCTATAATTTGGTAACAGTGACTTCTTGATATTTCTTGAGTAAGATACTTCATCTGCAGACTCTAGGTGTTTCTTTTTCTTTTTTTAATATTTTATTTTCCCTGATCACATGTGAAAACAATTTCTAACATTCATTTATTTTTAGGTTTTTTTGCAAGGCAATGGTTAAGTGACTTGCCCAAGGTCACACAGCTAGGTAATTAGTAAATGTATGAGGCTGGATTTGAACTCAGGTCCTTCTGACTCCAGGACCAGTCCTCTATTCACTGTGCCACCTAACTGTCCCACCTAGTTGCCCCTCTAACATTCATTCTTAAAACTTTGAGTTCCAAATTCTCTCCCTTCTTCCAACCCCACCCTCATTGAGAAAGCAAGTAGGTTTGACTTAGGTTAAAAATGTGTAGTTATGAAAGATACTTCTGTAATAGTCATATGTTTTAAAATTTTGATTTAAGGCAATGGGATTAAGTGACTTGCCCAAGGTCACACAGCTAGACAATTATTAAGTGTCTGTGGTCAAATTTGAACTCAGTTCCTCCTGACTCCAGGGCTGGTGCTCTATGCACTGCGCTATGTAGCTTCCATAAAATAGCAATATTGTAAAAGAAAATAAAGGCTTCCCACCCCCCCCCCAAAAAAAAAAACTGCAAGAAAAATAAAGTAAAAAAAGAAGAATCTTTCAATTTGTATTCAGACACCACCAGCACTCTTTCTGGGGATTGTAGGTACTTCAGAGTTGTCTTGGATCAAAGTCCTGTTAAGAAAAGCTAAATCATTCACAGATGATCATACTACAATATTGCTGTTATTTTGTATAAAGTACATTTCACATTGCATCTGCTCATGTAAGTCTTTTCAGGTTTTAACTATGAATATCCTGCTCATCATTTCTTATAGCAGAATAGTATTCCATCATAGTCACATGCCACAATTCATTCAGCCATTCCCTAATTGATGGACATTCCCCTCAATTTCCAATTTCTAGGCACCAGAAAAGAGTTGTTATAAATATCCTTCTACAAATAGTCCCTTTTCCTTCCCATTTTCATCTCTTCTGAAATACAGGCCTAATACTGACATTGCTAGGTCAAACGATTTTACAGCTCTTTGGGTATTCTAAATTGCTCTACAGAATGTAGAGCAAAATTCTTACCACAATGCATTAATGTCTCATTTTCCCTAAGTCCCGCTCCAATATTTGCCATTTTCCTTTTCAGTCCTATTAGCCAGTCCAATAGATATAAGATAGATAGTACCTCTTAATTGTTCTAATTTGCATTATTTCTCCTGTCAAGAGTAAGTTAGAACATTTTTTTTAAGTATGACTTTAGATAGCATTGATAACTTCATCAGAAAACTGTTCATATCTTTTGATCATTAACCATTTAGTAAATCATTTCTCTAAGTTTGAAAAATGAGTCCTTTATCAGAGAAACTTATTTCAATATTTTCCCCCACAGTTACTACTGCTAACTAAATTCGCCTCCACCCCATTTATTTTATTGTCTCTCTTCTTTTACCCTCTCCCTCCTTGAAAATGTTTAGCTTCAAGTACCCCTCCCATAATCCACCCTCCCATACCCTTCTCCCATTCCTTTCTCCTGCTATTTTCCTATGGGGTAAAATAGATTTCTATACAATTGAGTTTGTGTATCATTTCCTCTCTGAGTCTATTCCAATAAGAATAAGACTCAATCATTTTCCTCACCTGCTCTTTATTCTCCTACACTGCAAAAGCTTTTTCTTGCCTCTTTTATATGAAATAACTTACCCCATTCTGCCTCCCCCTTGCCCTTTCTCCCAGTACATTTCTCTCTCATCCCTCTCATCTATTATTCTTTCATATTTGACTCTCACATGTGTTCTTTCTATATATATATACTCCAAACTGCCCTATGAGTTATCAGTATTATATTCCCATGTAGAAATTTATATAGATCAATATCATTAAATCCCTTGTGTTTCCCTTTCCTGTTTACTTTTTGATGCTTCACTTGAGTCTAATATTTGAAAATCAAGTTTTCTGTTCAGTTTTAGTCTTTTCATCAGAAAAGTTTGAAGGTACCCTATTTCACTGAATGGTCATCTTTTCCCCTGGAAAGCATATGTTCAATTTTGTTGGGTAGTTGATTCATAGTAGGAATCCAAGGTCTTTGCCTTCCAGAATATCATATTTCAACCTCTATGACTCTTTAATGTAGAAGTTAATAAATCTTGTGCTGTTCTAACTGTGGTTCCATGATAATTGAATTATTTCTTTCTGACTGCTTGTAACAATTTTACCTTAGCTTGGAAGCACTGAAATTTGGATCTCTTTCAGGATATAACTTGTGCATTCTTTAAATTTCTATTTAACCCTGTAGTTCTAGATTAACAGAGCAGTTTTCCTTTCTTCTTGAAAGATGATGTCTAGTTTTTTTTTTAATCATGATTTTCAAGTAGTCCTATAATTATTAAATTATCTCCTCTGGATCTATTTTCCAGGTCAGTTGTTTTTCCATTGAGATATTTCACATTGCCTTCTAGTTTTTCATTTTTTCATTTTTGTTTTATTGTTTCTTGATTTCTCACAAAGTCATGTTTCCCTTTGTTCCATCCTATATTTTAAGGAATTATTTTCTTCAGTGAACTTTTGCACCTCATTTTCCATTTGGTCAAGTATGATTTTTTTAAGGCATTATTTTCTTCAGTATTTTTATGTGCCTTCTTCATCAAGCTGTTGAGTCAGTTTTCATGATTTCCCCCCCCCCATCATTTTCAGTTCTCCCAAATTTTCCTCTACCTCCCTAACTTAATTTTCAAAATTCTTTTTGAGTTTTTTCATGGCCTGAGACCAATTAACATTTTTCTTGGAAATTTTGGATGCATAAACTTTGACTGTGTTATCTTCTACTGAGTGTGTGTTTTGATCTTCCTTATCACCATAGTAACTTTCTATGGTCATATTTTATTTTTCTCTGTTGTTTGCTCATTTTCCCAACTTATGACTTGATTTTAACTGTTTGTTAAGGAAAGGTTCTGCTTCTAGGATGGAGAATACACTCCCAACTTTTTGGAAGGTTTTTTTTAGCTGTTTTCAGAGATACTTGTAGAGATCTGCAAGTTTTTCATTTTTTCCAAAGTGGTATGATCTAAAGAGAAGTGTTTACTACACACCTGACCTGTGCTCTGGTCTGTAGGTGACCACATGCACTCCTTTCTGCTTTGGCATTATGAGTAGTACCACTATTTCCCTGCAACAATAAGCTCTGTTATGCTACTGTTCCTCCTATTCCTAGAACTGCTATCCAGGATTGTGACCCAGATCTAAGTATGGGTAAAGCAAAAATCTTGCCTTAGTTATTTTTTATTTATTATTTATTCTCATTTTGTACAAATAATGATTTTTTAACATTAATAAAATATTCTTGTTTAAGAGTAAACGAAATACCCCCTCCCCCCATAAATATAGACTTGCTTGAGTGATAAAGTAAAGGGGAGAGAAAAAAATTAAAATTAAAAAAATAATAGTAATAATTGTAGGTATGTGGTCTGTAGGTGACCACATGCACTCCTTTCTGCTCTGGCATTATGAGTAGTATCACTATTTCCCTGCAACAATAAGCTCTGTTATGCTACTGTTCCTCCTATTCCTAGAACTGCTATCCAGGATTGTGACCGAGATCTAAGTATGGGTAAAGCAAAAATCTTGCCTTAGTTATTTTTTACTTAATATTTATTCTCATTTTGTACAAATAATGATTTTTTAACATTAATAAAATATTCTTGTTTAAGAGTAAACGAGATACCCCCTCCCCCCCATAAATATAGACTTGCTTGAGCAATAAAGTAAAGGGGAGAGAAAAAAATTAAAATTAAAAAAAATAATATTAATAATTGTAGGTATGGCCAGGTGGCACAATGGATGGAGCACCAGCCCTGTAGTCATGAGCACCCGAGCCCACATCCAGCCCCGTACACCCAACAATCACCCAGCTGTGTGACATGCAAGCCACCCAAATCTCACTGCCCTGCAAAAACCAAAGAAAAAAAGGAAAAAAAAGATCCAAAATAAAATAAAATAGTAATAATAGTAGGGGTGTCTGGGTAGCAGACAGAGCATTGATCCTTGAGCCAGGAGCATCCGGGTCCAAATCTGGCCTCAGACACCCAATGATCACCCTGCTATGTGGCCCCAGGCAGGCCACCCAGCCCCATTTGTCCTGCACCCCCCCCAAAATAATAATAAAAAATGTGCTTGAGTCTTTGTTCCAACACCAACAACTCTGTCATGAGTGGATCACATTCTTTATGATAAGTACATGGCAAAAGTTACTTCCATATTTTTCCACCGTTGCCATTGCTAATCCCAACTCCCTCCTTTTGTATTTCTCCACTACCATGTACTATATTTTCTCTCTCCTTTGACTCTGCTGTAGGGTAGCTGAGTGGTGCAGCAGACAGATCCTGGGTTCTGGAGCCAAGAGGCCCTGAGACCCCATGCCACCCCTTAGGCCCAGCATCCACCTGGTCTTATGGTCTCAGACAGGCCTTCCAATCCCAGCCCCTAGCAAGAAGTAAAAAAGGAAATGTGTTATATCTGACCACTCTCCCACCATGGTCCAACTTCTCCTCCATCACTCACATCCCCCTTCCCCCACTCCCCCCTCCTTCTTACTCCAGATGCCTATACCCCATTGAGTATATATGCTGTTTCCTTTCCTAGCCACCTCTGATGAGAGCGAAGATTCCCTCATTCCCCCTTGCCTTCCCCCCTTCCATATCATTGCAATAGCTCATTGTAATAAAGAAAAATCTTATTATATGAAATATCTTGGCCTATTCCCCCCTCTCCTTTTTCTTTCTCCCATTACATTTCCCTTTTTTTCTATTGACTCCATTTTTACACCATATTTTATCTTCAAATTCAGCTTTCTCCTGTGCTTCAACTATAAAAGCTCCCTCTACCTGCTCTATTAACTGAGAAGGTTCATATGAGTATTATCACTGTCATTTTTCTATGCAGGAATACATGCAGTTCATCATCAAGTCCCTCATATTTTCCCCTTCTCCTCCAATCTCTATGCTTCACCTGAGTCCTGTATCTGAAGATCAAACCTTCTGTTCAGCTCTGGCCATTCCAACAGGAACATTTGAAATTCCCCTGGTTCATTGAAAATCCATCTTTTTCCCTTGAAGAGGACATTCAGTCTTGCTGGGTAGTTCATTCTTGGCTGCATTCTAAGCTCTTTTGCCTTCCAGTATATTATATTCCAAGCCCTATGAGCTTCCAATGTAGTTGCTGCTAAGTCCTGTGTGATCCTGACTGCAGCTCCATGATATTTGAACTGTGTCCTTCTGGCTGCTTGTAATATTTTCTTTGACTTGGGAGTTCTGGAACTTGGCTATAATATTCCTAGGGGTTGGTATTTTGGGGATCTCTTTCTTGGGGGGAATCAGTGGATTCTCTCCATTTCTATTTTGCCCTCTGCTTCTAGAATATCAGGGCAATTTTCCTGCAGTAATTCTTTGAAAATGATGTCAAGGCTCTTCTCCTGATCATGACTTTCAGGTATTCCAATAATTTTTAAATTATTTTTCCTAAGTCTGTTTTCTATATCAGTTGTTTTTTCAATGAGATATTTCACATTTTCTTCTAATTTTTCATTTTTTTGGTTTTGAAGTATTGATTCCTGATTTCTGGTAAATTCATCAATCTCCCTGAATTCTATTCTTTGTCTGAAGGATTTGTTCTCCTCAGAGAGTTTTGTTATCTCTTTTTCCATCTGACCAATTTTGCTTTTTAAAGCATTCTTCTCAATAACTTTTTAAACTGTTTTATCCATTTGACCTAAGTTAGTTTTTAGCATGCTATTTTTCTTCATCATGTTTTTGGATTTCCTTGACTAAGCTGCTGACTTCATTTTCATGTTTTTCCTGCATCTCTCTCATTTCTTTTCCCAGTTTTTCTTCTAACTCCCTCATTGATTTTCAAAGTCTTTTTTGAGCTCTCTCATAGCATGAGCCCAATTTCTGTTTTTTCTTGGAGTCTTTAGATGCAGGAGCTTGTGCTTCCTCATCTTCAGATTGAGTGTTTTGATCCTTCTTGGACTCATATGCAAAATATTTCTCAATGGTATTCCTCTTGTTTCTTTGCTTGCTCATTTTCCCAGCCTGAGCCTGGTTTGGGGGTGCTTCCCGAGTTTTTGGGACACTCCCACAAGGGTCTCAGTGTGTGAGGTTCTGTCCTCCCTCCTGATCTGTGAATGACCATAAGCGCCCCCCTCTGCCATGGGGCTGAGGTGGGGGGGGGGGGCTGCTGTTCAATGTGGGGCCCAGACTGTGATCAGGATCTGAATGTGGTCAGAGCCCCAGAGTCCTGTTCCAGGGGCAGAGGACAGAGCTGAGCAGTCTCTCTTCACTCCTCTCCCTAGGTTCAATGAGCTCATGCCCTGGGGGCTCCTGCTTACCCTCTCCGCCTGCTTCTGTTTTCTGGAACTCTATGCTGGCTGGCCATGCTGCTCGCTCTCTGCCCTGAGGGCTGGGCTTCACGTGTTCACTCTGGCAGAGGTCCCCCCACTGTTCCCCCAATTTGTGCCCGGTGCTCCCCAGGGTGTAGCTCAGGTAACTCCCCTGCTTCTGTGAGCCATGGCTCCCAGCACCCTGGGGCTGCCTCCAGGAGGCTGAAGTTCTTTCACTCTGGTGGGCCACCCCTCTGGCTGGCCGCCCCTCCAACCCTGGGGAGCAGCGCCTTTCTGCTCTTTTCCAGGTTACCTGGAGTAGGAGAACTGCCTCATTGGGTCCCTCTGTGCGTTCTGTATCTCAAAAATTTAGTTAGAGTCCTTAGTTTTGAAGATTTATGAGAGAGCGCCTGAGACACAATCCGTTCTTGTCACCATCTTGGCTCCGCCCCCCTCTTGCCTTAGTTATAGCAAAGAGACCCTTGTAATCTCCTTCAAACCCTCTTACTATCTGTGGACTGAGAGATCTGGAAGTGGCTGCCATAGTCCCTGATTCAGTAATTTCCAAGGACTGCTCCCAGTCTACTGGACTGGATCTGCGCTGCTGAGGCCTGTGCTGTATTGTGCTCTAATCTCACTTTTCCTTTTGATCTTCCAAATTGTCATCAGAAGCCTCTGGACTGAGAGTAAATTGCCATCCCTGCAAACTGATCCAGTCCCTCCTGTTGCCTTTTCCTGGATTTCTGGGTCCAGTTCACTGCACTGCATTCCTCTCTCACCCCACCAATTTTTTCCCACCAATCTTCCAAGTTGTCTTGGGATGGAAAATTGGTTCACTCCATTTTTTGTGGTTTCTGCCACTCTAGAATTTGTTTAGAGTCATTATTTAAGGGTTTGGGGAAGAACTCAGGCAAATCCCTCCCTTTACTCCACCATCTTGGCTCTGCTCCTCTGAGCATTTTCACTGGCTATTCTAAAACCTGGAATTCTTTCCCTTCTCATCTCTGTCTTCTGGCTTTCCTGGCTTCCCTGGCTTCCTTCAGGTCCCAGTTAAAATCCCACTTCTGCAGGAAGCTTTTCTCAGCTACTTACCCTTAACTCTACTGCCTTCCTTCATTTGATTGTCTTCAAATTATCCTGTCTCTATTTTGTTTGTGGATTGTTGTTTTAAGTCTCCCACTACTATTAGACTGTGAGCTCCTTGAGAGCTGAAACTTGCTTTTGATTTTCTTTGAACCCTTAATCTTAGCACAGAATCCGGCACCTAGGAAATATCTAATAAATGCATGTAGCATGACTGACAAGACACATTCTCTCACTAGACCTATTTTTTTCTATAAAAAAGAGAAGGTGGGACTTGATAATAAGACAGGTCTCTTCACCTTCAAAATCTATTTCATTCAATAGGTGCTTTGTGCCAGATATCACAAAGGAAAGCTGAGAGCTAAGGATGGTTCAGTAGTTGGAGAATGCAGTTAATAAAATGAGATCACTTCTCAGACTAAGACTAGTTAAGGATTTGTCACTTGAAATCCATTAAGTTAGTTTCCCCTGTGAAAAACAGCCAGAGTGGATAATGTACTGAATTCAGAATCAAGAAGTCTGAATATGAGCTCTAATATTTATTAGCTATGTGACTATGGGTAAATTACACAATCTCTTTGAGCTTTAGTTAATAGGACATTTGAGTTACTGTAGCACCTACCTTAAGGACTGGTACAAAGCTCAATGAAAAAGTGTTTGCAAAAACTTTGTAAACATTTGCAACTTCACTTATCTCCAGGGAAAAGTGAAAAGGCAATTCTGAAGTCATTTTACTATTAGTGAATAGGTTTACATCAGAGAGAGAGAGAGAGAGAGAGAGAGAGAGAGAGAGAGAGAGAGAGAGAGAGAGAGAGAGAGATTCTACTATTACCTAAAATGAGGCCAGGTTAGGATTTGCAATTTAGAAATGATTTTTTTAGAATAAAAGATTTACAATGGAGAGAAAGTTGAATTGATATACTGTGGATTTACAGAGTACCTTTCCTCTGGAAACCTCAAAGCACTTCCATAAAGAACAAGAGCCTCTTTCACAGATCAAAACTAAGTGAATACTTGATACTCTTTCCATTTAATTTGAGCAGTAAGGAGAGGAAAACTGAATTATTCATCTCAAAGTGGATTTTTTTATTTGAATTTTTCGCTTTTTTTTTTTCAGTGAACAAATTAGCCCAGCCAGCTCTCACCCAGGGCCATAGATTCTGAAAGAGTGTGTTGTGAATCTCTGTACAATGTCTTCTATGTGTCATGCAATCAGGAATACAAATGTTTAATAAGAAAGGCAGTAAATCATTATATCAACCTTGAGGAGAAAAGGATGTCTGGACTTTAGGTTTGTATGTGTGCATCAATCAATCAATAAAGCATCTATTAAGTATCTACTGTGTACCAAGCATTAATATGTGGGCATATGTGTTCAGGTAGGGTATATTCTATAGTAAGTGGGTACATATGTTCAGATAATATGGCAGGAGCCAATGATGATTAGACATGGAATAGACATGGAAAGAGGGTATTCTATTCCACTGTCTTCCACGGGGGGCGTCTTTTTAAGTTCATAAGTGTTTTCTTTGCTACTTTGATGGTTCTATGAACACACCCATTAGGTATGCTCCTCTCGTGATACAGATAACAACAAAATCATACCTTTTCATGCTATTCAACTCTTGTCCATTTCCTTTCTTTGCTCAAATCCTTCAAAATGAGTCCATCCAACAAGCAAGAGATTTTTCTGTAAGTCTCTTCACCTTACACAGGAATAAATAAAACATATAGGCTGTCCATGTCTTATGGATACAATCATTTGTCTTTTCAGTATAGATGGACCCATATTTTTCCCCATCATTAACATCTTCTATGTTTTTCCATGGTTCTATATTGTAAAAGGTTGAGCCCATTTATACTCATCACACATCTTTCTATCATCCTTTGGATGATTCATAATTTTGATTATTAAGAGATTGAGATATTATCAATCACTAGAAAAATTCTGATGTATAAAAGATGTGTTTCTATTTTGGAAAAGGTTGAGGTCATTAAAAAAGAGTACAAAATCTCCCAAATGAAATCCAGTCTTATTTCTTTTCCTCTTTACTTTTAGGCCCAGTTCACAGTCTATCTGTAGCATCTGTCAACCAACAAGCATTGATGTCTAATTTATGTTAGAGATATAAAGACAAAAAAATTAACCCATTCTTTCAAGGAGCTAACATTTCATCATTTCCATCTGTAATACTCTTGTGTTGGGTACTTAGACAATTCATAGCATTAATCCAAATGCATGCACATACATGTATATGATTATACATACAAATAGCCATATGTATATACTGATTGTATTTATACACATAGATGCATATATATATATATACATATATATATATATATACACACTTCGGTGCAGTATCTAAAACATATATCATCGATATAAAACTAAGATGGGACGGCTAGGTGGTGCAGTGGATAAAGCACCAGCCCTGGAGTCAGGAGTACTTGGGTTCAAATCCGGTCTCAGACACTTAATAATTACCTAGTTGTGTGGCCTTGGACAAGCCACTTAATCCCATTTGTCTTACAAAAACCTAAAAAAAAAGATATAACTAAGATAGATCTCTATCAAATACATAGAGGTATTAGATATATCTATGTCTATCCTTAGATATATGAAATATTCAGTGTTTTTTTTTGCAAGGCAATTGGGTTAGGTGACTTGCCCAAGGTCACATAGGTAGGTAATTATTAAGTGTCTGAGGCCAAATTTGAACTCAGGTTCTCCTGACTCCAGGGCTGGTGCTCTATCTATTGAACCACCTAGCTTCCCCTAGATATATAAAATCTAAGATAACCTAGACATTTATAGTCTGTTATTAATTGGATGATTGCAAAGGTTTAATAAACAATGCTACATTAACAATAAAAAGTGGCCATTATTTCTATTCTTAATTTTAAAAATCCAAAATACATTAAATTTTATATATTATTATTTATATATATATTAAGTGTATATTATTTAAGTATTATATTTTAAGTATACAATCTGTTTGATAATAGTAATCTGATAACAAGGGGATATGGCATTTGCTATTTTTATTCATTTGCTCTTACCTTCTTCTGGTTGAAACTTGAACTCTAAGTTTGCTTCTTTTGGTACTGGTTTATCACAGTAGAGTTTCACTAGACGATGGTCCTTGGCATCCAAAGTGAGAACATCTTTATATAATAACAATATCTTTCTGTTATCTCTTATAATTAAGTCTCTGAGTCAGGATCATATTAAGATATACACCTTTAAAGCACATTTTAGCAATCTTTTAAGTGACAAGTATCAAGGTTCAAACTACTGTTGTTGAACAGCAAGAGAAAAGGAGGTTAATTCCAGAGGTAAATGTATACCCTTTCACAAATTAGACTCATTCACAGGGCAAATTACTAACCCAAGCACCATGAAAAATTGACCTATGTCTTATTGCTGGTACAAAAATTATGGGTTGCTAGTCCTGCACCTAGACAATGGTAACCCATGGTACAACATTAATATAGAAAAGGTAAATCTTAAATAACCCAAGGTGCATTTTCCTCAAAAATAAAAATGCTTATTTTTCAATAACTGAATGATTATTAGTGTAATTCTAGATGAATCTTAAAGAACATATTAATTATAAGGGTAAAATTCATTAAAAATGTTTTTACTAACCAAGTTGGAACCATCTGTTATCTTTTTCTCACAAAAACAACAGTGCCTGTATTTGGAAAACAGCAATCACTTTGAATTACACTATTCTGAATTACTCATTATTTTGACTAAACTAATATTGATTTTAAAAATTTTACCATTAATACTGGTACTGTTTTTGTTACTTCTTAAAACTAAAACTAAAATATTTGCACTACTCACTCCTACTTTTATGGAATATGCTGTTTGTTTAGACTAACTATCCTAGTCTAATTAAAATGTAATGGACACCCATTATCAGTAGGACTTGATGACCTCAAGTCCCTTCTGGTGTTTGATTCTATATTCCCTTAAAAATATCTTGTTGCTTCTCCATTAGTGATCAAAGATTGTATAAAGTCATACACTCTGCAAAATTGTCATTTTTGATAGTAATTTTGATAGTAATTTTAGTACAATAGCAAATACGGAAATGTGACTAATCCATCTCATGTTATCTTCTTCCTGAAATACTGAACTAGCTATTTTGGGGTAACTAGAGCACCTTCTTCCCTTTCCAGCCCCTCCCTTTCCCTAACATGATCAACAAGATTATTTTTGTGCAAACTGAAGTGAGCAAAACTAGGAGAATAATTTATTCTATAACAACATTTTTAAAATGAACAATTTTAAAAGACTTAAGAACTCTGATCACATAAGGACTAACTGTGATTCCAGAAAAATTCAAAGTCAAAAATTGGTAACCACTTTCTGAGGAGAAGTGTTGGATTAAATATGCAGAATGAGGTGGGTTTTTAGACTAACCAATGTGGAATTTATTTTGCTTAACTATTCATATTCATTAAAAATATTTTGCTTTTCTTTTTTTTTCAAATGAGGAAGGAGAAAAGAGGGGAGTGCAATGAAGAAAAAAGTACTTAATTGAAATAAATTAATACTTAAAAGTCTAGCATAAGCCCATCATATACAATAAATGTCAGTTTTTTTCTAGAAGACATCAAATTGGATATTTAATATCTAACAATGGTAGTTATTCTTTGTTCTCTAAAACAGCATTTGGTTAGATTGCTAATAAAGTTTTCAAAGTTTTATCATTCTTATTTAGGTTCTCTGCGATCCATGGTCCTTCATTAGGAAGGAAGGCATGAGCATATAGTGCAATGGGAACATTCTAAAGACATGGTTTCCAAATCTGATTTTGTACTACCTTGAGATGTCTCCAGTTCATGGATCCTGGGAAACATGGCCTGAAGTTGCAGAAGAGGATTATGATCCCAAGTCACAAGAGGTTAGGTGCTTTGGTCAAAGCAATACTAGCATGGTTGGGTAGTTTGAACTGGTCACCATGCATCCAGGAAACAGGGCAGAGTCTGAGGTAATGTCTGGGAGGCTGAGCAAGGCAGCCAAGAGAGATCTGTGATACTGCTTGCTCTGAGAGCTGTCAAAGAGTTCCTGATGGGTCTCTAAACTGAAGGAGATTAAGCTTCAAAGTTCAGTCTCCTCCTGATAAGCAAAGGACTAAGTTTCATAAGATGAGAGTTTTTAAACTTGGAAAATCTATGAAGATAGCTTCAGTGAGCCTAAATTGAAGGCTGCAAAGCAGTCAGACCTGGAGACAAAAAGACACAAATTTTAATTCTGATGCTTACTTGCTGTGTCATTTAACTTCTCTGTTTCAATTTCTTCATCTGTAAAATGAGGGGGCTGAACTCCATGATCTCTGAGGTTCCTTTCAATTCTATTTCAATGTTTCTATGATCTTATTCACAGCTGGTGATAGGTGATAAAGACTATATTCTCTTGATATTTGTAAGAGGTGAAGTAGGTATGTCAAGTGCATAAGCATCTGAGGCAGTGTTATTGAGTGTGCACAGAAAATAGTGGAGGGGAAGAGAGGGAAAAATAACAAGAATGCATGTGAGAATAAGAGGCAGACATATAGAGAAGGCAACAGAGATTATAGAGTTACAGAGCTGTGTGGAAACTGAGGTAGTATGAACCAGAACATGTGCTTGTGAGGTTTGTTTATAGGCAGATTCCCTGGGAAATTTGATGACATTTTTTTGAGTGAAGATCTCTGTATATTTCTTGATGTATTTGAGTATGGATTCCCTGAGACTTCAGGTTCCCCCAGAACAAGTCTTGGTTTAAGAAGGCTAAAGAAAGTTAAAAGAAACAATACATGGTAGTTGTAAGGATGCAGAAGGATTTCAAGTTTGTACTAGATCCTGGTGGAATGGTTCTGGGGGGAAGCGATAATAGCTCTGTCAGATGCAAAAATATCTGAATAGCACAGTTTTAAAGCCCCAGTAGGAAAAGAGAACATCCAGGATAGCAAAGGGTAGGGTGGGGAGAGGAGGAAATTTATGGACCCAGATCTTTAATATTGGGAGAGGAAGTAGGGTAAGAAATCACTCAGTCATCAATAGAAGAAACCTAGATATTGTCTAGTTCGATTCCCTCATTTTACAGATTAAGAAATTAAATTCATAGAAGCTAACTTATTTGCCCAAGGACACACCCAAACATTTCTACAAAGGTAATAATTTGGAAGTGAGACTTAAATTTCTAATACCAGCTATCTGAACAGATCAGAAATGCCACATAATTTTTGCACAATGTCCCAATCCAAATTTATTGATATGAACATATAATGGATATGGAGGACTGATCAATGAACCCAGTCATTATGATTATGTTTGGAGTGGCATTGATGCAAATTCTTAAGGAGAAGAAGCTAGGGATACCACTTTCAGGAGGTTGTGGTGATGTTCTTAATAGGAGTTCCTTGGGGAGATTTGGAGCATACTTGGAGTTCCTTGGGGAGATGTTAAGCAACTGATTTCAGTCTTTAATCACATGGTGACTAGGTGCCTCTCTGAATGGCTGCAATTGTATGGCATGTGTATTCAACAGGCACTAACCATCTAGGAATCTGGCCCTTTCTTTTTTTCTGGTGTTTTTCTGGTTTATTTTTATTTTGAATTTTTTTTATAACTTTCCCCTAAATCTTGCTTCCCTCCCCCCACCCCACCCCCCAAAGAAGACAGTCTACTAGTCTTTAAATTGTTTCCATGGCATACATTGATCTAAGTTGAATGTGATGAGAGAGAAATCATATCCCTAAGGAAGAAAAATGAAGTATTTTGCCTGATTGTTGCACTAATGGAATGGGCAAGTCCATCAGGGTTGGTCATCACCCCCATGTTGCTGCCAGGGTACACAATATTCCTCTGGTTCTGCTCAACTTGCTCAGCGTCAGTCCACACAAATCTTTCCAGGTTTCCCTGAATTCCCATCCTTCCTGGCTTCTAATAGAATAATAGTGTTCCATCCCATATATATATAACACATTTTTCCTAAGCCATTCCCCAATTGGACATTTATATTAATTTCCAATTCTTTGCCACACAAACAGGGCTACTATGAATATTTTTTGTACAAGTGATTTTTTTATACATTACTAAAATATTCTTGTTTAAGTGTAAACATAATACCCCCCCAAAAAAAAAATATACTCTCAAGAGAAATAAAGGAAAGGAAAGGGAAAAAAAACTGTCTTTCAGTCTGTGTTCTGATTCCATCAGCTCTGTCTCCAATGGATCACATTCTTTATGATAAGTTCATCATAAAAGTTACTTCCATATTTTTGCACTTTTGCTGTTGCTGATTGTAATTCCCTCCATCCATTCCTCCCCACTACCATATATTATATTTTCCTCTCTTCTTTCATTCTGTCCCTCTTCTAAAATGTGCTGTAGGGTAGCTGAGTGGCACAGCAGACTGATCATCAGCCATGGGGTCAAGAGGACCCGAGCCCACATACCACCCCTGAGACCCAGCAGCTGCCTGGCCCAGTGGTCCCAAACAGGCCACCTAATCCCAACCTCTTGCAAGAAGTAAAAAAAAAATGTGCTATATCTGATTGTTCTCTCCTATGATCTACCCTCTCCTCTATCACCCACATGCCCCCTTCCCCCTTCCCCCCCTTATGTCCTTTTTACTCTAGATGTCTATATACCCTATTGAGTGTGTATGTTGTTTCCTCTCTGAGCCATTTCTGATGGGAGTGAAGGTTCCCTCATTCCCCTTTGCCTTACCCCGTCCTGTATCATTGCAAAAACTCATTGTCAAAAATTTTTTTTAAATTATCTTTTGTACAAAATATCTTAGCCTATTCTACCTCTCCTTTCTCTTACTCCCAGTGCATTTCTCTTTTAGCCATTAACTCCATTTTTACAATATATTATATGTTCGGATTCAGCTCTCTCCTGTGCTGCATCTATAAAAGTTGTTTCTACCTGCTCTATTAAATGAGAAGTTTCATATGAGTATTAACAGGTATCATTTTTCTATGCAGGAATACATGCAGTTAATCACCATTAAGTCCCTCATATTTTACCCTTCTCTGCTCTCTATGCTTCACCTGAGTCTTATACTTGAAGGTCAAATTTTCTGTTCAGCTCTGGTCATTTCAATAGCAACATTTGAAATTCCCCTGGTTCATTGAAAGTCCATCTTTTCCCCTGGAAGAGGGTGTTCATTCAGTTTTGCTGGGTAGTTGGTCCTTGGTTGCATTCCAAGCTCTTTTGCCTTCCAGAATACTATATTCCAAGCCCTATGAGCTCTTAATGTAGTTGCTGCTAAGTCCTGTATGATCCCGACTGCAGCTCCACGATATTTGAATTGGATCCTTCTGGCTGCTTGTAGTATTTTCTCTTTGACTTGGGAGTTCTGGAACTTGGCTATAATATTCCTGAGGGTTGGGTCTTTTTTGGGGGGATCTCTTTCCAGGGGAGTTTGGTGGATTCTCTCAATTTCTATTTTGCCCTCCCCTTCTAGGATATCAAGGCATTTTTCTTATAGGATTTCTTTTAAAATGAGGTCAAGGTTCTTTTCTTGATCATGACTTTCAGGTATCCCAATAATTTTTAAATTATCTTTCCTGATTTTTTTTTCCAGATCAGTTGGTTTTTTCAATGAGATGTTTCACATTTTCTTCTAATTTTTCATTCTTTTGGTGTTGAAGTATTATGGTTTGACTTCTTGTAAAATCATCCATTTCCTTTAGCTCCATTCTACATCTGAAACATGTGTTTTCTTCAGAGAGCTTTCTTATCTCCTTTTCCACCTGGCCAGTTCTGCTTTTTAAAGCATTCTTCTCCTCAATAACCTTTTCTTTGTTTGTTTTGTTTTGTTTTTGCAAGGCAAAAGGGGTTAAGTGGCTTGCCCAAGGCCACACAGCTAGGTAATTATTAAGTGACTGAGGCCAGATTTGAACTCAGGTACTTCTGACTCCAGGGTCAGTGTTCTATCCACTGTGCCACCTAGATGCCTCCTCAATAACTTTTTGAACTGTTTCATACATTTGGTCTATACTGATTTTTAACATGCTATTTTCTTCAGTATTTTTTTGGATCTCCTTAACTAAGCTGCTGACTCCTTTTTCATGGTTTTCCTGCATCGCTCTCATTTCTTTTCTCAATTTTTCTTCTCTCTCCCTTACTTGATTTTCAACATCTTTTTTTTGAGCTCTATCACTGCCTGACCCCAACTTCTGGTTTTCATGGAGTCTTTATATGTAGGAGCTTGTACTTCCTCATCTTCAGATTGAGTATTTTGATCCTTCTTGGGATCATAGACAATGTATTTCTCAATGGTGTTCCTCTTTTTTCTCTGTTTACTCATTTCTCTAGCCTATGTCTGGTTTTGAGGTACTTCCTGAACTTTTGACTATTATTGGAACACCCACTTTGGGGTTTTTTTTTCTGTGCACTCTTATGGGACCTTTATTCCTCCAAAGGCATAAGCTCTCTTGCTTGTGCTTTGATATGTAGATGACCACAGGCACTCTCCTCTGCCCTGGAGCTGTGAGGAGAAGCCCTGCTATCTTAGTATGGAAGGCCAAACTTCAACCTGGACCTGAGTGTGGGCAAGCAGCAGAGTCCTGCCCCAAGGAGAGCAGAGAGTTTTCTGCTGGCTCCCCTGACTCCCTTACTGTCTGTGGGCTCTGTTCTGGAGGTACAGACTGGTTTCCCCTATTCTCACTGCAGGTTCTGCAGCTGGTGCCCCTCACTCCACACTCATTCTGGTGTAGCAGAGTTCTCTCACTGCCTCTTCAAGCTGTTTCCAGTGATCCCTGGGCTGGGCTGGGCTGGGCTGGGCTGGGCTGGGCTAAGCAGCCATTGCTTTTTCCAACCCCAGGTCTTGGTGAAACATACCTTTCCCATGGGAACTCATAAGTCATTTTTGACTGGGAAAATGCATCACTCAGTCTTTCTTTGGGTTCTGCCCCTCTAAATTTTGGATAGAATCATAATTTTTTGGCTTTTTGGAGTTTTGGGAGGAAAGAGTTTCTGGGAAATGATGCCTTCAACTGGTCCTTTCTTTGTATGACTATTTACTGGCTGATAGTATCTTAATGAAAAAACAGTGCTGTAGGAGGAGAGGTCTTGGACTCTTCCTATCAAAAGTGGTCATGTAGTCTATAAATACAGACCCTAGTTCTTTGCCTTAACATTTCTTCTTTTAATTTAGATGAAAGAGGTTAGAAAAGACTACAACTTTGTTAGTTTTGTAAGTTCAGAACCACAAGCCACTTGAGGGTCAGTAGGACAAAGAGTCAAACCAACATTGAATTTCTAGCCAGGCCAGCTTTTAGGGTCTAAGAATAGTGGCCTTCAGGACTTTGCTAAGTAGTGCATTTGAGAAAGACTCATCCAGCAATGATGTCTCATTTGAATAAGAAGATGGTATGAACAGAACTATGAAGAAACCATATTAAGCCTAGTCTTCTATCCTTAGAGAAGAAGTTGTTACAGGGAAGAATGTGACCTGAGGTATCTGTGTGTAGGAGAATTGTCTATATTCTGGTCTTTGCTATTTTTTTCAAATAAATATTCCTTTGTAAAGGCTAATAGATGTTAATTGACTGAATAGATCTGAGGTGCTAATTTTATTAGTAATTAGCAGAGGTTCAAGTCAATGAAAATTGCAGTAGAAACATATCAACACTTCAGGAGCACTCCTGGAACTCTTAAGAGGCAACATGGCCAGCCTGACTCTGCGATAATAAGTCAGAATGCTTACTACAAACACACCAGAAGTCAACATAATTTCCCCCACAGAAACTCAGAATTTCTTGTCACCTCATAGTAAAAGATTGAAAATAAATAGAACTTTTCAGGAAAGAATTAAGAAGCTTCTTCATGGTCTCTTCTGGCTAGGGGTATCATCTGTAGACAGATGAAGGCATCCCAAGGGGGAAGCTAAATGGCTCAAGAACTGCAGACCTGGGTTCATAGATTCCTCTACTTTACTATTATTGCCCTTGGGGTTAAGGATAACTGAGGAGGGAAAGAAGACAGGTGTCTTGGATGCAGAACCCTGATTCAATTACCTCAAAGAATGTTGTTCTAAATTAATTCTAATTTTTAAAATATGAACATGTGCCATATAATCCATTGGTGTAGGGAGATGAGAGAAGGATGTAGAGGGAAAACATAATGAAATTAAACAAATTGCAGCTGTCACAACTTCAAAAAGTTTGGGGTCACTGGTCCAGACAATCCACATGGAAAATTTACCCCTCCAAAAATGCATATTGGTTAACTTGACTTCCAGACTCACAGAATGTTCACGCCAGTTTCTTTCTCTTCTCTCAATTAATCAGACAACTGGGTCATGTTGCCCAGCTTTGTAATTTTCTCAGTCTTGATCACTGAGAAATACTTACTTTCTAGAAGATAATTCTTCATTATATTCATGTTACAAAGAAACTTTTATTAGGACTGATTGACCATCTTCCAGCACTTGCTATTTTTCCTGTCCCTATATTACTAAATCATTGACCAAAGGAGAGCAATTTTCATTTCAAAATGAACAAAACTTTGAATTTATTCTTCTAATAATCTTTCCATCTACTTGCTTTGAGATCTAGCTTCCTTCAGATGACATTGACTCTAAATATTCTCTCCAAGTATGAGCTATAACTTCACTCACAATATCTACACACACACACACACACACACACACACACACACACACACACACACACACACACACTTGTGTTAGATAGGATTTCAGAATGTTCTTTGCTGTTCCCTGTCACTTCTAGATTTTTCCCTTTTGCCCATCACCCATCAACCTCTCCTCCTTTGTAGTTTTCCACCCAAAGCATACTGCCCCACCATGTCATTCTCTATCATTTCTCAGGCTTATCATCTGCATGACTTTCTTCCCCTTTTTCCCAATCCTTATCCTTATATTAATGGACTTCAATATCCATATTGATGCTCCTTCAAATTTTCCAGCCTCCCAGTTCTTTTATCACTATATATCTTATGGCTTATTCCTTTATTCTATCCCAGTCACACAACTGTTATCCACAAGTTTTCACTTCCTTTACCAAACATTCTGGCATTCCTCTGATAAAAAAAACAACTTATTCTATTTCTCTATCCCTCATCCTTCTTGCACCTATTCTTCACCCTCATTGTGATCTCCACCTTCTTCATTCCTCAGTACTTTCTTAGTCTTTTTTCTACATTCTGACTTCACTCTTCTTTCTCTACACACTCAAACTTATAGTTAGCCAATTCAACCACACACTGTCCACACCTCATAAATCCCTCACCCCCCTTGTCCTATCACTGCGCATTCCTTATCAAATTTAAATCTTGTATTACCCTCAACATTGACTTCCTCCAAATACATGCTATTGAATAGGACTGTGAGACTTTACACAATTCTCCTGATTACATTATAAATTTATATTATCTAACATCAACTGAGTATCACTGCTTCAAAGTATTCTTTTAATTATTCCCTAATTGAGTCCCCCCCCATATTTAAATCCTCTTCTATCCTCTTTCCCTCCTTATTATCCCCTATATTTTCCTCCTTAGCCTTTGCTTTTCTATCACATTCATTTCTGAATGGTTTCTTCTCCCCTTCCCTTTTATAAGAGCAATCCCTTATAACAAACAATGAAAAAGAAAAAAGAAATGGATCAGAAAAACAAAACAGAGCATCAC
Source organism: Macrotis lagotis (assembly GCF_037893015.1). Classification (NCBI taxonomy): domain Eukaryota; kingdom Metazoa; phylum Chordata; class Mammalia; order Peramelemorphia; family Peramelidae; genus Macrotis; species Macrotis lagotis. Next base: position 283,718,143 of record NC_133666.1, read on the forward strand.
ATAAGTCTGATAGTATATGTAGTCTGATAGTATATGTAACAATGTTTATTCATAGTCACCCACTTATGTGGGCTTCTGGGCTAAACGTGGTCATTAGAATAACTGTTTAGCTTCATTTCTTTTTATCTTTTTTCCTCAGTTACACTGCACTAACCATGTGATTATTGTTTTTTGGCTTGCTTCATTATGCATCATGTAAGATTTTCCATGACTTCTCTAAGTTTTCTTATTCATTATTTTTTATAATACAGAAATGTCATATTAGGTTCATATATCACAGTTTGTTTAGCCATTCCCAAATTGATGGGTATTTACTTTATTTTCAGTACCTTGTCATCATAAAAGTGCTACTATGACTATTTTAGTTTATATCTCCCTTATTCAATATTACTATGGTGCTAACAATATGGAATTCTTTCCACTAATATAGATGCAAGCCTATCTTTATCATCTTATTATGTATAATTGTGGTTTATGTTTTCTATCAGTCCTTCAAGGATGATCTAGCCCACACACTGGCAGCTTCTTCCTCTGAATCTTTTAATCCCTTGTGGGTACCAACAATGTAGGTAGTATTCAGGCCAATCATCAGTCATCATCCATGCTTGTTAACATGGCATAACAGAGGCATAGATTTAGAACTGAATGGAAATTTGGAGGCCTAGAGTTCAACCCTAAGTGATTTGTCCAGGGTCACATAGTCAGTATGTCTAAAATAGGATTTGTAGCCAGGTCTTCCTGACTCTAAATCCAGGATTCTATTCACTTCTCCATACCAACTCCTTCAATTTATGTTCATAGAAGCCTTTGATGATATATGTTGTATCTCTTCTTATACATAAGCTTTTAGTGCTAATACAATGCATCCTGCTTAGAACTGGTAAGTATCTTTGCCTCACCCTTTGGGTCTCCTCCAATTCTGATTGTTTTTAGTTAATGGCGGGCTATAATCTATAGTTATAGAGCAACATAGGTAAATTTTAATATCACAAAGATAGACCTTTCCAGTGGGAGGAAATTTTAGATCATTGACAGTCTTGCACAATTTGTCAAATGTAATATAGCTGCTCTCTTCAATTTGAGACCCATTTCATTATCCAGTTACAAAGTTCAAGATCAATTTAAAAATACTACTGGATACATTCAATGAATAATCTATCCAACTATAACCTATGATCTGGGTAATATTTTGGATTTTCCTGTGACTTATTTCTTCTGAATCAGCTTGGATTTCTTAAAGAGATCTTGTACAATTCTGGTTCTTAATGTAAGCAATATAATGTCAACAACACATAGTAGGACTTGGAGAAGCTCTCCATTTGCAGTTAATCTTTCTTCTCATTTAACTTTTTATAAAAGTTCTTCCAAGACATAAGTTAGCATCTTTATTGGGTATATGTTTCCTTATTTTATGATTCACTTGATATTGATAGGCAAAATATAAAAATCTTGATGTTACATGTGTCACAAACCTTGTAACTTCTTAATTTTGCATGGGGAACATTTTGGTTGGAGAAAAGATATTAAAGTTATCTTTTGCTCTCCTAAGTCAAATACTTTTTGTAGTCACCAGGCAATAATATAATATTCTTTCTAACTTTTAATTAATCCTATAACTGGGAAAACAAGACCTACTGCAGAAATCATATGCAAAGGTTTGACTGTTTCCATTTCATGTTTTCATTAAGAACAGCCTTAATACTTCTATGTATTCATAGGACATAATCTAATAGTCTAATAGCAACAACAACATTGTGAGATGATCAACTCTGAATGATTTCACTTTTCTCAGCAATAATGATGCAAAATAATTCCAAAGGATTCATGATGGAAAATGCTATGCACAACCAAAGGAAAGAGCTTATGGAAACTGAATGCAGATTGAAGCTTACTATTTTCACTTTCTTTATTTTTAAATTTTTTTCTTTTGGTCTATTCTTTAAAAAACACAATTAATATGGAAATATGTTTTCCATGACTGTACATATATCAGCTATATGAAATTGTTTAGCATTTTTAGGGAGGAAGGAGGGAAAAATGGAACTCAAACTTTTTTAAAAGGATGCTAAAATTATATCTACATGTAATGGAAAAATATAAAAATATAATTTATTTTTTAAAATACCTCTATATACAAATCCCTTCATGAATTTGCATGTCATCCTTGCACAAGGGACCATGCTAATCTTCTCTGTATCATTCCAATTTAATATATGTGCTGCCGAAGCAAGCACTATGTACAAATCTCATAAATATTCCAGAGAGATATGAAAGTGGGCATGTGGGCTTATAAGTCCTGATGTCTTCTCAGTAACCTTTTTTCTCTATTCTCCACAACTGCTCAAACCTCTCCAAAACAGAAATTATATGCCAAAAATATTAACGTCAGTTGTCTCCAAAGTGTAGGACACACAGAATCCAAAAGAAGAAAAAAAAAATAATCCCAAAACTCTAAAACTGATGATCTCTGACTCTGAGCTCACTCAGCACCCTTTCTCCACTTCTCCACCTCCCACAGCACCAGCATTGAGGCTGCACTAGTAGATCCAAGGATATATATATACAAACTTAAAATAAGACCGATCTATCCACCCTTTGCCCTTCTTCCCTCTTTCTAGTATTTGACTGCAGAAATTTGCTCAGGGCTCAATAGTTGAATGGATCACAGTCCTTCAAAAGCAAAAAAGTCAGTGAGGGGAATGCAATTCAATGACTCAAGTCTCTGAATGCAGGTTGCTCAGGAATTTAGATTTTGAATTGCTGGTACCAGGCCAGAGAAGTAAGGAATGGAGACAGTGTAACAGGTCAACATAGCAGTACACTGTGCATGAGGGGGGCTATGCAGGACTGTAGTAAGCCTGAGTAAAAGAGCACAGGACCCAGCTAGTACCAGCTTTAACAACCCAAAAGTCACTTGAGGCAGAGATTTTGATTGGTGAAGCGTGAATTATTCATTGTGGGAGGGGGCTGAGATGCTTTGAAATCCAACTCCAAGGAAACCACATTCAGAAAGGAGCGAGTCAGTGAGTGAAGTGGGGGAAAGATTGAAAGCACCAAAGATTTCTGGAAGAAGAAAACTCAAAGACCTCAAAGATAATGTGATAAATCAACAGGAAAGCCATTGTTCTCAGTAACACTAAAAAAAAATATGTCCTCCAGATCTAGTAAACAAGTTCAGGCATCTACAAATAAATAATGCAAAATAATGATAAATGATCAACACTATATGAGACAGAAGACCCTGAAGAATTTGAGATCAAGGAACTACAATATGCTGTTTTAAAAGAGTAGTTTGAAAGGGAATTGAGAATTATGAAAGCAAAATTTATGACCTGCATATCAAAAATGAGCAGAATAGAAAAAAAATCTGAATCAGCAATGGCTCATCAAAAAATTAAAAACTGGAAGAATAGATTAGAAATGCAAATACACAAAAGTGAAGGACAACTTAGAAGAGAAGCAAATAAATAAATAACATTAAAAGAAAATATGCTCACTAAAAACAAAACATACTGATCCCAAAGATAAGATGTGTAGTGACAATCTAAAGATCATAGATCTGCCAGGAGAATATGACAGGACAAAAAACATCTTAACACCACAATGAAAGAAATAATAGTAGATAATTGCTAAGAACTCAACAAAGAAGATAAAAAATCCAATTAAAAGAGTTTATAGATCATTTCTAGAAGCCTTCAAAGTTGAAAACTCTAAAACACAAAGTGGTTTCATTTAATAATTCAATTAAAAAACAAGTACTGTAAACCAATAGGAGAAAACTTGAAATATAAAGGAAAGGCAATTCTATAAATGTGAGTCTATTCTGTACCCACTACAGAAAAGGAGAGAATGGAATCATGTGTTCTGAAAAGCAGTGGAGCTTACAATACAGCCCAGGTGACCTATCCTATAATTCTGAGCTTAAACATACCAAAAAAAAAAAAAAAAAAAAAAAAAGAATGTCCACTACTAAAAAGAATATTCACTATGAAAGAAGAGCTTAAAACATTTTTTAAAAATAGAACTGAAAACGATTATTTGCTTCTCCAAAGCACCAAACAACAGAAATGCTGATGGAATAAATAAATGTAGCAGGCAAGAACTGTAGCTTTAGCGGAGTGATCACAGAAGGAACAATGAAAGACTTCTTTCTGAATATGCAAGGTGGGTAAAGGTAGAAATTGGGTATAGATAACAGTGAAGGGGCAGAAAGAGGGCATTATGGAAAGAACTAGGCAATTATAGTCAAATGCTTCTTTTGTGGGACTATATACCAACATGAGAGGGTACGTAAAAGGATGAAGGGTGCAGGGAGACAGTGGAATATGGGATGCTCTGGGCTTTGATCAAGAACTAGCAATGATGAAAGCTGATCACTTTGGTTTCAGAAAAACAAGAACCTACAGGGGAGTAGGTGAGAAGGAGGGAGGAGAGATTGAAATAAGGGGGGAAAGAAAGGAAAATTTATAAGTATGAAGGTATTCTACTACTAAATGTTTCTATGTGTGAATAATGATGATCAAAGAAAAAGATGAGAACTTATTGGATATGGTCTGTGGGACTTGAAGTTTAAAAAGTCTACTTGTCCCAGGAGGAGGCGATTTGGAGTTTCTAGGACTACTGGAATCTGGAGGAATGGAAGGCACAAATCTACTCCCAGGAGGCAAGGAGATTTCCAAATGTTGGAAGAAGGGGAAATTCAACAAGAAAGAGAATAGATCATTGATGAGAAGGGATCCCATTTGGGGCAATATACTCTCTAACACCTATAATAAATTGTTTTGTTCAGGGACACGATGAGGCGCAATAGAAAAGGAAGTTCTGTGGGTAAGCTCTACAAGGCAGTGGCAGAAAGAACTTAGAGGAGAGAGAGTCTAGAATGGATACTTTGGATACTTTGATTGAATGAAGAACAGAGAAAAGAGAGAGATCAGATAATTATAGGAATGGTGAATCGCAAAATGAGAGTCTAAAGTAACAAGAAAATGAAAGAATTTCTTTTTGGAAATGGATTTGAAAAAAAAATGAAATTTAAAAATCTAATGAATAGGACTTGGGGCAGTTGGTTGGAGCAGTGGATAGAGTGCTCAGCTTGGAATCAGAAGATATGTCTTCAGCCTCAGACATACACTAACTATATGACCTTGAGCAAGTCATTTAATCTTGTTTGTCTCAGTTTCCTCATCTGTAAAACGAGTTAGAGAAGGAAATGACAAATCATTTCAGTGTCTTTGCCAAGAAAACACCAATGAGTCACAAAGAGTCAGACTCAACTGAAAAACAACTGAACTAATAGCAGCAATGAACAAGACTAACCAGAGAAGAAAAGAAGGGGGAATCTGCTCAACTGAAAGGAAAAAAGGGAAAAGATAAAAGCAGGAAAAAATAAGCAATAAAAAAATCCTAAAGGGAAAGGGACAATAAATGAGAAGAGGGGTTCAAGTGTAAGTGGGAAAGAACCAGAAGAAACAAGAATATCTTAAAAAGAAAAGATTGATGAAAAGTCTCTTAAGGATCATAATACTGTGTTCACATTAAAAGAGAGAAAAAAATCTTAACTTTAAAAAACAATTCAAAGGCAAGATGGAGGTTAAATATAGCTCTTATAAGTTTTAATGTATTGATCAGTGGTGATGAGTATTTTTTATTCTTCAGGAAACATAATTTTGTCCTATGAGATGGTTCTCAGGGAGAAGAAAGGAAACATAATACAATGGTGATAAGTCTTTAATATTTACCTTCTTTTTAGATTATTTCCCTTCCCTTGAAAACTGATCCATGAGGGACTTTATTTTTTTTTATTTTTATTTTTTTTTTAGGTTTTTGCAAGCAAATGGGGTTAAGTGGCTTGCCCAAGGCCACACAGCTAGGTAATTATTAAGTGTCTGAGACCAGATTTGAACCAGGTACTCCTGACTCCAGGGCCGGTGCTTTATCCACTGTGCCTCCTAGCATGAGGGACTTTAAAATTATGTTGCTTCCAGCACAGACTTCTATATGTACATGACTAGATCTAGGCACTGTTCTGCACTTCATCTTTGAAAGAGTCATTTCCACTTTCTGATGTAGCACACTGTGAACCAACATGGTAGCATTCAAAAGAAGTGAATCTTTTTTTCATTTTAAAGATTTTATTTATTTTGAGTTTTACAATTTTTCCCCTAATCTTGCTTCCCTCTCCCACCCCCACAGAAGGCAATTTACCAGTCTTTACATTGTTTCTGTGGTATACATTGGTCCAAATTGAATGTGATGAGAGAGAAATCATATCCTTAAGGAAGAAAAATAAAGTATGAGATAGTAAGATTACATAATAAGTTATCAGTTTTTTTTTTCTAAATTAAAGGTAATAGTCCTTAGTCTTTGTTCAAACTCCACAATTCTTTTTTCTGGATACAGATGGTATTCTCCATAGCAGATAGCCCGAAATTGTCCCTAATTGTTGCCCTGATGGAGTGAGCAAGTCAGTCAAGGTTGCTGCTCATCACCCCCATGTTGCTGTTAGAATGTACAATGTTTTTCTGGTTCTGCTCATCTTGCTCAGCATCAGTTCATGCAAATCCTTCTAGGCTTCCCTGAATTCCCATCCCTCCTAGTTTCTAATAGAACAATAGTGTTCCATGACATACATATACCACAGTTTGTTAAATCATTTCCTAATTGAATCACATTTACTTGATTTCCAATTCTTTGACACCACAAACAGGGCTGCTATGAATATTTTTGTACAAGTGATGTTTTTACCTAAAAGAGGTGATTCTAATGTCATGTGGTCATAGGTTTCAGAGATAGAAATCATCTAGCTCTTGACTTGATAAATGAGGAAACTGAAGTCCAGAAAAACTAAATAAAGTAGTTTAAGCCACATGAAGACTAAGATATCAAGCCAGATTTTGAACACAGGTTCTTTGACTCCAAATATCATACTCTACCCACTATACAGCCAGTACAAAGGATGAGAATTCTTCTCTACAGTAGGACTATAAAGTCACTTTTATTTCATTTTGACTATTGACTTCTAAGTATCATCTCTTACTGATTGATTTTTAAATTAGGTAAAAGAGATAATTCTTTGCCCATTTATCATTTATCCTTAATTACTGAATGGGCATTAATTGAGACCTGTTAAAGACCTTAATATAAAAAGACCAAGTTCTCCCACTGCATCCAGAGCCATCAACAGTACTCCTGATCAGTATCTTGTCACTGGACCCAGAGAAAAAAGTAAGGTTGGTGACTTTGCACAGCCCTTTCTGACTTATATCCAATTCATTTTCATGGTATGGCATCACCTCCCTGATGTCATGATCCTCTTCAAGAATGAAGGACAAACAATAACAATTTAACTCAGTTGGATTTTAGCTAATTTTTCAGATTCATTTTACCTTCCAAATGTTAATGAGGCAAAATTGATTATTTTTATCCACATTCATCCTCAGTAATATTATTTAATGACCCTATAGTCTAAATTAGTTTGGATTTTGGCTATGCTGTCTTTCTACTCTTATATCACCATTGTATTATGTTTCCTTCCTTCTCCCTGAGAATCATCTCATACGACAAAATTATATTTTTTGAAGAATAAAGAGATCAGACATTTTGCTACCTCAATCAGTTTCTCAACCTTTTTGGCCTCCTAATTATAGCAACTATTTATTTTGATTAAACTTGTCTAAGAAATGGGCATCTTCAGAGTCAAAGAATTTACTTTTAGCTATTTCCCACTAGTTCTTTCAGTTACTTGTTAAATGGAACTGAAATGAATTGCATCATGTACACAGTGCCATCTCATCATTATCCTATCTTTAGTTTGGGTAGTGGTTTGGTTTGATTTTTGACTTTCAATCTATTCAATCAGTGATCTGATTCCACATGGTCAGCTGATTCTAAAGAGACTTTCTTAACAGAAAGGAAAGACTGAATACCCAGAGAGAAGGTTATTTTATTTTTTCTGATGTGTTGCAGTACTTACCACATTATGCGACTTCTTACACTTTATGAAGAAAGTATTTGTATTATACAAATATGAGACTTCTGAGCAGTTTACATATAAATCATTTTATGTCCTTCATTTATTAAATCCACAAGATTTTTCTGAAATATTCTTTGCTTTTTTTCCTTCCTTGTGCCCAACTTTACATTGAAGTCAACAGAAATCAAATTACTTTAGAGGATCTTGCCAGTTTCTTCAATATATTTTCCTACTTCTGTAGTCTGTGCAACAGATGTTGGCCCATAAACTGTAATCATCTTCATGGTGGTCTGTATGGAAGCAGTGGTGTAATGGAAGGCAAGATGTCTCTGAAATGATGTTTCTTGTATTCTTTAGATGACAGAACCATTTTACTCTAGACTCTAGATCCCCATTTCTGAGACAAGTTCATTTCTCTCTTGAAAGAGAAACTGTAAGCCTTTTAATAACCTATTCTTTGTGTCTTCTGATTCTATTTATAGTAAGAATGTTAACATGATTTTGTTTAGTTCCTCAGGTAGTTTATCAACTTGGTGGTGGAACAAACATCTTGTCCTCTGCATTTGGAAAATGGGAAAAGGGGCAATGACCATTGACTTAAGGAAGTGAATAATATATGGCTCCCTTCAAAAGCAGCAAATTCCATTCTTGATCTTTGGTGAACTGTGGTGGGTGAGCGGGTCATTCAATTTCCAATCTTCTGATTGCAACCCCTAACTTGGCTGGAATGATTCTGGGATCAGGGACAGATCCATCACTGGACATATACTAAAAGTGGTAACCATTCAATAACAACTAAGTACTTCTAACATAGCCTTTAAAAATCCAGAGTTGTCTGTGCATCATGAAACATCAACAGAGGATCTTAATGGAGGAATCATTTGTTATTGTTTTAGTTGTTTTGTTATTGAAATCTCCTGGTACTTTAGAGTAATATAGAAAGTCAATACAAATGAATTAAGACTCAGACCTCCAATTTTTCTCTCTGTCCCCACAACTCAAGTCCTAACTTTGGGTAGTTCAATGGATAGAATAGGAGAGCTCATTGACTTGGAATCAGGAAGACCTGAGTTCAAATCCAATATCAGACACTTTACTGGATCTGAGATTATGGGAGTCCCTTAAAACTGTGTCTCAATGGGGCAGCTAGGTGGCTCAGTGGATGGAGCACTGGCCCTGGAGTCAGGAGTGCCTGAGTTCAAATCTAGCCTCAGACAGCTAATAATTACCTAGCTGTGTGGCCTTTGGCAAGCCACTTAACCCATTTGCCTTGCAAAAAACTAATAATAATAATAATAATAATAATAATAATAATAATAATAAATAAACTATATCTCAATGTCTTCATCTATAAAATGAATGTGGACTCAATGGCCTTCAAAGTCACCCCCCACCCCACTCTAAGCTCTATTTATATTATCCTTAAAGTTTATATTCATGGACCTTGAACAACAGATGTTGTTCTGTCTACCAAGTTCTGTCTACCAAGACAGAAATATTTTGAGGACAGATATGTCAGTGGGCACTGTATGACTAGTATCTAGCTAGCTAGGTTTGGAAAAAGTTCATAATCAATTCATCAGTTAGCATTTAATGAGTATCAACTTTTCACCAAGTCCCAGTTTGCGATTTTTACTGGTTGCTACAACTCATTAAGAACAACTGATAAAATGGGCATTGATAGAAGGAAATCACCCATCTGCAGAAATTTTAGAGATTATTCTATAATCCACTCCAATTTTAACACTCCAATATCTATGGCATTAGCAAGTATAGCATTTCCTCAAACAAAGCCCAAACAATGCCATCCCACGGCAAAGAACTCTATTTCAGAATTCAGCAGAAAGAAAACTTACTTTAGAATCAGAGAACTTCGGTTTAAATCCATTTTCTGATTTTTACTGCCTTGTGACCTTGGATAAGTCACTAAACTTCCCTAGAATTTAACAAAATAAGGGGGTTGACATAGGGGAGCTCTGAAGTATCTTCCAGCTCATGAAAAGTCAGGAAGACAGAAGCAGATATTGGACCCTGGTAGTTTTCCTTTGTTTCAAATATATTATATAGAATGAACATATGAAAATTAAGAAATGATAGAAATAAAAAGATCATTTATTGAACAAATACTAATTCATTTTTAAACAATAAGCACTAGAACCTGTGCCAAGTTGTGTGAAGAATAGAAGACTACAGAGTCTTTTCATTCAAGGATACTGTAGAAGAACTGGAGAGACAAGATACATAGCTGGAAAAGTTAAATAATAACTTTGAATAGCATATGATTAAGTACCATATGTTTGTTACCAGTAGACAGAAAAATGATAAGTGCTTGAGGAATTTAAAGGCAGAGGGGAGCAATAGAAGCACTTGGAAGGAGATGTGGCTTCAACCATGCCTAACAGATAGAATTTCAACTAAAAAATAAAGGCACAACCTTCCCATAAAAACCACTAAGTAGTTATCACTGTCCTCTTTATCTCACACATCCTATGGATGCTCAGATGTAAGCTATTACTTCAATAATGCAAGAAGATATAATTTTGTAAGTATGAGTACTCCCTCCCACAATGCTGATTGCAAACTTTGCATTATATGTATGTATGTATGTATGTATGTATGTATATGTGTATATATATATATATATCTTCATATGTGGTCTTTTATATGTATATATAATATATGCATATATTGTATATATTTATACTTTCATAGGTGGTCTTCAAGAAGAAATGGTGGCCAAAAGACCATCAGTCACCCAAAGGGTGAACCTTTCTGGACTTGGCTGGGTTGGTCTGAAGATAACAAACATACATTCCATTACCAGGCCCATATGCAAAGCCTGCCAAAGCCTCCATATCACTGGCAGAGCCTGGAATAACCCAGTATAACCTCAAAACCATAATGAGCCTTCAGAAGAGGAGGACTTCAGTAATATCATTGCTTTGAAGTGAAAACTAATATAGACATTACTAATTCACTATAAGTGTTTTCAAGTTTTTTGCTTGTCATTCATCACAGCCAGTCTGGGTTACCCTAGAAACATTATCTTAAGCCAGCTATTGACGGCTGCATTCCATTTGGAATTCTGCCTCTCAGACATTCTGACTGTGTTTGGAGGACAGACCAAGGAGCCTGAATCTCACCCTCAGCTCTCAAATGACATCATATCATAGGAAACAAATGGCTTGTATTCAACCCACACAAAACCACCCTCTGTTGAGCCCTAAGTTTAGTCAACAAGAATGAGAGGTAATGTCTTTCCAAATGTGCACTTAGCTCTGGAATATTTGGAAAGCTCAATTCTCTTCACTGAAGCCCTTAAGTTTCTCTCAAGACAAGTAGCATCTGGCCCCAAATTCTCTCTTTCTATTTAGTAAATCAAACAGGCATGACCCCCAAGGAAATAGTAATAGCTAATATAGAAATTATTGTATTTGAAGCAATCTCACTCTCATTGCTTAATTTGAATGTCCCCTCAGTAGGCAATCAGTCAGATTATTATTAAAGACCAAACAGACTATACTGTATAAAATGGTATAAAATGATGAGAATCTACAACTGGATGATAGCAGTGTTAGAGGACAAAATGGAGAATATATGAAAGATATTAGGAAGGCAGAATTAACATGATTCTGTGGTAGATCAGATGTGGTGAGGGAGAGAGTAGAGGATCACACATATATCTGTTTGGTTTTAACTCTACAGATATCTTACCTTACACCAGCTTAAGCTCATCACTTGAAACCTCATCCTGGAGGTTGATCCTCAACACCTTCTCTTCAACTTCCATTGTCTCTCATGTGATTAGGGACCTAGAGGGTGGGGAAATAAACTTCTCCCAAAGACTCTCTTATAGAGAACTCAGAATTTTCCAGCTAGATTCTTCATTATCTGTTAGCTGCTCTGCTTGTCTTCTACTCAGCAAACAACATTCTCTTCATCAAAGGGACTATTCTATTCCATCCTCCTTTCAGTTTCCTTTGGTCTATTGTTTTATTTATTAGATAATAAGCTCTTTGAAGACAGAAACTGTCTTTCTTTTTCTTATTTGCATCCTTTGCACTTAATATAGTTGCTAGCACATAGTGAATACTTGATAAATGTTTTCTGCCTATTGACTATGTCATAACCACAACTGATTTTCCTCCTCCACCAAAATCTTCTGTTTCAACATTCTATGGAGGCAACCTTGGACTCTTAGAAACTATGCCAATGAAAAATAACTTCTGGTGCACTCTAACAAGCAGGAAATACTGTAAGTATAGGCCAGTAATGCACTTAAAGTGGGTTGTGATTTATAGGAGTACAAAAATGAACTTTTTTGAGTAATCAAAAAAAGAAAATTCTCTCATCATCATCATCTGAGAGACTCTGGATTCAGAAGTACATTTTTGAGCTATAACACATTTGGTTCAATTGCCACTGGAGCCTCTATAAAAGTCAACTAAAAATCTGATTCCCTGGGGAAAATGAGAGGCATTTCTATGGGAACTGGAGTTAAAGCTATAGCTAGGTATAAAGTATAATAAGAAGAACAATGCTTAGATCTAAGCCATTTGAAATGGTCCTAGAAGACACCAAACAGAACCTGAAAAGAATGATCACTACTTGTAAAATGCTGAAGTCATTTCCTTACCCCCAACAAAAATATTCTTCCCCATTCTTTACTTCTCTATTACAAAGTCACTACCATATTTCAAACCCCCCCAGACTCACAACCTAGGAGTCATCCTGGATTTCTCACTCTCTTTCCCTCCCCATGATCAAGCTATTAAATTTTCCTAAAGCACAGGTCAAAGCATGTCATTTCTCCCACCCTGGACTTAATAAATTTCAGTGCTTCCCTATCACTTCCAGGACCAAATTTTAAATCCTCTCTTTGGTATTCAAATCCTTTCATAATTTAGCCTCTTTCCCTACCTTTCCAATCTTCTCATACTCTGCACCTCCACCCTCTCTTTCCCTCATGGGCTTTTTCTCCAAGTAAGATACTCTTGTCTCTCAAGATTTTCTCTGGCTGTTCTCCTTGCCTAGAAACCTCCCCCTTCTCATTTTTACCTCTTCACTTGATTGATTTCCTTCAAAGTCCAGATAAAATCAGAGCACCTTTAATAAGCTTTTACTGATCCTTCTTAATTTTAGTACTTTCCCTTTGTTGAATATTTCCTATTTGTCCTGTACATAGCTGTTTGTATTCATATTTTCTTTCCTGTTGTCTCCCTAATGGGATGGGTAAAAGATGAAAAGACTAAGGAACTAAAAATTTCAATCTTCCTAGCATATAGATTTATTAAACAATGCATGAAACCTCCCTAACAAAGCAGGACAAGATCTCCTAGGCTTAGACTTTGAATAAAGAAGAGGCAGACATTTATATATTAAAAATACCTAATCAAATAAGACTAATTAGTAAAAAGGAAACAATATAATATTAGATGATCTGATTTCTAATTGGATGAAAAATTAGGAATTTTCCAAGTCGGGAGGAGGTGAGCAAACAGCAAACAATTCTCTGAAAACAGAAAAGAAGTTGTCTGCAAAGTATCTGTAAACAATCAAAGGAACATTGAAACAAAAACTGATTGGTCATTCTTTGATCATTTTTCAAATAAGACATGAATTGCTTGAGATACACAATTGTGAAAAAATTTCTTGCATCAATCTGTGTGTCTGACCGGATTTCTGGTCAGTATAATGTAGGTACTTAGTTAAGGGTCCCCAGTCAGCAGGGAGGGGGTCCAGTTTCCCAGTGACACAGGGTTAGGTTCACATAATACAATAGGACTTTCTCCCAATTCCCACAAATCAATAAAGTTTCCTCACAAGATAAAAGTTGTATAAGAACTTATACAACAAAAGTTGTATAAGAACATCCACACATCAGCTATGAACTCATCCAAACTTTCTAGAGAGAAATTTGGAACTATGCCCAAAGGGCAACCAAAATGTGGATACCCTTTGATCCAGCAATACCACTACTGGGTCTATACCCTGAAGAGATGATGAAAAGGGGTAAAAACATCACTTGTACAAAAATATTCATAGCAGCCCTGTTTGTGGTGGCAAAGAATTGGAAATTAAGTGAATGTCCTTCAATTGAGGAATGGCTTAACAAACTGTCATATATATACATATATATATATATATATATATATATATGTATGTATGTATGTCATGGAACACTATTGTTCTATTAGAAACCAGGAGGGATGGGAATTCAGGGAAGCCTGAAAGGATTTGCATGAACTGATTCTGAGTGAGATGAGCAGAACCAGAAAAACATTGTACACCCTAAGAGCAACATGGGGGCAATGATCAACCTTGATGGATTTGTTCATTCCATCAGTGCAACAATCAGGGACAATTTTGGGCTATCTGCTATGGAGAATACCATCTGTATCCAGAGAAAGAAATGTGGAGTTTGAACAAAGACCAAGGACTATTACCTTTAATTTAGCAAAAAACAACTGATATCTTATTATCTAATCTTGCTATCTCTTATACTTTATTTTTCTCCCTTAAGGATATGATTTGTCTCTCATCACATTCAACTTAGATCAATGTATACCATGTAAACAATGTAAAGACTAAACAAACTACCTTCTGTGGGGGGTAGGGGGAGGGAAGCAAGAATGGGAGAAAATTGTAAAAATCAAAATAAATAAAATCTTTCTTAAAAAAAAGAATATCCACACATCTCTTGTGTCAATCACAAAGTCCTTTCCCCACTGACAGCTAACAGCCCTCATTATGAAATAGAAAAGAGACTGAACTAGCTCCAGAATTGAGTCACAAGATGAAGTCAGTATGATTCACTCAATTCCCACAATTAATCACTTGCTCTCTTAAAACACTCAATTCCCTCAATATTTTTTTTTCACTAAGGAAGCTTTGGTCTCCTCAAAAGCAGAGACTACCTTTTGCCTTTTTTTTTGTATATACCAAAGCTTAGCACAGAGTCTTGTATATAGAAGGTGACTACCTAAAAGAAGATAGGAAGATAGACAAAAACAGAAAGGATCCAATCCCAGCCTCCCTCCATGGTGAAGTCCTACTCATGGTAATAAAAGTGTTGTAATAAAAAAGGAATACAAGTAATAAAAGTCATGATGATTGCATAGACTTCTTAGGGGACGGAAAGATTCTTTGACACTAGAATTTTAGACATGCTTCCTTTCTGCATATGTCAATTTGTAAATACAATTATATGACACTTTGAGTCTTGTGAACCTTAGTACTTATAAAAGGACTGCTGACTGTCAGTGAGGAAAGGACTTTGTGTTTGACACAAGGGATGTGTGGATATTGTTATACATCTTACATTTTTATCCTAGTTATGGGGATAATCCTGCCCTTTCTGCCTACTAGGAAAAGAAGAAATGACGTCAAAAAAATCCAGAAAAGGGAGAACATCACTTCTGCTTCTAAAACAACTTATGAACATGAGCAACAATTTTATTCGACTTGTTCTAGTTCTGAAATTCACTGAAGGTCTATTCAAATGTGTGTGTAAGTATATGTAGAGATAAATACATATATATATATATACATACACAAATATGTGTAGGTAGGTGTGTGTGTGTGTGTGTGTGTGTGTGTGTGTGTGTGTGTGTGTGCATATATGGAGAAAGAGAGTAGCGAAGAGATACTGCCAGTTCCACATTCTCTGAAGCACCCTCTCTGTGTGGGTAAAAGTAGAAACAAAATTTTAACAAAGAAAAAGGACTTTGTTTTCTTGACTGTAAACCACCTCTAAAAGACATCTCTTTTTTTAATCTAATTTTATTATTTTTTTTTCAGAAAGGCAGCCAGGTATCAAAAAAAAAAACCCAGTATCTGCCCTTAAGGGGTTTACATAATAATAGAAGGAAGACAACACATATGAAGGATCTGAAAAGTAGGGAGATGGTGACCTTAAAGAAGGCACTTACTTGGGGGCATGGCAGCAAAAGTCTTGAATCAGAAGGGAATGAAGGGTAAACAACCTGGGCATCTTTCCAAAAATGGAAGGGAAACATGAGCAGAGACTTTGTTCAAGCTTTTTTCTATTTTTGCACTTCCCTGAAGCTGACAATTCCAAAGAGGGCACAGAGATATGGTGGAGTCTACACCAGCTCCATTTTCTCTGAGACATTGTCTACTTAGCCAGTATATGAGGAAACATGATTTTAGGAAGGAGAGAGGACTTTGATTTCTTTGTTTTCTTAACAGTAAGCCAGCTCCAAAAGACATTTCTTTTTTACTTAATTTTGTTATTTTCCCAGATTGACAAGCATTTATTTTCTCTTCCTCCCACTCCCTTCCACAACTGAACAATAAAAAAGGAAAGAAATGTAAAACCCTCATTACAAATAATGTATAATTAAATGAAACAAATCCCCACATTGACCCTGACCAAAAATGCTTGGCTCATTGAGCATAGTGGGTTGGTTCTCTTTCTGGAGGTGGGTAGCAGGCTTCATCATCTCTTAACCTGGGACTCATGGTTTGACATATATTGATCAGAATTCTTAAGTAAAAGACATTTCTAAGGCAAAAGATACAATATTTTTAAATATATACTTTGAGTCCATCATTTCACTTGTAGTGAGAAAACATTTTCAGAAGAAACAGTTTTTCAGTATGAAAACAGTAAGAATGATCTGTAGGTTGATATTTTACTTATTACCACCACTGGCCCTACTTCTTTTAACTGGAGTTTTCTTCTGGGGTCGATAAATGCATGAACTATAAGGATCAAGGGGATATAACTTGTTTAGAATTTTTTAAGTCTTTGATAAAGTTTGCATAGAGGGCTCATACTAAAGGTTATGTGTGTGTGTTTAATTTAGCCACCATAAGATTAAAAGTAATTTTTTAATGCATAGGAGACTGGTTCAGAAATAGGAAACAAAGGATAGAGATAAATAGGCACTTTTCTAGATGGAGAAGTATATATAAATAGTGAGGTCCTGCAGAGATCAGTGCTAGAACAGGTCTTACTTAGCATTTTTATAAATGATCTGGAAGGAGAAATGCATGGTGAAATAGTAGACTCTGCATAAATATTTGCTGAGTGAATGAACTTTCCAAATATGTAGATGATACTAAGCTATTCTTAATGAAGTGTCAAGGCAAGGGGGATGAACTTCTAAGTGCTAGGGGATACAATGAGACAATGGGGCAGATGTGGACAAAAGAACAATGTATTTAAGGGAAAATGATTTAAATCATATATATATATATATGTATGTACATAAGTATGTAGAAACAAACACATATATAAGATTTATATAAATTATATACATATATATGTGAATGTATAAGTATACATATGTTGTTTAGTTGTTTCAGTCATGTCCAACTCTCTTAACCTCATTTGGGGTTTTCTTGTCAAAGATAATGGAATGAGTTTCCATTTCCTTCTCCAGTTCATTTTATAGATATGTGCTTTTGTGAAGGGAGAGAGAGAGAGAGAGAGAGAGAGAGAGAGAGAGAGAGAGAGAGAGACTGAGCAACCAATTATGAAAATAGATATTTATTTTCATTAGTTGTTATACATTTTCTCTCAAAGATATTGGATCTATTTACCACTTAAACTAAAATGATACCAAAAATACCAGGTATCATCAAAGAAGTTACTTGAAATCAACAAAAAAATTATCTACACCTTCTGCATCTGGACCCAGAACACTCTATATACTTCTGGTCACTGTCACTAAAAAAAGACATATTGAAATTGGAAAAAGGTGGAGTGAAATTTGACTGAAATGGTAAAAGAAAAAAAATCTAGAAACATGGAGTGAAAACTTCTCCCCAGTTTGGAAGTCATTGCCTTTACTTTCTTCTAGCTCACTAATTTCTCAACCCCTTACAATTTGGATTCCAGGACGACCTCTTTGTTAAAATTGTTTTCTCCAAATCACCAACATTCTCTTAAATGTAAATTAAGTGACCTTTTCTTAGATCCTTACATCCTTCTTGATATCTCTGCAGCATTTGATACTTCCCCCCCACCTTATTCTTTAAGACTCTCCCTACTTGGTTTTCAAGACACTAGTCTCACCTGGTTACTTTCTATCTGTCTTTCTTGGGACTCACTTAGTAATCTTACATTTCCCCAAAGTTCCATTATCACCTCCAAGAAGATGACTCTCAGATTTTCATATCCAATTGTCATATTTTTCCTGAGGTCCAAGTCCACATCACCACATCTCTGACTGAATGTCCATAGGTATACAAATTCAAAATGTTCAGGATAAAACTGGTTATCCTTCCCCTTTGGCTCTTCTTTTTAGTTTTCCTATAGGGAAAAATGATACCACTATCTTTCCAGACAATCAGGAACATAACCTCACCTCTCACTAAACACACTCCTCCCCCCTGCATCCAATCAGTTATCAACTCTCTGCCTCTGCAACATCTCTCACATTTTTCCCTTCTCTCCACTCATATAGCTTGCACTCTGACTGAAAGGTTCAACACATAGAAAATTGTGAATTTATAAATTCACAAATGGATGAATGTTGAAAAACTTTCATAACATGTAATTGGAAAAATAAAATAAAATATCCAAAAAAATGCTTACCACCTTTCCTTTGGATTATTGAAATAGACAATTGTCGCAGCTGTTGAATTGATCTCTCTATCTCTTCTCTAGTTGATCCATCACAGAGGCCTCAAATTGATATTCCTAAAGCATAGGTCTGATCATGTAATTCCCTTGCTCAAAAAATGTTAAGTGGCTCCTAATGGAGTCCAGAATAAAATAGAAGATTTTCTCTTTGGCATTGAAAGCCCTTCACAGACTGGCTTTCATCTATTTTTGTAGATTGACTTCCTATTGATCTTTCTCACGCATACCATATTCCAGTCTGCTTACTGATTTGCTCCTTCACATATATATTTGTTTTTCCATTCCTGCCTTTTCAGAAACTATTCCAAAGAACTGGGATGTTCTTCGGCCTTCCTTTCAATTCTAGTAGCCCCTTACTATTTTCAAAGCTCATCCACTTCCTACATGTGGCCTTTCTAATCCTCCCAGTTATTTGTGTTTTTCCTCCCTAAGAAATTATTTTTCTATTTACTTATCTGTGTACACATTAACTGCTTCCCTTCCCCGCCCCAAGTAAACTCCTTGATGGTAGGGGCTGTTTAGCTTTTGTTACTGTAGCCTTAGTCTCTGACTTAATAGTTAGCTACTTAATAAGTACTCATTATAATGAACTGAAATATCGTGATGATAAGATTGTATCTTTTAAAAAAAAAAAACTTTGTAGATCCAGTTTCTTACAGACACAATATTTGTTTAATGGAATTTTCAATTTAAATAAGGTTTAGATCCTTTTCATTCGGAGATAATATTATTAAGAGTATTTAGAATACTCTGGGGACACATGGCTAGTCTTTTGAATTGATTCTATGTAGAATAACCCTGTGTAATCACAAAAAAGTTTCTTTGGATTACCAAGACAAATAGGGTGAGAAGTAAACATGAGTTTGAATCTCTTTGATAAGTTAAAGTTTCTCATGATCACCATTTTCCTTTGACCTTTTGCATAGTCTCCTCAGAAGTCAACCGAAAATTTAAAGACAAATTAAAATCCACTTGTAAATGTATTACAGGCTTCTTGGAGACAGGGGTAAAGCCCTTGGGCAAAGTGGAGAGAAGGTGAAAGAGCCCTAATCTTCTTTCTTTGAGACTAAAACAGTGTGTTGCCCTCCTCTGGAGGAGGAGAGTTGATATCTCAAAAATTGTACCTGGGAGGAGAATTTTGAGGGGCATGACAGAAGACTTCCAGAAAAATAAGGGGAAAAGAATGGAAAGGACATCAACTCCTCCTGTCCCTTCTACTTTAGAAGTTCTTAGCCTGGTTTTAGAAAGTCAAGAAAACTTTTCTTTTTTAACAGGATGTCCTTGACTGTTTTGATTTAAGATCCTTCATTTCAGAGGCCTTTCCTTCCATATAGTGTCTCCCATGAGCCCTTCTCAATTCCATAGTAACAAAACCTCATTAAAATTCTTGTAGTTATTGATGTCAATAAGGCTACAGCTAAACAATTAGATGAATAATCGACAAGCATTAATTCAATTCATTTCCATTTAATTAAATTCAACAAGTGTCAGGACAGCTAGGTGGAGCAGTGGATGGAGCACCCATCCTGAAGTCAGGAAGACCTGAGTTCAAATGCGACCTCAGACAATTAATCATTACCTAGCTGTGTGACCTTCACCAAGTCACTTAACCCTATTGCCTTGCAAAAACTTTAAAAAAAAATTCAACAAGTGTTTATTGAGAGTCAAATGGGTCCAGTGCTGCAGTAAGAGGACAGAAGAGAAACAAAAGAGATAGTTTCTGACCTAAAGGAGGTCCTTGAGAAAGAAAGTTATATGGGTGAAACAGTTGACAAGATTGAACAATATCCATGCCGGTGAGTGGAAGGAACAGTAAGTGTAGAGAGAAATTAATGTGAAATTCAATTGTTGTTGTTTGTCCTTTGTTCTTGAAAAGGATCTTAACATCAGGGAGGTGATGCCATGACATGCAAATGAATTAGATTTAAGTGGGGGGGGTAGAGATGGCTGTGCAGTCACCAGCCTCACTCTCTCTTCTGGAAGTGAGTCCAGTGGAAAGATCAGGACTAATGGAGATGGTCCTGGATGCAGTGGGAAACAATGTAGAATTGAGTACACAGTAAAAGAATGTTGCCTCTAAGGTAGTAAGATGTAAGCCAGTCCTTGAAGCAGTAGGATATGTACTGAGTGGGGATAGGAAGGGTATTCCAGCAATGGAGGATGATCTGAGCAAAGGCATAAGAGATAGAAGTCAGTATTAAAAATCTGCATGATGAGGAAACCAACTTGCCTGAATCAGGAAGAGATCATGTGGAAGAGCCAACGACCTAAAGTGTTCAAGTCTATGGGGAATCAATTCCATAGGAAATTGAATATTAAGATGAGGAGTTTGAACTTGAAACTAAAGACAAGGAGAACTGCTTAAGGTGAATGACATGAACAAGGTGGTATGTTAGGAAAAATACATCTTGTGGGGGTGGTAAGAGGGCTGAACTAGAAGTAGAAGGATGTCAGGAGACTACTGAAATGATTTAGCTGTGAAGTAATGTCTCAGGAGAAATACAGAAAGACCAAAAGGTGTAAGACAAGCCATCAAGAAGGGTAATCAAAAGAACTTGGTTTCTGCTATAGAACTTGAAGAAAAGGAGATCATTAATTGTCTCACTATTTCATGGCAGCCATTCATATCATTCTTTTGGCTTTATCAATGCAAAGACACATTTGCTTAGCACCTTGAGAGTTTTAGAGGGATCCCACAGTTGTTACTGTTGTTGCTGGTGGTGGTGGTAGTACTTAATTTTCAAAGAGAACCAATGACATCACAAGACTGGTCCTCTTCAAGAACAAAGGAGAAATAACCCACAGCTAGAACTGAGAAAAGATAGGAAATGAACTAAGGACTTCCTGACTCTCAGGTGAGTTTTCCATACACTCTGGCATGCTACCTCTTGGCCAGGCATAGTCATAAAGAATAATAGGATTTAAAACTGAAAAGAATCTTGAACTTTCCTTTTAAATATAAAGAAACAGGAGCCCAGAAAGCTTATGATTCATCTAACATCTCACAACTATCCTTCATTATTTGTCCTTCATTTTAGAAGAAAAGCACATCAGAGAGGTGATGCCATGACAAGCACATGAAATGGATTTGATGAGGATTTGCTGTGCAAGATCATCAGCCTCACTTTCTCCTCCAGGACCATCTGGGTCTAGTGACTAGATATGATTCAGGATGACTAGAGATGGTCTTGGATTCAAGTCAGGGGTAAGTGACTTGCCCAAGATCACACAACAGGTAAATGTCAAGTGTCTGAGTCCAGATTTGAACCAGCAAGCACTTTATCCACTGAGACACCAAGAAATACAGCTAGTAAACAACAAAGCCAGAAATTGAACCGAGACCCACTAACTCCACATCGCCATTACTCATCCCATTTGGGCTCCAAAAATAAAGGCAGAGTTAAAATTTTATGCTTCCAGGAAATGGGGAAATAGAGGCAAAAATGGAGTCATGTCAGTATTTTAATAATGTTAAAAATAAATAATTGTTTTAAAATATTCTAACAAATTAAGGAAAATGTCTTCAAATACTTTCAAGCTTAATAATATCTATACTCTTTTTTTAACCTCTATATTAATTGCTATATGACCTTGGGAATGTTATTTAGTCTCTCTAGCCCTCAGTTTCTTCATCTGTAAAAAAATAACTGATTGACTAGATGATCTCTAATATTCTTTCTAGCTCTAAAATTTTATTTTTCAATAAAATTAAATTCCCTAGTCAGGGTGACTGCAGGTTGAAGCTATTTTTAAAGCAAGAAATCATTGTGTAGAATGGTAGTATCATGATATAACAATGCAACTTGAATATTTTAATAAATTAGTCCTCATTTGATCAATCTTAATTACTGAACACACTAAAGATTCTGCTATGTATGAACTCATTTAAATTTTTTTTTCCTTCTCCAAGATTTCACCTAATTGACTCTTAGTTAGGTATTATTATTAGCTTTTCTTGGTATTCACTAGTTCTTAACTAATTTGGTTTTGCAATAGATGAAATTTGTACAATGTTTCTCAACTTTGCTGATCTTATGATATGAAATAGTAATCTTAATAGGAATTACATGCAAATCATACATTTCAGAATATCAGGCTGTTGAAGCCTTTGATTTTATGTAGAGTGATGAACTTTCATCTAGATAGCTTTGAAGGCAATCTTCATTACTGGAATCCATGAACATTTTTTCATATTTTAATTTATATTTTATTTTAATTTATTTCTTTAATATTTCCTCTGTATATTATTTTATGCACCTGAAAACATTATTCTAAGAAGGGTCTACAGATTTCAGCAGAATGTCAAAAGAATCCATGACACAAAAAAAGGTTAAGAATTCTCCTTTAAAAAGCAGAGACTTGCTAATTTTTTGTTTATTTATTTATTTAATGTTTGAATGCTCATCATCTAGCAGAGAGACATCCAAAGCAATAGAGGCCTTCCTTTTATTCATTTCTCCAGCATAGCAAGGACGCCCCCAATTCTGGCTATCTAGTTATTGGATCTTATACTCATTTGTTACCAACCAACCTTTTCTTTTCTCTAACGTTCTCAATGACATCTTTTACGCCACTCCTCACACATAAATCTCACCAGAGCACTCCACAGTCTTATTGTGTCCACCATGAGTATTTCCAGAGACATTTAGATCACCTGTAAATTTGATCTTTACAGGGTCATAAGATCATAAATTAAGAGCTGGAAAGAGACTTTAGAGATCATCTGGTCCAATTTACTGATTTTTTTTTCAGATGATGAAACTGAGAACTGCAGAAATTAAATGAATTGCTCAAGGTCACAAAGGCTGAAAGTTTAAAACTGGGGTGATTGAACTCAGGTCTTTTAAATATGTTATACTTCCCATTAGGACACAAATTAATTTAATAACAATAATAGCAATAGACAAAAAAACCCAATAACACATTTATATTGTGGTTTGAGTTCTTAAAAGAAATGTACCCTACCAGTCATTTTCTGAGATAATGATATTCATTGATTCTTAGCCATAGAGCATTTCTAAGGAACATTTGCACTGAAGGTTTAGTTAGACCTTTGCAGCAGAGAAGAATGAAAATTAATATATTCCCCAAATTTCAATTCAGTTGTCTTCTCAATGCTCGGTCTTCCTAACTTGTCCATCTGTGAATCCTGCATATAATATTTAGATGAGAGAATGAATTCAACAGGTCAATAAATCAAAGGAATCATGAAATCTAATGTTCTCTACATCTTTCATTCAACTAGTTTTGGGACCATAAAAATATGGTCTATAAGCCATCCTAAACCCTCTCAAAGATTTTTGTTTGCTGATTTGGTATTAATCAGGAATGTCCTTGATTCTAATAGAGGTCTTAATAAATCTGGAGCTAGAACGGTCATTGAAACTATAAAAATCATGTATGTGAGGAATATAGTTTAAATATCAGGAAACTTTTATAAAGAGAAAGGACTATTAAATATTGGATTAAGGTGTGTGAAATCTACCCTTCTCCAGTAGTTTTTATAGCACAGATAATTTAGAAATAGTCTTACAAATCCAATAAAGTGTGATTCCTTTGTGCAAAAGTAAGGTGGACTACATTATTTCATTGATGTCCTGTGGTTTTATAATTCTCAGATCCTGCCTCTTTTCCTGATTCTCCAAACTTAATACTTATTACCCTAGAGATATCTTCATCCCTGTGACCTTTTGGTTGAGTTTCTGTCCAGGACCACCATTTAAGGGAAGTGTTTAAGCCATCCCTGCTCTCTTCTCTTCTTGATAAGCTCTGGATTGTTCAGGTTCCAACCAACCTTCCCAGCTCCCTATTATGTATTATCTTCCTCTATTAAAATGTAAGCTCTTTGAGACTATATATTTAAAATTTGTTTACATATGAATACCCAACTCTTATCATAGTGCCTGATATATAGTGACCACTTAATATTGTACCATACATTCCTCATCTGAAAATAGGTAACAACATATAACCATTAGGTGCATGAGATCCTTTCATGAAAGTAGTTTTTAGATCACCCATGATTTCACTGGATATAGTTCTAGACAAAGGGAATTCCCGACAAGGAAACTCCCTCTACCTGTTCTATTTCATATAACCTTGGAACTCATGATGAAAAATGCTACCTATATCCAGAGAAAGAATTGATAGTCTGAATGCAACTTGAAACATAGTATTTTTCACTTTATTTTTCATTGTTTTTTTCTTATGTTCTATGCCTTCTTTCATAACATCTAATATGGAAATATGTTTTACATAGTTGCACATGTATAAACTATATCCAATTCCTTTTCCCTTGAGAAGGGAAGGGGAGAAAGGGAGGGGAAAATTTGGAACTCAAATTTTTTTTTAAATGAATGTTAAAATTTCTTTACAGGGGGCAGCAAAGTGATGCAGTGGATAGAGCACTGGTCCTGGAGTCAGGTAGACTTGAGTTCAAATTTGGCCTCAGACAATTAAGACTTGCTTAACTGTGGACACTGGGCAAGTCATTTAACCTTATCACCTTGCAAGAATTTTTTTTTAAAAAACAGTTTTTACAGGTAATTGAGTAAAAAAAATATATTTTTAAAAAATATACCATTAGAGACTTGCCTAGTATCCTGAGAGGTTACACAAATCAACCTAAGCACACAATTGGGTCATATCAGAGTCAGCACTTGAATCTTTCTGACACCAAGACTAGCTAGCTCTTTTTTTCATAGTGAGATGCTAAAAAGTTCTGTATATTACATAAATTCTATTTTGTAATTACTAACTTGGAAAAGACAAACCAAAGATGTAAAGTAGAAAGAATGTGGTGTCCTAAACCAATACTCCTCTTGATTTCAATTCTTTTAAAATATTTCTAAACTACTGAAACAATTTTCCCATAATCAGTTATTACCTATGATATTTTTATCTTCAGATTAGTTTTACTAGGTGAAATAAGATTTTAATAAAATTTATTTTATTAAAGATTAAGATGTTGAACAGGTCAACAATGACAAAATTATGAAGACTGAATTGATATGTTTATTTTAAAATGCTAGACATGTTGAAAGATGAATAGCATCTAATATTCTGACCATCACTTCAGAAAGAAAGATAGTGCATTAGCTTATTGAGTAATGTAACCTACCTTCTAAGGCAAAGAAGCTCCAAGAATTTTACATCTCTTGCCATGGAAATTAATAAAAAAAAAAAACACCTTTGGCTAAGGCTGCTATCTCCTTTCCTTGACAGTTCGTCACAAACACAGGTTTTGTAAATTATGCAGCATCTTTTCCTTATGTGTTTTTCTGCTGATATCCTGGAAGGAATTTTTCTCTCATTAAATCTCACTAGATTAAAAAATGAACTCAGAAAACAAGCTTATGCTGAACACAAAGATAAGGTGTTATGGACATTCTAATCATAGGGTTCAGAGGGAAGAAAATCATCAGACATACCAGCATTTTAAAAATGTTCTAGTTGCATCTTTTTTCCCAAAATAAAAACTTATTTTTTTGGTGATTAAGATGTACCATGAAGTCTAAGGCCACATTATATATCTAATTTGATCGATACCAGCATATATTTGAACCAATTTAGGTGACAAAATGAATTGACTGCCATTTACATGACATTATTGAAAAAAATTGGTGGCTCTTACCCATAACTTTGATTAGGTAGACACAAATTTATCCCTGAACTTATCCACTGAGTTTACTCATATATAATGTTTTGTCTCAGATGCATGCACTGTATTCAATATCTTTAATAGTAAAAATCTGAATCATCTATCTCATCTTTCCCAACACAACAAATAAAGATATCATATGCAGATTAATCATTGCTTGATCACTATCCTTGGTACTTCACTCTAATTTATGATAAAATTAGGTATTTTCTTTAACCTTCTCTTCTTTTCAGCCACTGACAGCCTCATCTTGCTCTCATCTTGATGCCAGAAAGCTTCTCTCTAAAAGGCTAACAATCAATCAACAAGCATTTATTATGTGCCACTATGATGTCAGACAGTGGTGATAGTCTTTGCAAATGAAAGTAAAAAGAATGGAAAATACTGTACTGCTAAGAAGCTTATGAGTAATTCTAATCAGAGGGACAATCACACGAGTATACAGAATAAATATAAAGAAAAGAAATACAAAGTAGTTAAATACAAGATAGATCAAGAGAGGAGGGGCACAGAAGATAGAGTATCAGATCTGGAGACGGGAAGATTCCTCTTCCTGGATTCAAATCCAGCCCTACTAGCTGTCTCAAGCTGGGCAAGTCACTTAATCCTGTTTTCCTCAGTTTCCTCATCTATGAAATGAGTTGGAGAAGGAAATGGCAAACCACTCCAGTCTCTTTGCCAAGACAATTTTAAATGGGATCATGAAGAGTCAGGCATGACTGAAAACAGCTGAACAAGATTAGAAGAGGAGGCACTAACAATTGGGGGGAATCAGAAAAAGCTTCATGCAGAAGGTAATAGTGAGCTTAATTTTGAAGGAAAAGATTCTTCCTAGACTAAAAGAAGGAATGGCTCAAGGGAAGGAGAAAGGGGGGAAAGAAGGGAAAGAAAATGAAGGGATAGGGGAGAGAGAGAGAGAGAGAGAGAGAGAGAGAGAGAGAGAGAGAGAGAGAGCTAGCTGCAACAGTCTCTTTCCTATCTAGAATTGGGTAGATGAAGTAATAGAGGATAGAGAAGGTGATTTCTTGAAACCTTCCATGAGTAGGTGGAAGGTAATAAAGATATTTCTGAAAAAAGGTAAAATAGTCATTGGAGTGGGCAGCTAGGTGGCACCGTGGATAGAGCACTGGCCCTGGAGTCAGGAGTACCTGAGTTCAAATCCAGCCTCAGACAATAATTACCTAGCTGTGTGGCCTTGCACAAGCCACTTAAGACCACTGCCTTGCAAAAACCTAAAAAAAATAGTAATTGGAGTTCAGAAGGAATTATTATAAGAAGCATTGGCATTTAGTGGAAAGAGCTATAAGCTTGACTTCCTTTAACTATTTATTACCTTTGTGACCTTGGACAAATTATGATCCATCACTTGAGTTCGGTTTATCTACAAAATCAAAGTAGTTGGACTAGACAACATCTAAGATTTCTTCCTTTTAAAAATTTCAGTTCTGACTTGGATTTCTCTGGCTCCTTCACTATGCTCCAGGAAGCTCATTATTGAGGTAACCTCAACATCCTGGTACTCTACCTCATCACTACCCTATGATTGGAGGATGAGGTCATACATTCCCAATCTCCATTTAAGGTGGGAGTCCAGCTCAGGCTTATCATTTCTTACCTAGCTACGATACCTTGGCACATCTTGGATTTTTTTCCCCACCATGTTTCCACATAAGAATACTCCCCAAGTATCTGTCTTCATTCATTAGATTGCAAACTCCTTAAAGGAAATTATATTTTTGTATTTATATCTTCAGTACTTAACCCAGTGTCTGGCACAGGGATGTTTAATAAATGTATATTAACCATTGACTATTGATAACCCTTTATATTATTAAATATGGTGAAAGAGAAGAGGTATTAGGCTGCCTATCAAGCTGAAGTTCCACAAATATGCTGTACTAACCTCATTGTTGTATGGACAATCTACCAATGCTATTCCAGGAAACTGAATCACTTCCATTTGAATTATCTTAGGAAGATTTTGAAGATGACCTGTAAAGATAGTGTACTGGACATCAAGGTCCTTTCCTAAGCTAAAATACCAAGCATTCAAATTCTACTGGAAACTTTCATGGTCTGGCCACATTGTTTAAATGCCAAACATATGTTTGTCTAAAAGACTATTTAACAGAGAACTCACAAAACACACGGAGATTAGAAGAAGCCCTGCAAGGACACTCTCAAGGTCTCCCTGAAGAACTTTGGAATTGATGTGAGAAATGGGAGGTGTTAGCACCAGTCAGCTAAGCTTGACATGGCCACATCAAAGAAGGCACTGTGCTCTATGAGCAGAGCAGAATTGCAGTAGCTAAAGAAACATGAGATGAGCAAATTAAGAGACATCTCTGGTTCAAATGTTCATGAGAACTATTTGTACTCAACCTGTGGAAGAGCCTTCTGAACTGGTATTGATCTGATCAGTCACGGTAGAACATACTGTACCTGGTCTCCAGTGATGTCATTGTGGTTCTCTTCAAGAATTAAGGATACCAACCAGTATTAGTACTAGTACCAGTACCAGAACCATATATGGACAACATGAAAACACTATAAGTAGTGAAATGTTTATTGTAAAAATTACTTTAACAATTAATTATACTGATAAGTTAATAATGGCTTGTTTTATGTAAAAATCAGAATTAACTAGTTCACATGTTCAGATTACCTGAGGAGCATTTCTGTGAGAAGCTCATGCATTACAGGTATCAACAAGTACCATTGTTTACTAGAAAATAGTAACCACTTGAATGGTAGACCTGGTGTTCCTAGCAGGCATGAGCCAGCTTCTATGGCATATGTAATGCAAAACCAAGCCTCTTAAGCAATGGAAAATGGCAGACTATGGAATGCCCTTCTGCCAACCTTTCGTCATTTCAATTTATCTTGAAATGCCATCTTCTCCATGAAACATTCCCAGCTTAATAGAAAAAGAAATAGAAGAATTTTTTACACTAGATTTTGACTTGAATGGGCTTTCTTTTTTAATGTATCTCAATTTAAAATGCACTAGCTTGCTGCTAGTGGAGTAACCCAAGATTGGGCCAAAATGCAGAACACTTTGGATTCTATCCCTGTCTCTGTTCTCGATTAACTGAGTGATGCTAAGTTGACTACCCTCTTTGGGCCTCAGTTTCCAAGTTGAAAAATATGAATAAGAATAGTGAGTTGCTGATGTAAGAAGTAACAGAGAAACTCAGCAAGTGTTCTTGATTTCCTAGAAAGGCATGACAAAGGCACACTAACCTCTTGAAAATTTTTAGAGGAGACTGATCAAAATAGAAAGTACAATAGAGGTGTTCATAATGAAATCTCTAGTAGAGGAGGTCCCCACTTATGGAAGAGGAAGCTAGATATGCATACTGATCAAGCTGGAAAAGTCCTGAAACTACCCTGCCACCTTTATCCCATCCCCCATTTCCTCTAAGCATGACCATGAATAAGTTAATTCATCTCTGCCCTCAGGCCGACATTAGAGCTATATAAGAATGAACTGCCAGTCTCCTATGGCTTTACGTGTCAAAGAAAATTATTCCTCACCCCACACCTAGACATAAGGCACTTATATTCCTTGGACTACAGTGGGTCAACCCTAAAGATAGAATGTAAGCATTGTTGGCTTAAGTATGGTTTGTGTAGAAGGGCCAAGTGGGTAGAAAGCAGGCATTAGGAAAAGTTCTTTTCCTATGGCAATTCCATAATATAGACTACCATCCACTAACCCAGTACACCCACTGTGCTTGACTGCCAATTTGTGTTTAAAAAAAATGCATGTGTGTGTATGTGGGGGGGGGGTATGTATGTCTGTCTTCATCTATAAGGTTGGTACATATTTAATAAAGTAAATGATAAAACCCTCCCTAGTAAATTATGTATCCATGTAACATAGTTAGAAAATCTCAGATGAAATGGGGGGGGGGGAATAATCTCAGATGAAAGGGGGAAAAAAAGAAAATTTCAGATGAAATATGCTGTCATTACATTCTAATAAATTCTAGTAGGAAAGGAGGAAAGGTCATGACTCATCATAAGTATTACTACCTTGCGAGTGCTGTGATGCAAAGAATTCAGCTCTAAAGGATTCTCAGTCAGGAGTGAGAGGGTAGTAGAAAGGGAGATAGAGCAAAGTTAAGAAAGTTGAGTTCTAATTTTGGTTCTTCCCCAAACCACCCTTGGACAAATCACTTTACATCTCTGGGCCTCACTTTTCTCAACTCTCAAATAAAGGGGATTTTTCTAAGGGAAATACATCTAAGGATTCAACTTTAGAATCTCCCAAATTCACTAATTTAGTAGGAAGTTGGAAGACTCAATGATCTAATAAGTGATAAAAAAAAAAAAAAGACAGAGGTATGTATATATAGGAAGGGTAGAAGAGATAGTATGTTAGGATGGTAAGCATTTGAGGTGCTACATACCAAGCAAAACTGCTTTGACTAATCAGGCTGAGGTTTGTGATAAACTTTAAAGAAAATTAAAAAAGGTTTGAAATTTTTTTTTGTTTTTTAAACTACAATGGAGAAGAGTGGAACATCAAAGGAAGAACAATGTAGTCTTAATTTGAAGTCACTGGGCCTGAGTTTGTAATACATTTCTGACATTACATATTACAGACACTCTCTCTGGGCCTCAGTTTTCTCATTAGGAAAAAATTCTGGGCTCAAACGAAGTCACTGGTGAGTTCCCTTCTATCTAAATCCTCAAGCTTTAGGGATAGGACCATCAACTTGGGAAAACAATAGGTTGACATAGATAAAAGACTCAACTCCTATTTTTCATTTTAGGAAAGAGAACAAAAATGGTTATAAGATTTGAAACCATAGATACCTGTTAAATGGAATGTTTGAAGATAAGAGAGTAAAACACCCAAATTCCTTCACTGTTCTCTCAGGCTATATATCCCAGGATCCTCCAAGAATTTGCTGCTGTGATTGCTAAAGTCCTATATGCTAATCTTTGAAAAATCATTGGAAATGGGAGATGTGTCACAGAACTGGAAAAGGGCAAATTTCCCTATTTTCAAAGAGGAGAAGGAAGTGTTTTACATTTTTATAAATAACTTGGATAAAGGCATAGGTAATATGTTTATCAGTTTTTGTAGATAACAAAGCTGGAAGGGATAGCAAACATGCAGACAAATTGGGACCCCAATAGTTCTACTGGTTAAGAATACAGGCTGAATAAAACAATAGAAAACTAGGACAAGTGTCAATTACTACACAGCTTCAAAACTTTAACTAGCACAGTTGCACATGTCCTGAAAGGTGGAGAAGTACTAAACAAAAGTCCTTGAAAAAAGTCCCTTAATTATGATGACCCCATCATATTTTACTCTGCTCTGACCAC
This sequence comes from Macrotis lagotis, assembly GCF_037893015.1. Classification (NCBI taxonomy): domain Eukaryota; kingdom Metazoa; phylum Chordata; class Mammalia; order Peramelemorphia; family Peramelidae; genus Macrotis; species Macrotis lagotis. The sequence goes on from NC_133666.1 coordinate 283,749,733, forward strand.
TTTTGGAGTATGGAAGTTCTACATTTTAGAAAGGCATTGACAGGATGATAAGGATGGTGACCAGGATGGTGAGGGCACTGAAAGTCATGCCATACTACAAAACTTTAGCTTAGAGAAAAAAAGTGACTTGAAGCGGGGAGGACAGAGTCAAGGATTTGGAGGAAAGGGGTTGTATAGCATGCCACTCCTTGAAGCATTGAAGGAATCCCATGCAAAAAAGGGTTTAGACTTCTTTGTTTAGCCATAATGGGCAGACTCTATGCCAGTACTTGGAAACGGTAATGGGAAACCTGCAATGATCCAGACATCCACTGTATCTCTCCCCCAAAACAGAACAGCTAACAAACTTTTGACTTCCCCTAATAATAAATTGGAGAAGAACTGCTACTCTGACCCAGAACAATCAAGAGAATCTAACTGCTGAAAAACAAATGGCAGAAGCCTTGGAAAGAAGATTATTCCAATGGGAAAGAAGAAAAAAGAAGAGCCATATAAAAAGACCAATCTGAAGGTACAAGAAATTCATCAAGAAATATTTTATAAAGAGATATTCACAGGAAATAGAAATAAAGTCCAGGAATTATAGTGAATACAGAAGAGGGGCATGGTCCTATAAGAGTCAAAGGCATGAAAGCTCAGATCAAGCTGAGACTAGCAAAGAGAAAAAAAATGGCAGTTTTGCTATTTTGAGAGAAAGATGAGGATCAAAGAAAGCACAGGGCCTTTGGAGATTATTGTCTAAAAAGAGAAAATAGTGCTATTCAATTCTTTGTTTCTTTTTTGTCTACTAATGTGGGTAGTATCCAGATTGGGGTAAAATAGTTAATAGAAAGTCAAAATGCAAAGCAAGTAAAGAGATTGTAAGAAAGGATCTAGTGGAACCTCCTTCAGTAAGGTCAATTGAACAGGTCCAGGAGCCCTACATTCTAGTCCAGGGTTATCCAAAAGATCCCCAGAGGGCAATTTTATGTGGCCCCCATGGGTTTATTAAATGCTTTAATAAACAAAACTGAGCTATCACAGAACTCTCACTAAAAAAAATGGCAAATCAAAATATATTGTCTATTGTTTCAATAAAAACTTTTAAAAGTAAGGTTAGACAGCTCTGCTCTAGAGAAAGAAAGTATTTGATAAGGTGATTCCAGAGTCATTATCAATTATCTTATTAACAATATTGTGGAGAAAGGAAGAAATACCTCAGGACTAGAATCAATTGGCTCCTTTGGAGGTGGGAAATTAAGACTTATTTTGTCAAATGAAAAACCAATGAGCTTGAATTCAATTCCTGATAAAATGTTATAATGTTTTATATAAATGGGATAACAATAATATCTTCATTATTTGTCCCACATGGAAATATTTTGACAAAACATTTTATTAACTTTGAAGTATTCTTTAAATGCAAGTTATTATAATCATTCCTGTTGAGACTTTATGTGCATATGTCACATGTATGGGGTATATCTCCCAAAGTTTACTAGACTGGGAAAACAGAGAATATATATATATATATATATATATATATATATATATATATATATATATATATTATATATATATATATTATATTATATATATATATAATATATATATATATATATATATATTTCTTCTTCCCCTTCCCCTTCCCTGAGCTCTCATGTGCTATGATTACACTTAGTACCTTACCATGAACTGGTGATTAGTCTTCCATTATTAGGTGTCTTTGATATGGGTACTACCTGAAGCAGTTGACTGATATCTCTGATGTTGTACCTACCTGAAACTATATCCCATCAATGTTGAGACTGCTTTGAGAGCCTCAGATGGAAAAGTGGGAAATGCTGTCATCACTTTAATCACACCACCATCTGAAGTATTGTGTTCAATTTTGAATGGCAGTATACTGGAAAATGTCTGGAGGAAGGTAGCCAAGATGGTAAGAGGAATAGAACCATGTCATTTACCAATTGGTTAAAAGAACTGGGAATGGCTAGCCTGTACAACCAAAGACATGGGAAAGAGTAGCCTGGCAGTACCCCTTCAAGGATTTGAAAGGTGTATGTATGATAAAGGGATGTCATGTGCTTGAACTTAGAAGACAGAACTAAAATCAATGCATGGAAGTTACAAGAAAGAATAATTAGACCCAATATAATGGGAAAATATTCAATCAATATGTAGAATAAGCTGCCTCAGAAAGTTGGAAGTTTCCCATCAGTCAAGATCTACAAGTAGAGCCTAGTTAATCACTTGTCAGAGACATTATATTTTTATTTTAATTATTTTTTTCAATTCATAGGTTTCTATTTTCTCTTCCTCTCACTCCTTCCTACAATGGACAAAGAAAAAGAAGAATCAAATGCTTGTAACAAATGTGCATAGTCAAACAAAACAAATTCCTATAATTGCCATGTCCAAAAGATTTGTCTCATTCTGTGGGGTGAGTGCATCACCTCTCTGAAAGTGAGTGACAAGCTCCCCTTTGATCAGAATTCTTAAGTCTTTCAAAGTGGTTGACTTTTACAGTTCTCCTGATTCTGCTCACCTCCTTGTGAATTAGTTCATAAAAATTTTCCATGAAATTATCATTTATGGCACAATAGAATTTCATTATATTTATATATCATAATTTGTTAGGCCAAAAATTATCCTTTGACGGGCACCCTCTTACTTTCCAATTCTTTGCCACCATGAAAAGAATTTCTATAAATATCATTGTACACATGAGTAATCTATTTGGTGCATAGATCTTGTAATGGTATTATTGGGTCAAAATTTGGTAACTTCAGCACATAAATTCAAATGCTTTCCTGAATGGCTATAACAATTTATAGTTCCACCAACTATTAAACATGTGCCTCTTTTCCTGCCACCCCTCTTGAGATTCCCTCCCTCAAGAACTGTCCTTTGACCATTTATCAATTTAGGACATTTTTAAACTTATAAATTTGAACTTTTTGTATATTTTAATTCTTTTTTCTATAAAATGGGAAATGAAACACTTAGCAAAGAAATTTGCTACAAAGAAATTCCTTCTCAGATATTTTTCCAGATAAATTTCTGATATTCCTTTCAAATCTGAGATAATGTGATTAATTACAAAGTCTGTGACTTTTACTTACTATAATGAATCAAGAAATGAAAGGAGTCTCAGAGACCATTTAATCAATCCAATCTCCTCATCTTACAGATGAGGAAATAGACTAATGTAGGTTGAGACTATGGTGCAGCTAGATAGCACAGTGACTAGTGCAATAGGGTCAGGAAGACCTAAGCTCAAATTGAGCTTCTGATATTCATTAGCTCTGTGACTCTTAACCAGTCACTTAACCCTGTTTGCCTCAGTCTCCTCATCTGTAAAATGAGCTGAAGAATGAAATGGTAAATCATTCTAGTACCTCTATCAAGATATATCTAAATACAATCATGAAGAGTTGGACATGACTGAAATTATTGAGCAAAAGATTGTAACTTGCCTGAGGTCAAAAGAGATAAGTGTCAGAGACAGAATTTGAACCCAGGTGACCTGACTCCTGAGTCCCTCATGTCATGCTTTTCTAGCCCAATCAATACAGTGCTTAGGCTGAACAAGCTGTCATGGAAATATATACAGACTGTCTATTCCTTTAATAGAGAAATTCATACCGTATCATCACGAGGTTATATTGTTATTGAATAAGATACCTCCTTTACATATGATATGGATATAAACTGTGCCAAATGTTTCTCAGGGCAGGAGTCCCTTGTCTGCCTTCCTCCCAGAATAACTGGCTAGAGGTAAACTTTACCAGGAGCATTTTAAAATTTCCTCCTCCTAACAGACTCAAAAAATCCTTTAGCCAGGGAACATCTTTCTTTCCTTCTCAAGAATTCTTTTGTGGAAAGAAAGATGCATGTCAGGTCCCTAACTGAAGTCCTACAGACTTATTTAGATGTTCTCACCCTGAGCCAGATTAAGAATTAGTAAGAACCAAAACAGATGCAGAATTAGACAATGTCTCCAACCTCCCAACCTTTCAAATCTCTCTGAAATAAGAATTATGCATAAAATAAAATAATTGCAGATGTTTCAGAAGACAAGAGAACCAAGACCCTTAATAAGATAACAATCTCTTGACTGACAGCAGAGACTGCTAACCCTAATCTCTACCTCAGTCAACATTCCCTCATTCACCCCATACTCCACATTTTGTCAAGGCTTCACAATTAGATCTAAGGGTTTGTGCTCTGAAATCCAATCAGCCTTTCCTTTGTGGCTGCTGAGGTCTCTATCAACAGACCTCCCCTTCCTCTGTCTTCACCCCATCACCCTGTGGCAGAAGTAATAGAACTCAATTCTGCCCCACCACCATCACCCTGTTCAGAGGATGTGGAAGTGGGGGGAAAATGAGAGTCAATGTCCCCACTGTGCTGCAATACTGCTCAGACTGAGAACTTAAAGAAAATTAGAGGTTCCACAAGGGCTGGTGGAAAGGGTAATGGTTATCCAGCAGAGACCACTTCTTCCTCTCTGGAAGCCACTTGAGGCAGAAATCAAGTTTGACTAAAAATGAATTCCCCATTGTGGGAGGAGGCTAAGACACCTTTGAAGTACAGTTTTGTTTGGATCCTCAATGGAATCAGAAAGTGAGGGATGGGGAGAAAAGAGGGGGAAAAAAGTGAGAGCAATTATTAAAATTTTAGGGAAGAAACAGTTTAAAATCTTGAACCCAAGAAGATAAAAACAAAGGGGGAAATAATAATACCAAAAGGGAAGGTGGCCTCCTGAAAATTTTAAAAAGTTCAAAAGTTCTTGCATGAAATTATAAATCAAAAGAAAATGAATGAACACATGATGAGGTAGGGTACTACTCTGGCTACCAAGAGAAACTTGAAATCAGAATAGGATGTTCTGAAATGTTAAAAAGGGCAAGTAAAATTGGAAAAACAAAATTTATCACCTGCATAGCAAAAATAATTGTCAGAGTAGAAAAAATATGATTCTGTAGTGTCAAGTCTCATCAAAGAAACAAAGGAGAAAAAACTTAGAATCTGCTGGGGGCAGAGCCAAGATGGTGGTGTAAAGGCAGGAATTCCTGGAAACATTCCCCCCAAAACTCCAAAAGTCATCAAATTATGTCTCTAGTCAAAATTTAGAGGGGCAGAACCCACAGAAAGACTGAGTGATACAATTTCCCAGTCCAGGATAACTTAGAAGTTCCATGGGAAAAGTCTGTTTCACCAGGAAAGGGGTGACCACAGGCCCTCCCCTCTGCCCTGCAGCTGTGAGTAGAGTCCCTGCTCAGCTATAGTGATATGGGAGCCCAATCTGCAACCTGGATTTGGATGTGGGTAAACAGCTGAGTCCTACCCCAGGAAGAGCAGAGAGACATTTGCAGTCTTCCCTGAATTAAAACAAAAGACCTTTTACAATGTGCCATAATTTTTTACCTAGCTATTGTGGTAGTTTTTCATTTTTGAAAAATATCAATGAAAACAATTTTAATGCAAAGGGATAGTAGGACAGCTACTCACTTGGCTCCTAGAGTAAAACACCTCTCTGATTATTTCTGTTGGTCTTTCCATTGTGCCATAGCACCTTTCCAAATTTTCTGCATTGTACACTTGTACAGATTCCCTTTAACAATATTAGGCAGTAGAGATCATTCCTTAGTGAACACCTAGAGATTTCAGATCAGATCTATAGAACTTTGGGTCTTCTAGAAACTTTTCTATGGGACAAACCTGGACTGAGTTTAGCAATTCTGCTAAAGTCTTTTTTTTTTATTAAGTGGGCATGGATCCTGGATCAAAGAATTATTGGGGAGATGTTTGGTTCCTGCTCCCCTTAGAATAGTCTAGGTGAGGAGCAGTTTTAATAAAGTCTCACATTGAAATGCATCATTCTGACAGTAAACACCCTTTAGCCCAGCACACAGTACATATACACAGCATACATCAATACTTTAATTGAGAATAGCATCCTGAGATGTATTTTCTGCTTCTGGGATGGGAAAAAACTCTTTTATCCTTTCCTTTTATAATATCTTACATTTATTTGGCATTTGTATTTTTGAAAGAATTTTCACATATTCCATTAATGAAAATAAAATATAGTCTCTTACAGAGAATTAAGGGGATTTGATGTTAGTCTATGTGCATTCAGACCAACCTGCTCTCACCTATGCTGATGAAGTAAAACCACTACTAGGTCTGTTTCCCAAGATGATTAGAGGAAAAAAGAAAAGAACCTATATTATCTAAAATATTTATAGTCACTCTCTTTGTGGTGGCGAAGAACTGGAAATTTCAGGGACAATTGGGGAATAACTGAAAAAGTTATGGTATATGATTGTTATAGAACACTGCACTAGAAGAAATGATGAACTCAATGATTTTAGAAAAACCTGGAAAGATTTGTGCAAAAGAAAAGCAATATGAATAAAACTAAGAGAACATTGTATACATTGTTTATAAACAACTAAGTCATTTTGACTATTATAAATACCTAAATTACCTACATATATCTCTCACATAAAAATATAGAGATAAATCATATAAAGGAAGGCACTTTATCCAAAGAAAGAAATGGTAAACAAAAGTATATTGAATGGTTTTTACATATATATATATATATATATATATATATATATATATATATATATGTCTAATAGTAGCCATCTATGAGAGGAGAGGAGAAAAAAGGGAGAAAAAGAAATATACACAATAATTTTTATTATGTTTTTAAAAGAAACAACAATTTATACATAATAGATAAAAATTTTGTATATATTCTTTTTTCCAATTTTGTTATGATTTGGAAATAATTGCTTTATCTCAAGTTCCAAATTTTTTAAAAAAGAAATAAAAGAAATTGAATGTTGTGAAATACAAGCACAGAGCTTGCTCCTAAAGAAGATATGAAAAAGTATCTTCACCCTTCCATGAATAGTTTATATGGTGGCAAATTTTGATACATTCATTTAGTTTTGATGAACTGGGGGGATTCCCTTTTGTTATCCATTGTTTTAAGTAATAGCTTTCTGGAAATTGGGGATATATTGTATCAAAAATGATACTGAGAAATGTAGGTGATGTAAAAACAAATATATCAACATTTTTTTCAATATTATATGGGTGTCAATTGCTGTGTGCTATGTCCATCTATTATCCTTGCTCTTGCAATATGTCAGGTCCACCTCCTTGTCTAACATATATCTTTCTGAAAATTCCATTCTGCTATTTGTGTTTAGTTGGTAATTTGCTAGAGTCTGTTTTAACCACCATCTGTCTCTCCATTGCACTTTGGTTGACCCACAATTCTGATCTTTTGTAAGTGGTGGCATTCCATGAATCATAGATTCATAGATTCTGCATCACATTCTGCATCAGCAGAATAACTAATGATTAAAAAGATGGCCTTTGTTTCTGGGAGAAGCCTAGGGTGATTGAAAGCACTAATTTCTCAAAAGCAAAGCAATCCAATTTCTTCTTGTAATTTTGGATCCAGTTCATTGTCCATCTACAATGTCTGTATAAAATGAACTTACAGGCAAACTCAACATACTATCTATGCATCCATACATCATAACTTGGAAAGTATACATTCTTTAACTACTTTGCTTTTCCAATGTGGATTATTAAACTGAACTTATTTGAGTAGTTGTAAATCTCATTTAAGAAGATCTGAAATGTCCCGGGACTTGATGCATTAAGAATAAAATCAACCTTCAACAGAAGCATCTGGAGGGCTTCAACCTGTGATTATGAATGCTCTCTGTGTGGTGCCTTTCCCCACTAGTGGTAAGGTAACTTGTAGAAACACAAACTGTGTAAGAGACTGGATAGGGAGGGGATAGCAGAGACTCTATTTTGTCTTAGTTTGTTTTAATATAGCCTATGCTTGGCAGAAGTTCATGAATTAGGATCTTGGGGGAATAGTGACTCAAAATATACATTGAACATGGAGCAGCATGTGTGACTTTGGATAAGTCATTTCATCTCTCTTCATCTCAGTTATCTCATCTATAAAATGAGTAGGGAGAAGTGGGACTGGATGACCTCTAAGGTCCCTTTTATTCTAAATCTACTATTCTATAAAATTGTGAAAAAAACAAATTCAATTGTACAAGATTTGAGGATGGGACCCAGATACGGCAGAGATGGCCAGTAAAAGAGAAGACAATGAGTGGCCAGTAGATTGTACAAAACAAAGAAAGACAGCAGAAGTTTGACTTGTGAAGGAGGACAATCCGTATAATTATTGCAGATACTGATTTTTTCATCTATATTTGTCATCAAACAAGACTCATAGACTCATATGCTAGTCAGTATTTAACATCTGATAATCTGGTGGGAAAAATTTTTTCAAGCTTAATTTGCTTTATTGGCATCTTCTCTGTTACTTTATTATTGTGATTAGACAATTAGCAAAATGATAAATCAAATCTTGATTTGAGTGTTTGCCAATTTCCAAAGAATAAATTCTTACACTGAAAATTTAGCAATCAACTCTTAACAAGATGGGTATAAACTGGCTCCAGCAATCCCCGTGCTATAGAGTATTCTTAATAAAGTGTGGTAATTAAATGCAAAGCATAAATGTGATATGGTTATGGACCTTTTTCTAAAGAATGTGGAAGATTCATTTTGGAAAGTGTTCAGTAAGGTGAGTTCTCAAATACAGATCTTTTTTCACCATAAATTAATTCATTCTTATGAAGGGTTGGAATTTTTTCAACCTTGGGGAATGAAAGGAAAATTTTATAGGACTCTAGCCAAATGATCTTCTATCAAACATAAATGTTTCAGACAGCCTGGACCCAAACAAGGATTCCACATGTGACAGGGTTCCATGAAATTGTGACAAATTGTCTCATTCACATTCACACTGCCAGATTCCGTCACACAGTGTGGGAGACATTAATAAATATATGTCGGTCTGTCATCCCCTCACAAAACACTCCCTTAGCCTAAACAAATGGGCATTTTGCTGCCACAATGGCAATCTTTATGTGAGAGACACACATTCAACTTGTTTGCTTTAAACAGAAAACAACATGAAACTCTTTATACCTGGAAAATCCAACAGCCATTTTTTTTTACTGGAACCACAGATCATCTCCTCTGCTTCTCAGAATCTCTGCATGAGAGTGCAATATTTGATCATCCAGGCTTTCAGAGAGAGTGGCAGAAAAATCAAACCTAATATATTGCAAAGATGAAGCTCCAATAGCAAGAAAAATTGGAATGACTATCAAATAATTTTTAACTTCCAGGGATGTGACATCATGGCTCAACAATGTGAAACTGCTGATTTTGTTCCATTTCTTACTTTTAGAATGCTAATGTAAGTATTATGTAGCTCTGATGAGAGTGGAGTTATAGTGATTCTTTAAATAAAAATTCTCAGGAGAACTCTTCTTCTCATTCTTCTTTTGCTCCTTCATAAAGAGAGAAAACTTCTATTTCAGTGAAGACAGGCATCTTCTCTATAATATTTAGGTTTAGGAAGTTACCTAAGACACTAAGATGCTAAGTGACTCACCCATGGACACAGAACCAATATGTGGCAAAGACATTACTTAAATGCATACCTTCTTCATTCCTAATCCATATTATATTACCCAGAAACAATAAATTATAGGATCATAGATTGAGACCTAGAAGGGATTGCAGAGATTCACAAAACCAAATATTCTCATTCATTTCTTATTCTTATCAAACTCTTTCACATTACAGTTGAGGAAACTGGCACCAGAGCAATTCTTGTGACTTGCTTTGGGTTAACTGCACTAAGTGTTAAGGTGGAGAATGATACCAGGTCTTCCTGACGCCATGGCTAGTATTTCACCAGCTACACCATGTAGTCTCTTAAATATTTCATATGAAATAAAATATCCCTCAAACTTAAAAAAAAAGTTACTTGGCAGGATATCTTTCTAATGAAACTCACACCTACCTCTTGTGATGAGAAATAGCATTGAGGTAACTTCCAAATAAATTAGTGTTAGGGCCCCCTAGCTCTACCTAAGTTCCCCTTTAGTTAATGGCTCTTTCAAGAGCATTAAATGGGACCTTCTTGTGCTGAAAGAGTCCCTTCAGTGCATGTGGCTAAGCAGTGCTTTGCCAAAAACCTGCTTATTCACCACAGAATGAGGCATCATTATTGAGCATTCACTGAACCTCATATTTTCAGAGTGGTTTGCTTATTACCTCTGTCTTCCTTTTTATGATAGTGATGAGAGTAATAAGAGGGAATTTAAAACTGAATGGAGTGTGGAGAAAATTCATTAGTCTTGGTCTGATATATTTCAAATCATAATAAGATGGGGAGAAATCACTAGATCTTAGGGCTTTTAGGGATGTATTGAGATTGTCCTTTGAATTCTTCTTTCAGTTCCACCCCAATCCATAATGTGACAGACTTCACCCATCTTTGACTCCGTTGATCCAGATTTCTCCAACAGATAATGCTTTCTGCTTATTCAACTAAAAGATATTCTTTGACTATTCTGTCCCTCTTCCCCCACCCCCATGGGACATATGTATCCTGCCAGAATTGGTTTGGGGTTGGGTTTTGCAAAATCAGAGTTTTTACCCAACAATGAACAATTTGGGTTTTGGTTTGGGCAGCATGGACTAAAAGAACATAGAGCATTTTCACTTTCCAAGTTTCCTTAGTTGATGACGCATCCTGAAAAAATAATCCCTTTTTTCCTTTCCAATAATTCTTTCTCTACTGTAAAGACAACAGTGTGTGTGTGTGTGTGTGTGTGTGTGTGTGTGTGTGTGTGTTTGAATGTGTGTATGTGAATGTGTTTTACAGGTATGAAAACTTTAACCTAATGAAAACATGCAATATCATCATTGCAAAATTATTCATCAGAGTAAAAAAATTTCAATATCCTCTGTCTTCTTGAACAGAGGGAAGCTAAGGGCTGTAGGCAAGATAACCATAGGCATGCATTCTTCACAACTTAAAAGGAAAATAGTGGCTTCCTACTTTTTAAACCATTCATCTCTCCCTGACTTTCAACACCCCCAACCCTATTCACATACACTTCTTATGCTATGGTTTCCCTCCTTACTTTACAAGCTCACACCATCTAAAACTTACCTTTTCATGACTAAGGGAAGATAAGGAAATAAGGGAAATAGCATTAAAGTCTTCCCTATTTTTCTCAGTGAATAAGTAAATAGCAAGGATGGCTAATTTCTCTCCCCTCCCCCAACCTCTAATGATTTACTTTTTGTTTCATTTTTCTCATATACAATATGTTTTCATCCAAATCACTGCTTAGGCTTATTTAAGACTCACTCTCTGTTTCTTCTGTGTTTATGATATTTATAAATTCTGGGTAAAAAGCTACAGTCACAATGTAAAAACACAGTAACTTTTAAGAAAAGATCCAAACTGTCCTCCCTTGTATTGCTAAGAACTTTCACCAGTGTCAATTATAAGATATATAACCCTAAAGCAGGGGATTCTTAATCTATGTTGTACAATGTCACTGGTAAGTCTTGTGAACTACTATGAATTCCTCATGATTTGTGGTTGTTCCTGTTGTTCTGCCATTTTTCAGTCTTGTCCAAATCTTTGTGATACCATTTGGGATTTTCTTGGCAAAGATACTAGGACAGATGAGGAAACTGAGGCAAAAAAACATTAAATAACTGGTCCAGGGTCATATAGTTAATAAGTGTCTGAAGTTAGTTTTTTAACTCAGGAAGAGGAGTCTTCAACTCCAGGTCAGGCACTTTATTCACTGTACCACCTGTTGCTTTCTCATGATGATTTTTTTAAATGTATACAATAAACTATATGATTAAAATAAACCAATTTTTCAATAAATTGTAAACTCTAGGTTAGGAGTTGCCTTTGCCTCTTTCTGTATTCCCAGGGGGCATATAGTAGAAATTTTTAAAATGTTGTTTGATTGATATTGGAATAAAGCTACCAAAAAAATTAAAATAGCAAAAATTACAAAAGCTTTCTAAGAATGAAAATGTTCCCTCTATCCAGACTTTGCAAAGTTACCCAAGCACACCACAGAAGGGGTGCCAATTTTATCTTTCTTTCAAATGGTATAAAGCACGTTGCCCAACAGTTTCCATTTGGTGTAGTCAAAAAAAAAAAACCCATCAGCAGCAGATTTGGAATCAGAGACTCCATGAATGAACTTGAGCTTACACAATTTTAAGGAGATAGTGGAAGAGAGTAGATCCTAGTATGCTGTGGTCCATGGTGTCAAAGAGTCTCACATGACTGATTAACAACAACCACCCTTAGCTCAGAACCATGCTTTTCCACTAATTGCCTTCATGACCTTGGGAAGGTTATTTCAATGATTTTTCCTCAGTTTCCTCATCTGTAAAACAGGGAGGTGAGACTACAATTCCCTCATCCTTGATCTTCCTCTCCCATAAAGCATAAATACTATCTTCCAGTGGTCCTTATACTCCTGCCTATTCAAGGAAAGAGTTAATGCCTTTCATAGCTATTCTAATGCTTCCTTACTACCTGTTTACACCCTTCCAATGAAACAGTGTGATCAAAAATATGATAAAAACCAAGGTGAAGACACTTGTAAATGCAGAGGAGCAGCACTTATCACACCTCAACTAAATCAGAGGTTTAGCTGGGTACTAACCCAATAGTCTGCAGTTCCCCTGGAGCTGCTATTTAGCCAATCTGTCCCTTGGGTTTTCAGTGATTTTGCTAAAGGGTTAATTCCATAAATAGCTCTTCTGTGTATATTGCCTTCTCAAAGTCTCTAGGACCCTCAGGTCTTAAATTGAAGATGTAGACTTTATTTGCAGAAGTAAATCAGGAAAAGAAATGTCTGGCTGAAGTGACTAACCTGTCATTTTCTCTATTTTGAAGCTGACAGTTTGGGAGTTAGCTTGTCCTTGAAAAAAAAAATTTAGAAAATGCTTGGTTAGATGTCCTGCTTTTCATGCTATGAATGAAACCTGTGGTCAGAGATAAACTCTACAATATGCCTTCTCATTTCTATTTTTTCTGTACATTTCCCTTTTTTTTCTTTTAACGGAAAAAGTTACTTGCTTACAAAATGATGTAGAAATAGCTGGAAGATATCTAGAAAAAAAATTTAATAAGTGAAGCCTAACTAACTTTATAAAACATAAAAAGTAACTTCCTTCATAAAGTTTAAAACTAGACTTTCATCTCTCACTCTCTCTCTTCTCTCTCTCTCTCTCTTTCATTCTGTCTCTCTCTCTCTCACCCCCTCCCCCCTTTTAGAACCCACTCTATTCAGTCTGAGTGTCTCTCCCTCCTTTCCTTTCCTTCCCTTACTCTCCTTCCCTACAGTGGAGAGTAAATATGATTTTTAATTCACTTTGGGCCTGCATTTTAATAGAGCCTGCTTTGTTTAGATGCCCAACCTCCTGTTCTTACTTCAAGTTGAATATTATAGAAATATTGTTGCAAGCCTCAATCAGAATGACTGCAATGTTTTTGTAGAGTGTCTACTTCCCACTCTTTAATGTTTACAATTTCAATAGCAATGTGCTTTGCTATAGTAACTCTTAAAGGGGCATTCTTTCCACCCCCCCAAAAAAATGAGACTGGAAAGAAAACAAATCATGGTATTTAGACCAAAAATTCCTGACATATTGATTGACATTCAGATCCCCCCAAAAAGTGTGCTCAGAAACCCAAGGGTCTCTTATTCCATTAAATCAGTTTTACATAGTATTGGATGCTGAAAGGTAGCAGAACTTAAACAAAAGCCCCATTTTTTCTCTTTTAAAATTTTTTTTAAAAATGTAACTTCTGTTGCTGCTGAGGAAGAGTATGTGAAAGAGGGACAGAGAAAGAGGGAGTTTTTTTTTAATGTGAAGAATTCTGACTGCTAATAAGAGAATAAATAAGCCTATCTAAAATTTCATATTTACCTTTTAGATGGTAAGGAGGAAAAAAAAATTCTAATTGTATCCCAGATTATTTATCAGTATGGTGGGTCCACATGTAAACAAAATATTTGTATTATATGTACCTAAGATGACAAAGTGAATGGGAAGAAATTATAAAATAAAAAGTAGGATTGTACAGCAAATCATAACTGAGAAACTGATTTATTATAAGATTTTTTAAAACATCCCTTTTTCTTATCTAAGAATAATTCTCATTGCCAGTAAATTTGTCAGGCTCACCCTATAGCTTCAATAGGCCAGGAATTCTGTTTCAATTTCAAGATGTAGTTAGCCCTGGGCAATGCTTATATAATCAATTCACCTTGGACACTAGTATGCTCGAAGCAAATAAACTCAGACTCCCTTTTTTTCCAAATTAAAAATGGATGAGATGGTGGGAAGTTACTTGCCCTGGGACCTTAGGGAGTTGCTGCTCCATAAAACCCTTGGAGTTCTGAGAAAGAATGAAGTTATCCAGATATATGTTTTTTTTATTATTATTTAACATTTTTTAAAATTGGGGGTTATAAATTATCGCCCTCCTTCCCACCCTTCCTTACCTTCTGAGAAGGTAAATAATATGATATCAATTATACATGTGAAATAATTCAAAACATATTTCCCTTCTAGCCGTATTGCAAAAAATTAAGCAAACAAGAAAAATAGAATAAATAATATGTATACTTCAATTTGTAACCATCATCAGTTCTCTGAAAGCAAATAACATTTTACCTCATGAGTTATTTGAAATTGTCTTGGATCAATATACTGATCAGAATAGTCAAGTCTTTCAGAGTTAATCATTATTACAATAGTGCTATTATTATATACATCATTGCACTATTGCTGTTATTACATGCAGTATTCTCCTGATTCTGCTCACGTTACTCTGCATTAATTAATATAAATATTTCTGGTTTTTCTGAAAGCACCCTGCTTATCATTTCTTAGGTCCCAAAAGCATTCCATCACAGTCAAATTCTACAACTTGTTTAGTCATTCCCCAATTGATGGCCATTCCCTCAATTTCCAATTCTTTGCTACTACAAAAAGAACTACTATAAATATTTTTGTTATGTATCAGTCCTTTTGCTTTTTCTTTTATCTATTTGTGATCTCTTAGTGGCAATGATGGGTCAAAGAGTATATATTATTTTCCAGAATGGTTGATCCAGTTCACCACTCTACCAGTAGTGCATTCATTTCCCAGTTTTTTACATCCCTTCTAATATTTGTCAATTTCTTTTATTATGTTAATCAATATGTTATATATGAAGTGGTACTTCAGAGTAGTTTTAATTTGCATTTCTCTAATTAATAATGATTTAGATATTTTTTCACATGACTATAAATTATCCAGAGATATTCTTAAAGTATTCTTAAGCCATTCTCATACCATTATTTATTTGGAATTTAAGAAGTCTTCTCTATATAAATGGATGGCTCAAGAATTTCAAAATGATAAATTGGAAAACCAGACATATAATGCACAATCTTTGTGCAATGCTTACCTACTACCCTCCAATTTAATGTCTGAATAATATGATGCCCCAACTCTTTGTAGTTTCCCTCCCAACTCCCTTCTGATTTAATAACTCTTTATGTCTTCAACAAAAGATAGGGCACCATTTTAGAGGCAAGAAAGTGAGGCCTGGAAAGGTTATTTGCTTAAAGTCACACATTAGTTATGGCAGTTAGGTGGCAAAATGAATTGAGGTGGGGACCTGAAATCTGTAAGACTAATCTTCCAGAGTTGAAATCTGGCCTCACTCACTTCCTAGCTGTGAGGCCCTAGGCAAGTCACTGAACCCTGTTTACCTCAATTTTGTCATCTATAAAATGAGTTGGAGAAGGAAATGACAAACTTTTGGATCTTTGCCAAGAAAACCACAAATTGGGTCAAGAAGCATCAGACATAACTGGAAAAACTACTGAATAACAACACACTAGTTTG
Organism: Macrotis lagotis; assembly: GCF_037893015.1. NCBI lineage: Eukaryota > Metazoa > Chordata > Mammalia > Peramelemorphia > Peramelidae > Macrotis > Macrotis lagotis. The sequence continues at coordinate 283,765,589 of NC_133666.1, forward strand.
CACAAAAACATTAGTCTACTTTTTTCCTACTTTTCCTACTTTATCAGGAAAAAAAAGTATTAAATGACAAGAGTATTCTTTCTACTGATGAACAGCAAACTTCAGTTTTCCCACTAAAAGAAGGTATGGTTATCATATCTTAGTGATAATGCTGGCAATTCCATTCAATTCAACAAATTTTTATTAAAAGAGCTGTACTAATCACTAGGAATAAAAAAGAGACAAAAGATAGTCCCTGCCCCTCAACAAGTTTACAATTTAAGTTAAGGAGTGGGAAGTGGGACTGGAACAAAAGGAGCAACTATAAACAAAGTAAATTATATATAGGATAAAGAGGAAATAATTAACCAAGGGAAGACATTTTAATTAAGAGGCTTTGGGTAAAGCTTCCTATGGGAGGTAGGAGGCTAGGGAGGTCAATAATCAGAGTGGAGGAAAGAGAGTATTCTAGGAATGAGAAACAGCTAGAGAAGAAGCCCCAAGCAAAGAGATGGAGTATCTTGTTCTTGGAACAGCCAGGAGGCCAGTACAACTGGATCTAAGAATATGTATTGGGTAGTTAGAAGACTGGAAAGGTAGGAGGGGGATACGTTATAAAAGGTTCTGAATGCCAAACAAAGCATTTTTCATATGACCCTGAAGGCAAAAGGGAACCACTGGAGTTTATTGAGTAAGGGAGTAAGTAACTTGGCCAGATTCTAGGAAAATCATTTCATTGGTTGAGAAGAGAATGGACTGAAATGGGGAAAGACTTGAGGGAGACAGACCCAATGCAATACCATATTTCCCCATGTATAAGAAGCATCCTTTTTTGAAAGACTTGAGGTCTACAAACTGGGAGCATCTTATTCAATGGTTATAGATTTTTTTACTTGCATTTCCCATTTTTTCACAGTTGTCTTTTCACTCATGTTTCACATTTGTTACCAGTATATTAGCTTAGATTTTTCTGTGATCTGACCAGAGATGGCACAGAAAAGATTGTCATCCAATGTTGAATTCAAGTTCCAAGTGATTCAGTTTGCAAAAGTGAATGGAAATCTTGCTGCTAAACTTCAGTTTGGTACTCCACCAACTGAGAAACCAATACGAGAATGGCTGCAGGAATAAGAAACCCTACTGAAAATGCCCCAGCAGAAGAAGGTCACAAGAGGCAAGTCAGCCAAATGACCTGATCTAGAGAGAGAATTGAAGAGATGGGTTGAAGAGCAAAAAGGTCATTGGAATTGCTGTGTACACAAAGATTGTCCAGCATGAGGCAAGAGGAATTGTTGATGCAAAAGAAGTGACTAGTTTCGAAGGAGGACACAACTGGTGCTTCAGGCATGAAACGGAATAGCCTAGGCATATGTCCATGCATAAGACCCAAAAAAGATGCCTGAAAGCTTTGAGCAGAAGGCCCCTGAATTTCATGATGAATAAAATTTGAGTTCAATAACTTTATTTAATACATCTTTTTTCCAAATTTCGGGCTCCAATATTAAGGTGCATCTTATACATGGGGAAATATGGTAACTTAATTGTGAGGAGATAGGGAACTGCATTAGAGTGGTGGCAATGAGAGACAAAAGAAGAGGAAAATTTCAGAGGTACTGCAAGAGTGAAATGGGCAGTACTTGCAAATATTTGGATGTGAATTTGTTATTCAGTTGTGTCTCCCCCTTCATGGTCCCATTTTGGTTTTGGTTTTGGTTTTTTTGGCAGACACTGAAGTAGTTTTGCTATCTCCTTCACCAGTTCATTTTACAGATGAGGAACTGAAGCAAACAAGAGTGAATGATTTGTCAGGATCACACACCTAGAAAGTGTCTGAAGCTAGATTTGAGGAAAAAGAGTCTTCCTGACTTCAGGCCCAGCACTCTATCCAAACTGCCTTAGTTTTGGGAGACTTAGTGAGAAATTCACAATGACTCCTAGGTTGTGAACCTGAAGAACTAGAAGTATAGTGTTTCACTCTACAATAATAGAGTTAGGGTTAGGAAAGGGTTTTGAATTTCTTTTTTTTTTTGAGAAATGAAGTTTTTATCATGGAAATTCATTGTAAATCTTTTTCACATTAATGATTAACAATTATGTATTTTGCTCTATTCTATTTTCCTCCCATTTATCCTACTCTCTCTCTCCTTTTACCCTGTCCATTCTAAAAAAAAGTGTTTTGTTTCTGACTTTTAGCCCTTCCAAACTTTCCTTCCTTCTATCAACTCCCACCCCTTCTCTTATACCTTTCCTTTCCTACTTTCCTGCATGGTAAGATAGATTTCTATACCAAATGAGTAGGTATATTATTCCCTATTAGAGCCAATTCTGATGAGAATTGTGTTCATGTTTTCCCCTCCTCACTTCCCTCTTTTTTCCCCCTTTACTATAAAATTTCTTTCAGGTCTCTTTTATGTCAGATAATTTATCCCATTCTCCCTCTCCCTTTCTCCTTATCCCAATGCATTCTTCTTTCTCCTATCTTAATTTTAATTTAATTCTTTAGATAATTATATGATCACATCTAATTCACACATCTATTTTTATTTATTCTTCTAACCACCTAATAATGAGAAAGTTTTTATGAATTATAAATATCATTTTCCCATGTAGGAATATAAACCGTTTAACCTTATTGAATCCTTAATGATTTTTCTTTCCTGTTTACTTTTTTATGCTTCTTTTTCACCTTGTATTTGAAAGTCATATTTCCTTATTCTGCTCTGGTCTTTTCATCAGGAATACATGAAAATCTTCTATTTCTTTGAATTTCCATTTCCTCCCCAAAGAATTATACTCAGTTTTGCTGGATAGGTGATTCTTGGTTGTAATCCTAACTTTTTTGCTTTCTGGACTATCATCTTCCAAGTTATCCAGTGCTTTAAAGTAGAAGTTGCTAAATCTTGTGTTATTTTCACAGTGGCTCCATGATATCTAATTTCTTTTTGACTGCTTGCAGTATTTTCTGCTCGATCTGGAAGTTTTCATTTGGGATCTCTTTCAGGAGGTGATCAGTGAATTCTTTCAATTTGTATTTTACCCTCTGGTTCTAGAATATCAGGGAAGTTTTCCTTGTTAATTTCTTGAAAGATAATGTCTAGTTTCTTTTTTAAGTAATGTTTTTAGGAAGTCCAAAAGTTTTTAAATTACCTCTCTAGGCTCTGTTTTCAAGGTCAGTTATTTTTCCAATGAGATATTTCACAATTTCTTCTATTTTCATTTTGTTTTATTTTGTTTGATTATTTCTTGATGTCTCATATTAGCTTCCACTTGCTCAATTCTAACTGTTAAGGAATTGATTTCTTTAGTGAGCTTTTATATCTCCTTTTCCATTTGATCAATTCTGCTTTTCAAGGCATTCTTCTCTTTATTTGATTTTTGTGCCACTTTTACAATTTAACCCATTCTGTTTTTCAAAGTGTTTTGTCAGTAATTTTGTCCTTCCTTTATCAAGCCATTGATTTTTTCATGATTTACTTACATTACTCTCATTTTTCCCCAAAATTTTTATCTACCTCTCTTACTAAATTTTTGAAATTCTTTTTTGAGCTCTTCTATGTTCCAAGACTAATTTTTTCACATTTTTCTTTGAGACTTTGACTATAGGAATTTTGACATCATTGTCTACTTTTTGGCATGCATTTTGATCTTCCTTGTTGCATGTCTGTGTCAGAAATTTTTCTGTTGTTTTCATATTTTTCTGTCTATTCCTTGACCTTCAAATCTCCATTAAAGTGGGCCTCTACTTCCCAAGTGGAATGGGCACTGTCCCAAACCTCAGGTTTTTTGTGCAATCATTTTCAGAGGTAATTCTGGAGACCTATAAAACTATAAGTTTTAGACCTTATAAAGGTTGAAGAAAAGTTGTGTTTACAATTTTCCTATACTGTGAATAAACACAGGCACTCTTTAATTCTGTAACTGTAACTAGGGTCCTGCTCCCATGCAGCTGCAACCTCTACTGTGCTCATGTTCCTCCTCATAGAGGGACTAAGACCCAGGTCTGTGACCTAGATCCAAATAAACTCAATGCAACAGAGCCTTGCCTCTATTGCCAACAAAGAGATATATCTATGAATCTCCTTCTGACCCATTTTCCGATTCCTTTACTGACTATGGGCTGAGAGGTCTGGAAACTGTTCTTGTCACTCATTTAGTCACCCAAAGCCTGATCTTCTTTTAACGGAGTCTAGTCACATTGGACTACACTCCTCTCTCACCCTGGTGCAACCTACTGACTTTATAAATTATCTTGTCTGGAAAATTGTTTCACTGCATCTTTTTATAGGTTCTGCTGCTCTAGAATTTGTTTAGAGTCATTATTTGTTAAGGATTGGGGAGTTCTCAGACTCTCCTTTACTCCACCATCTTGGTTTTGCCTGGACATGCTGATTTCAAGATACTAACTGGACATCCATTTTGAGAAGTCTGAAAGGCATTGGAGATGCAAAAGTGGAGGTCAGCAGAGATATTAGTAGGAAAGGTAGTGCTGAGAATCATAATCTCAAAGATGGTAAATATATGGCAGCTGATAAGATCAATAAGTGAAGTAGTGTAGAAGGAGAAGAGAAGAAGACCTAGGACAGAACTCTGAGGGCCACCCAAGGTTAAAGGGGAGTGATCTAAAGAAGGGCCTAGCAAAGGAGATAGAGATAGAAGGTTAGATGGGTAGGAGAAAAAAAGTAGGAAAAAGGAATGTTCCAAAAACCACAAGAGAAGAAAATATCAAGGAAGTAAGAGTGATCAACTATATCAAAATTTGCACAGAATTAATTTTTTTAGGTTTTTTTGCAAGGCAGTGTGGTTAAGTGGCTTGCCCGAGGCCACACAACCAGGTAATTAAGTGTCTGAGGCCAGATTTGAACTCAGATACTGTTGGGGGCGGGGGGAAGAGGCTTGGTGGTCGCTTAGCGGGGGAAACATAATCCCCTTAAAGGAATGTTACAGAACTCGGCCCCTCATTGTTTAAGAGTTCATGGGAGGGAGGACAGGGGGGATAAAAGTGTCTGCTGAGAGGTGGGGAGGGAGCGGGAATGTGATCACAGAAGAATAAAGACTCATGACCCACCTCAGGCGCTCTGTCTGGTTCTTCCCCCATCAAAGAGTGGGGGCCGGAGGTACCCCGAAGACTCACCACGCGTTGGACTGGTGAGTAAGAGGACGGACTAGCATTAAGAAGCCGGCGTTGTAAATAAAAACCCGGCAAGTGGTGCCGAAACCCGGGACCTGATTTTGCTAGGGAACGTCTGAATCCGCTGGTCGGATTCTCCAGACAGCCTCGGTCGTTTCTGACCGGGAGGAAGGAGAGGGCGTTTACTCTCAGATATTGCCTGAGGGACATATCCCTATTGTGTTGACTATGCTTTCTTTCTCTCCCCTTTCTCCTTCTGCTCTAATCACGCTCCTTGCCGTGCTGGCCTGTCTGATTGTGCCCTGCTTCCTCCTTCTCTTTTGCCGAACGGGAACTTTCCAGTTCTGCCACCTGTTAGGATTGCAGCCTCGGCTAGTAGACAGCATGGGGGGCCGGAATAGTATTCCCGCCTTTGAGCCGGAGGAAAAAGAGGCCGTTGCAGTGCAGCTTTATAAACTCTGCGCTAAGCATGGCTGTAAATTACCTATCAAGACGTGCCGTGCTTTTGTTGAGAATATCTGGAACATCTGCCCTTGGGTGCAACATAGTGGGATCCAACCAGATAAATGGAAGGTGGTAGGGCAGCAGATGGCCTCCTATGATGACACCTGCCCGGGAAAACTGACCCCCAAGGATTTTACAGTGTATAAGATAGTGGATGCAGCCCTGCATCCCCAGAAGGTGACTTTGGCACGAACAATCAGCACTCAGGTGGGTAGCTCCTTGGCGGGATCGGATTCAGAGGGCTCAGAGGAAGAGGGAAGGCCACCCCCTCCCCTGTATCCGTGGGAGGAACTTAGAAGAAACAATGGGGGAACAAGGGGCCCCCAGGGAGAAGAAAATGCCGCATGCCCCTCCTTACCGAGACAGAATGAAAAGGGGGAGGGCGATGAATGTGGCACACTTAGAGATTCAGGGCCGGAAGTTTCCGAGCGCGGGAAGGGAGGGGTGCAAACAGTCCTCAGGGGTGGCAGGAAGAGGAGCGTGAGTAGGTGGGACCGGGAGGCTGCTGACGAGGAGGGAGAAGTCCGCGCTGATTGGACAGCTGCCGCGCCCCAGGCTTGGCGGCCCAGCCAGGAAACAGAGGCAAAAAATCCCCCGTGTTCCTTGTCCGCCCTTCAGAGATCCCCTCAAGGGCTCCGCCCATCCGGCCTACTTGCCACCAGTGCCTCCATAGCAATAGAGAAAGGGGAGGAGGTGGACTGGGATGACTGGGGCCTCTACCCGGTATTTACGGACCCCCTTACCGGAGCCCGAGACTACCGCCCTGTCCCTTTTAAGATGCTTAAGGAACTTAAGGAGGCCGTGACTAAATACGGCCCAAGCTCCCCTTATGTAAAAAGACTGATGCAAAACCTCTTTGCTACGCACCCTTGGACCCCTGCTGACTTTGACAAGATTGCAGCCACGTGCCTAGATGCCTCCTTATATTTAGCTTTTAAGGCTCAGGCCCGCAGAGAGGCCTCTAAGCTGGCAAAATCCCGGGGTTATACTCCCCTGGATTTAGCCATTGACCTCCTGTGTGGAACTGGAGCCTATACTGACCCTGCTGTTCAGGCCCAGTATGGCCAGTTTGAGCTAGAGACTGTTAAAGAAACACATGTTGCAGCTTGGGATAAGATTGGAGCCATGAAAGGGGGGAGAGCCACACAGAAGTTGGTTGGGCTGAAGCAGAGAGCAGATCAGACACCCCTCTCATTTGTGAACGAGGTTAAAGAGACCTTGATTAATGCCCAACCCTACGGGGTGAGAGGAATTTTTTCCTTTTTCAGGCCTTCTGATCGTCGTAGGGATCCTTGGAGGTGCTCCATCTGAAGGAAATCCGACATGGGGAATACTCCGAGTTATTCCCTCTCCCCTTCCGGTAGCACGGAACTCCCCGATCTACCCTCGCCTGCTAGTGACCAATACATCGATGGGGCTCCCTTCTGCATATATGGACCCCGCTGAAGCACCGGTCCAGAACTCCTTCTGCTGGGACCTGAACAACTCCCTATGTTTCGACATCGGGGAAGAAAAGCGGTCCTGGAACTTCAACTCCACAGGGCAGAACGATTTTAACTATAGCACTGCCCCGACTGACCCCTGCGTCGGCCTTTTCCCGCAGACGACTGTCAGCCCAGCAGGGACAAAAAAGGGGACCCAGCTCCGAGGCCTTCTGGATTGGCGACCCCTGGTGAATCAAACTCAACAGGACTTCACGATTCCTCGGTGGGGCCCCTCATGTGTGGCCACAGGGGAAGACATCGAGGATCCCATACCATGGAGGGATTGCCAGATGGCGGGAGGGTACCCCCCTTGAGGGTGAACAAGGACGCTGATTCTGGGAATCACCCTACTTGTTGTCTGTTTCTGCCGCCTAGCTAGGCGACAGAGGGGCTATATGCTTCTTACTCAGAAAGCCTTCATGGCCATGGAGACGGGGGAGGATCCCCAAGTCTGGCTAGCCGCCATGCATGACATGTGACACCTAGGGGTAAGACGAGGTAAACCCCAAGACGGGCAACTTCTCCTCACCCAGCCACCTAAGACAGGCCCTGAGGGTGTCGGGCGCCTAGGACGGGCAAGGTCCTGGGTTGAAGGAGATGACCTAAGACAGGGTTCCTCGCCCCCGGCTATCAGAGGCCAGTAGAAATGACACCGCTTAAGGCTAACCTCAGCACCGCTTAAGGTCACACCAAGTGATAACCTTGTAAAACAGAAAGGGGGAGATGTTGGGGGCGGGGGGAAGAGGCTTGGTGGTCGCTTAGCGGGGGAAACATAATCCCCTTAAAGGAATGTTACAGAACTCGGCCCCTCATTGTTTAAGAGTTCATGGGAGGGAGGACAGAAGGGATAAAATAATCCCCTTATAAAGGAATGTTACAGAACTCGGCCCCTCATTGTTTAAGAGTTCATGGGAGGGAGGACAGGGGGGATAAAAGTGTCTGCTGAGAGGTGGGGAGGGAGCGGGAATGTGATCACAGAAGAATAAAGACTCATGACCCACCTCAGGCGCTCTGTCTGGTTCTTCCCCCATCAAAGAGTGGGGGCCGGAGGTACCCCGAAGACTCACCACGCGTTGGACTGGTGAGTAAGAGGACGGACTAGCATTAAGAAGCCGGCGTTGTAAATAAAAACCCGGCAAGATACTCCTGACTCCAGGGCTGGTGCTCTATCCACTGCACCACCTAGACACTCAGAAGTAATTTTTTTTGAGAAAAGTCCATTGCATTTGGCAATTAAGAGAGAAGTAACCCTGTATCAAACATCAACATTAGTGACACTTCTTCATGAATTCAAATCTGACCTCAGGCACTTCCTAGCTGTATGATCCTAGGCAACTCACTCAGCCCTCTCTGCCTCAGTTACTTCATTTATAAAATGAGCTATAGACATAAATGACAATCCACTCCAGTGTCTTTGCCAAGAAAACCCCATAAGGGGTCATGAAAAGACCGACACTACTGGAAAACAACTGAACAACTAAACAGACATTAGTAAGTTTGAAGAGAGCAGTTTCAGTGGATTGATAGGCTCAGAAGCCAGATTTTAAGGGGTAAGAAGAGTGTGAGAGGAGAGAAAATGGAAGTATCTATTTTAGATGGCTATTTTGAGAAGTGTACTACAAAAGTCAGAAGAGAAGTGGGATAATAGCACAGGATCAATGAGTGTTTTTTCAGAATACTTCAGAGGTTTAGGCATGTTCCTAAGCAATAGAAAATGAGCCAGTAGAGAGGGAGAGGTTGAAAATAAGTGAGAAAGTGAGGAAAATAGAGGGGTCATTCTATTGGAGGAGACCAGATGGAATTGGATCACTTGACAAGTACTCCTTTGGTAAGGAGTAAGGTGACTTCATCACATGAAACAGGTGAAGGAAAAGAAAGTGGCAGAAGGTAGCTGAGTGATAGGAGAAAATGAAGAGGGGAAGATCACCTTTTCCCAAATGTTACTTTGTAAAACACTGGGTTTTCATGAATATTGAATAGGGGACTCTATTAAGAAATTAATGCTATTTCACTTGTACAAAAATATTGATAGCAGCCCTGTTTATGGTGACAAAGAGTTGGAAATTAAATGAATGTCCTTCAATTGGTGAATGGCTTAACAAACTGTGGTATGTGTATGTGATGGAACACTATTGTTCTATTAGAAACCAAGAGGGATGGGAATTCAGGGAAGCCTGGAAGGATTGCATGAACTGATGCTGAGTGAGATGAGCAGAACCAGAAAAAATATTGCATACCCTAACAGCAACATGGGGGGTGATAATCAACCTTGATGGACTTGCTCATTCAATCAGGCATAATTTAGGGGTATCTGGGATGGAGAATATCATCTGTATCCAGAGAAAGAATTCTGGAGTTTGAACAAAGACCAAAGACTATTACCTTTAATTTAAAAAAATGTTCTCTTATCATGATTATATATTATTATATATGATTTCTCTCTCATCATATTCAACTTAGATCAATGCATACCATGCAAATAATGTAAAGACTAACAGACTGCTTTCTGTGGTAGATGGGGGAGGGAAGCAAGATTAGGGGGAAAAATTGTAAAATTCAAAATAAATAAAATCTAAAATAAAAAAAGAAATTAATGATAATTACAATTTTATCTAAAATATTTACAGTAAAATAATATTTATGACAAATACAGCCTAGGAAATTCTGACGTATGAAACCATGTTTAATTATATTTTATTTGCTCCAAAACTTAACCAACCCTCCCTTTGTTAAGTGTTTCATGCCCACAGAGCAGAATTTATGGGTTCTATCAATATAATTTAAGTCCCAAAGTATTTGGTGGCCAAATTAGTTTAGGAAACAATGACAAGAGAAATGTCATTTACTATATTGAGAGAAAATCCATTAAAATGAACCACAATTATCTTCTCTTACCATACAATTTATTTTTCTTATTGACTATAAATATTCCCTGACATTTTATGATGGCCAAACCAATGTGATTGTCTAGCCTAAAGGCTATTTATCAGTGAATGGGATGAAAAATCTAAAACATTGCAAATGGAATGAACCATCATCCACTTGAAGAGTATCTTTTTTCCTCTTAAGACATAAATTCCCTCCATCTCTCTTCCCTTCCTTCATACAGACCCTTTAATCTTATTTTTAACTGAAACATTTTTCTGATTCTAAAGGATTTCCCAGGGATTACTGTAGCTGCCAAGCATTGTTCAGCAAAAAGAAACAAGAGGGTAACCAAGAGTGGCTATAGAGTATGTGGTAAGTAGGAAGGTCAGTGAACTTTTATGAAAAAAAATAATTTGAGAACTAAATGTAATATAATATTTTTTCTTTGAAATCCTATCTAATTTATCTTATGCATTTAGTGATATTCTAAGAAAGAGTAGATTATACCAGAGGATCAAAGACACTAAGAAAGGATATAGCTGATCTTGTGGAAAGGGAAGAATGATTTGACCTATTAATAGAAGGAAATTCGTTTGTGTGTGTGTGTGTGTGTGTGTGTGTGTGTGTGTGTGTGTGTGTGTGTGTGTGAAGGATACACTGAGGAAGGTTCTATGATTTTTAAAACAGATTTTTATTGATATTGTTTGTTTTTTCTATCACCTTCATTTTTCCATACTCCTTCCATCCATAGAGCTAACCTTAGTAATATTACTTTTATTTCAAAAAGCATTTATTAAACACCAATTTTGTGCCAGACATTGGGCTAACAGGTAAAAATAGAAAGAAAGACAGCTGAAAACTTCATCCCTGCTATCCAGGAGCTCACTGTATAATGAATATTTTTATCTTTTTTTTAAAAATGAACTACTTTATTTTTTCAACTACAAAGAAAACTTCCAAAAATCATTCTTTGTAAAGTTTTGAATTTCACATTTTTCTCTCTCCCCTCTTTCCCTCCCTGCCTCCCCTTGACAATGAGTAATCTAATATAGATTATACATGTATAACTATGCCAAAAATATTTCCATATTAATCATGCTATGAAAGAAGAATAGACTGACAAAGAAAAAACCATGAGTGGGAAAAATCCATAAAGCATAAAACAAATTTAAAAAATTGAAAATAGTAAGCTTTGGACTGCATTTTAAACTCCATAGTTCTCTCTGGATGTGGATGGTATTTTACATCATAAGTCCTTTAGAATTATCTTTGATTATTGCATTGGTGAGATAAGCAAAGCTATCATAGTTGATCATCAGACAATGTGGCTGTAAATGTGAACACTATTCTTCTATTTCAGTTCAATTCACAAAAGTCTTTCCATCACATTCATGTACCATAATTTGTTCAGTCATTCCCCAAGTAATGGACATTCCCTCAATTTCTAATTCTTTGCCACTATGAAAAGAGCTGCTATCAGTATTTTTGTACAAGCAGTTTTTACCCTTTCTTGTGATCTCTTTGGATACTGACTTATTCATGGTATTGCTGGATCAAAGGTTATGTACATTTTTATTGCCCTTTGGGCATAGTTCCTAATTGCTCTCCAAAATGATAGAATCAGTTCACAACTCCATCAACAATGTATTAATGTCCCAGTTTTCCCACATCCCCTCTAATATTGATCAATTTTCTTTTTTTATCACATTGACCAATCTGAAAGGTGTGAGGTAGTACCTCAGAGTTGTTTTAATTTGCATTTTATCATGATAGCTTTAATTTCTTCATCTGAGAACTGCTGTTCATATCCTTTGACTATTTGTCAATTAGGGAATAATTTGTATTCTTATCACTTTGTCTCAGTTCTGTATTTATTTTAGAAATGTTTCCTTTATCAGAAATACTAGTTATAAAAATAATTCCCAAATTACTGCATTTCTTTTAATTTTGGTGGCATTGATTTAATTTATTGTAATCAAAATGATTGATTTTGCATTTCATAATTTTCTTTATTTCTTCTTTAGTAATAAATTTAGTAATAAATTGCTCCCCTTAGATAAACTATTTCCAGTTCTCCCAATTGGCTTATAGTATCACTTTTTATGAAAATCCTGTATCCATCTTGACTTTATCTTGCCATAAGTTTGAGATGTTGATGCATGCCATCCTATTATGCAGTTTTCTCAGCAGGTTTTGTTAGAGAGTGAATTCTTATCTTGAAAGCTGGAATCTTTAGGTTTATCAAACAATAGATTGCTATAATCATTACAACTAATCTTTTCCACTGATCCACCACTCTATTTCTTAGCCAGTACCAAACAGTTTTGATAACTGCTACTTTATAATATAATTTTTGATCTGGTATGATTAAGCCACCTTCCTTTGCATTTTTTTTTTTACTAATTCCCTTGATTTTCTTGGTCTTTTGTAACTCCTTATGAATTTCACACTATTTTTTCTAGCTTAATAGAGTAATTTTTTTGGTAGTTTGATTGGTACAGCACTGAATAAGTAATGTAATTTAGGTAGAATTGTCATTTTTATTATATTAACTTGTCCTACCCATGAGCAATTGTCATTTATCCAGTTATTTAGATCTGATTGTATTTGTGTGAATTGTAATGCTTTCATATAGTTTCTGAGTTTGTCTTGGCAGGTAAGCTCCCAAGTATTTTATATTGTCTACAATTATTTTAAATGGAATATATCTCTTCTTGCTATTCTTTGTTGGATATATATATATATATATATATATATATATATATATTACTCATGATTTATGTGAATTTATTTTATATCCTAAAACTTTGCTAAAGATGCTCTTTCAATGAATTTTTTAGTTGATTTTCTAGATGTATATCATATCATATCACCTGCAAAGGGTGAGAGTTTTTTTTCCTCATTGTCTATTTTATTCCTTCAATTTATTTTTTGTTTCTTACAGCTAAAGCTAACATTTCTAATATAGTATTGAATAATAGAGGTGATAATGGGCATCCTTGTTTCACCCTTGATCTTCCTAGCAATGCTTCTAGCTTTTCCCCAGTACATATAATGTTTACTAATAGTTTTAGATAGATACTGCTTATTGTTTGAAAGAAAACTTAATTTATTCCCATGCTCTCTCATGTTTTTAATGGGAATGGGTGCTGTATTTTCTCAAAAGTTTTTTCAGCATCTATAATTTCTGTTAGTTTTGTTACTGATATGGTCAATTATACTGAAAGTTTTTCTAATATTGAACCAATCTGCATCCCTGATATATGTCCTATCTAATCATAGTGTATTATCCTAGTGATAAGGTACTGAAATCACTTTGTTAATATTTTATTTAAAAGTTTTGCATCAATATTCATTAGGGAAATTGGTCTACAATTTTTTTCTCTGTTTTGACTCTTCCTGGTTTAGGTATCAGAGTCATATTGGTATCAAGAAGGAATTTGGTAGAACTCCTTTACCTATTTTTTTAAATAATTTATATAGAATTGGCATTGATCATTCTTTAAATGTTTGGTAGAATTTACTTGTGAATTCATCTGGCCCTGAAGATTTTTTCTTAAGAAGTTCATTGATAGCTTGTTGAATTTCTTTTTCTGAAATGGGTTATTAAGGTATTTAATTTCCTATTCTGTTAATGTGAAATTTTTTTTTGTAAATAGTCATTCATTTCTCTTAGAATGTCAAATTAATTGGCTTACAGTTGGGTAAAATAACTCTAAATTATTATTTTAACTTCCTCCTCATTGGTGGCAAATTCATTCTTTACATTTTTGATACTGCTAATTTGGTTTTCTTCTTTCATTTTTTTAAATCAAATTAACCAGAGGTTTATTTCTTTTATTGGGTTTTTTTCCATAAAATCAACTCAGTTTTATTTATTAGGTCAATAGTTTTCTTATTCTCAATTTTATTAATCTCTACCTTGATTTTCAGAATTTCTAATTTGGTATTTAGTTTGGCAATTTCTAATTTGTTCCTTTTCTAGTTTTTTTTTTACTTGTATGCCCAATTCATTGATTTTCTTGTTCTCTATTTTATCCATGTGAGCATTTAGAGATATAAAATTTCCCCTAATAACATTTTGACTGTAACTCACAAGTTTTGGTATGTTGTCTCATTATTGTCATTGTCTTGGATAAAATTATTAATTGTTTCCATGTTGTGTTGTTTGACCCACTAAGTCTTTAAAATTAGGCTATTTAATTCCCAGTTCCATATCTTTCCATGACCTTTTGTTACACATGATTTTTATTGCATCATGATTTGAAAATGATGTTTTTAATATTTCTGCCATTCTGCATTTGAATGTGAGGCTTTTATGCACTAATACATGGAAGATTTTTGCAGGTGCCATGTACCACTGATAAAAAGGTATATTCCTTTCTATCCCCATTCATTTTTCTCTAGAGTTCTATCATATCTAACTTTTCTAAAATTGTATTCAGCTCCTTAACTTCCTTCTTGTTTATTTTATGGCTAGATTTATCTAATTTTGAGAGGAGGTTGAGGTCCCCCCCCACTCAGTATAGTTTTACTGACTATGTCTTCTGTAACTCATTTATTTTCTCCTCTAAGAACTGAAATTACTTCACTGTCTATTTTAGACAGTTAAAGATATAGTTTCCTTTTAGAAAGATATGGTTTCCTTCCTTAACCCTTTTAATCATATCTATTTTTGCTTTGCTTTAAGATGAAACTTGCTAACCCTGCTTTTTCCTACTTTAGTTGAAGTATATTTTGTTCCAGTCTTTTACCTTTAAACTGTGTGTATCTCTCTGCTTCAAATGTGTAGGATTTTGGTTTTTAATCCATTTTGATATCAATTTTCTAGGAGACTTCATCCCATTTACATTAACAGTTATAATTACTAATTCTTTATTACCCTCCCTCCTATCTCCCCTCCATTTATACTTTTCATTCTCCTTTTATCTGTCTCTCCTCACCAGTGTTTTACTTCTATATACTGTCTCCTTTAAACTGTCCCTCTCCTATCAGCCCCCTGCCTTTTTACCCCATTGCCCTTTTATTTTTCCCCTCCTTCCTTCCTGCCTTTCTATCATCCCCTCCTTTTCTTCTCTCCATGTTCCCTCCTAAAGCCTGCAGGATAAGATAAATTTCTAAACCCAATTGAATATATATGTGTTATTCCCCCTTTGACTCAAATCTGATGAAAGTAAAATTCAAACAATTTTCACCCCCTCCCTTTTATACTTCTACTGTAATAGGTCCTTTTCACCTCTACATTTATCCCATTAAATATCTTGATTTTCTAAAAAAAAAAATCATCCCATCAAAATCAATATATTTTTTGCCAAACCTTCAGCCTAAGTATGCTCCCTCTCATAGAGTTACAGTTCTCAATAGTTATAAATATCTTTCCTCCCATGTAGGGCTGTAACCAGTTTAATCTTATTGAATAACAACCTTTTTTTTATTTTCCCCTGTTTACCTTTTTATGTATATCTTTGGTCTCTTATTTGAAGATCAAATTTTCTGATCAGCCCTGATTTTGTCATCAGGAAAATTTGAAAGTCATCTATTTTGTTAAATGACCATCTTTTCCCCAGAAAGAATATGCTCAATTTTGCTGAATGATTGAATCTTAGTTGTAATCCAAGTACCTTTGCCCTCAGAATATCATATTGCAGGTCCTTTGATCCTTTAATGTTAATAGTACCAGGTCCTGCATAATTCAGACTGTGACTCTTTGCCTTTTTGAATTGCTTCTTTCTGGTAATCTGCACAATTTTTCCTTAATCTGATAATTCTGGAATTTGGCTGCAATATTCCTTGGTATTTTCATTTTTGAATCCCTTTCAGGAGGTGATTGATTCATTCTTTCAATGACTATTTTCCCCTCTGGTTCTAAGATATCCAGTCAGTTTTCCTTGATGATATCCTGAAAGATGTCATATAGGCTTTTTTGTTAAGTTTGTCATAACTTTCAGGTAGTCCAATAATTCTTAAATTATCTCTTCTGGATCTATTTTACAGATGAACAGTTTTTCAATGAGATATTTTACATTTTCTTCTATTTTTCATTGTTTTGATTTTGTTTGACTAATTCTTGATGTCTCATAGTCATTAGCCTCTACTTGCCCCAATCTATTCTTCAAAGAATTATTTTCTTCAGTTAATTTTTCCATCTCCTTTTCCATTTAGTCAATTCTATTTTTAAAGGAGTTATTATCTTTTTTATCTGTTTTGCATTTTCCCAATTGTATTTTTTAAAGAATTTGTTCTTTCATAATTTTTGCGCTTCCTTTTGTAAGATGTTGAAGTTCTCTTGCATTTCTTTTCCCAATTTTTCTACTTAATTTTTAAAAACTTTTCTGACCTCTTCCACAAAAGATTTTTGGACTGGAAACTAATTCATATTCTCCTCTTCAACTTCACATGTAGTACTTTTCCTGCCATTCTCCTCTTAGATGGTATTTTGCCTGTCCTTGTCTCCAAGTTAACTTTCTATAGTCCCAATTTTTCTCTGACTTTTCTTATTCATACTGAGTAAGCTGCCCAAGTTTCTTGTGTTGGAGGAGGAGGTTCTAGGGTACGTGCCCTGCTGTGCTCTTGCCCTCCAGAGCCTGGACTCCAGGAGCCTCTGCTACAGATCTCTCTTGTAGGTGGGAACTTCCGAGGAGTCCCATCATGCCCCTCTGCCCTGTAGCCCACTCATTAGGTTTCAGTTCCCTGCCCTGGGTACATCCCAGTTCACTCTAAACTGTTCTTTCATGGATTCTGTCACTCCATAATCACTTTAAAGGTTTGATTAATGTTGTTTATGAGGGAAACCTTAAGGAAATTCCTGGCTTCTCTCTGCCATCTTGGCTCCACTTGATTTTTTTTTATCTTAAATAGCATTTTTTCTAATTATATGCAGAGACAACTTTCAATATTCATTTTTGTAAAATTTTCTCCCTCCTTCCTTTCCTTTCCCAAAACAACAATCAATCTGATTTAGGTTATATATGTACAGTCATGTTAAACATATTTCCCTATTTGTCTTGTGCTAAAAGAAGAATCAGAACAAAAAGGGAAAATATGAGAAAGAAAAAGCAAAACAAAATTTTAAGTGAAAAATAGTATGTTTTGATCTGTATTAAGACTCCAAATAGTTCTTACTCTAGATTTGGATAGATTTTCATTCATGAGTCTTTTAGAATTGTCTTTGATCACTTTGATTACTGAGAATAGCTAAGTTTCTCATAGTTGATCATCATACAATATTGTTGTTGTGTACAGTGTTCTCCTGATCCTGCTCACTTTACTCAGCATCAGTTCAGGTAAATCTTTCCAGTCTTTTCTGAAGTTCAGTTATTCATGATTTCTTATAAAACAATAGTGTTCCATCAAATTCATATACTACAGTTTTTTCAGCCATTCCCCAATTAATGGGCATCCTCTTAATTTTCAATTCTTTGTCACTACAAAGAGAGCCACTATAATTATTTTTGTACATGTGGATCTTTTCTCTTTTTATGATATCTTTGGGATACAGACCTGGTAGTGATCCTGCTGGATCTAAGACTATGTATATATTATTTTTTTTTATCTCTTGGGACTTAGTGGAACATTTGTGGGGGTTTTTTAAGGGAACTAGGGAAGAAACAAATTGTTATTAATCACCTATTAGTGTGTCATTCACTGTGTTCTAAACACTTTACAAATCCTTTTTTTGTTTGATCCTCACAACAGTCCTGGGAGTTTGGTGCTATCATTATATCCATTTTACAATTAGAAAACTGAGACAAACAGAGTTAAAAAAAAAAAAGTAAAACCAATCAACACATTAAGAGGCTGCTAGGCAGTTAAGTGGATAGAACACTGGACGTGGAGTCAGGAAGACCTAAGTTCAAATCCAGCCTTGGACACTCACTAGTTTTGGGACCCTGAGCAAGTTACTTAACCTCTGTTTGCCTTTCTCGACTGGAACAGGAAATGGCAAAAAGCTCCATTATCTTTGCCAAGAAAATATCATGGACTGTATGGTCCATGGGATCATGGAGAGTTAATGTCTGTACTTCATTCTCAAAAAATACCATGACATCAGGGAGGTGATGCCATGAAAAGCATGAACTGAATTTGAGTGCATCTGTTGGGGGGGGGGGGCTACTGTGCTAAGTAACCAGTCTCTGGAGCCGTCTGGGTCCCATGGCCAGATATGGATCAGAACAAATGGAGATGACCCTAAATAAAAAGTAGTCAGGGTTAGAAGAGTTAGCTACAACTAAATAAAAACAATAAACAACTCAAAAAAGCCTTATATCTAATGCAATGTTCCACATCTCTGGACCTCACTTCCACAAAGAATGGTATATATGGGGGGAAAACCAAGAGTTAGTGGAATGTATCCTTGTTTCTCTTCTTTTGATCAAAACATCCTCTTTACAATTTTGCAATATTCAGTTTCAGTCATTTTGTTTTGGTTGTTGGTTGTTCTTTCTGGTTATATTGGAACCATTGTATACATTGTTTTTCTAGGGCTGATTAATTCACTCTGTATCAATTCATGCAAGTCTTTCTGTGCTTCTCTGAATTCATGTTCATCATTAATTAAAACACAGTTATATTCTATTACATTTGTGTGCCACAGTTTGTTTAGACATTCTCCAATAAGTGAGCATCCACTTTACTTACAACCAGAAAATATGCTGTGGGAAATATTTTTATGTACATGGAATCTTTCTTTTTGTCAATAACTTTCTTGGGATCATTCTATCCAGCAGTGGAATTTCTGGGACAAAGGATATGTACCATTTTATTTGCATCATTCCAAATTGCTTCCTAGAATGGCTGAACAAATTCACAGATCCAACAGAATACATTAGAATAGTTGTCTCCACATAATTCCATATTTTTTAGCACTAGAATCATAGGATTGAGGCAGCTAGGTGGCATAGTGGATAGGGCAATGGCCTTGAAGTCAGCAGGACCTGAGTTCAAATGTGACCTCAGACATTTAAAAATTGCTTAACTGTGCAACCTTAGGCAAGTCACTTAACACCATTGCCATAAATAGAAAGAAAGAAAGAAAGAAAGAAAGAAAGAAAGAAAGAAAGAAAGAAAGAAAGAAAGAAAGAAAGAAAGGAAGGAAGGAAGGAAGGAAGGAAGGAAGGAAGGAAGGAAGGAAGGAAGGAAGGAAGGAAGGAAGGAAGGAAGAATTAGAGGAGATTTTAAAGATGACATAGTCTAACTCCCTCATGGCAGATGCTACCACTGTGGTTTCATAGATAAAAAATACTCAGTTATCTCAGATAGTGCCAAGTGATTCTTTAGAACCAAACTTATTTTTAGATATAGTAGGTAAATATAAAAGGCAAAAACTTAATAGATAGCTATATGAAGATACAGTGAGTTAGAGGAAACAACACTTACATATGTTTGTATGTATGTATGTACACATATAAATATATACACTTTCTCCTACACATCTCAATCCCAATTATCCTTGCTACTGAGAATAAAACTAAGAACATCAGCAATCAAAAATATGAATTTAGATAAACATTTCTACCTTCTCCCAGGATCAAATGTGAGCTGAACTTGTATTCATAAGAGTTGGGTTCAAATTTTGACTCTATTAGTAATCATTATTATCTTGAGCAGATCATTAAATTCTGAGTCTCTCAAGTTTTCTTATCTGTAAAATGAAAATAAGAATATATTACCTATCTACCTTACTAGGTTTTCATGAGAAAATAATTTAAGTAATTGAAATGAATGAATGAAAACAGCATTTATTAGGCACTTACAATGTGCCAACCACTATACTAGACACTGGGATGACAAAAAAAAACCAAGTAAGATGGTCTCTGCCTTCAAAGGACTTATCTTTTAATAATGAAAGACAATGGAAGCCTACTTACTTCTTTGTTAGGATCAATCCTCAAGTTCCATCAAGGTTCAGGCTAAGCCACATTTTACATGAAGCTGTTTACCTAATATAGTGTTTACCTAATATTCCCAAAAAGAACCCAAGCACTATCAAGAAAGGGTATTTTTCAACCTTGTTTTTCATTCCTAACGTAGTATCTTGTAGACAGTAGGTAATTAATTAATGCTTGCTAAATTAAGTAATAGATGACCTAAATAAATGCTCACCACAGAAATGAATAGTAAAGGAAAGAAAGAAATTATATCTCTGTGTTCATCTCCCTCGCCTGAGTCCCTGGAAGATTAATCTATCCAGAATTGAAGAAGCTGGGGAAAGGGGGGGAAAGAAAGATTCTGAGACAGGCAGGAACTATCAGCTGAGCATGTGACAGGAAAGTCTTTTGTGTTCAGACTTTGTACCTGTTTGTCCTGTTGGTCCTGGTGATGTGAAACAGAAAGAACAGACAAGTTTATTAAGCAGATCATCTGATTTCAACTGAACTCAGTAAACCAAAGAAAAAGGGCATTCAAAGATCAGTGAAATGGTCATTGCTCACTGACCCTGCAGGATAATAGAGTAGAAGGATCCATAGCTGAGCATTCTCTTAAGATTATAATATATAACCTCTGTCCTTTGGAACCAAGCTCAGCCAGGGAAATTGATATGCACCCTTCTGCAATAATCCTCAATGGAAGCAATATGAAACCTAGCCTATGGCTCAGAAAGAATCAACCCACCCAGAGTTTGAAGTGAGGAATGCATGTGAAGCAATGAGATTCAGAATTGATATTTGTTTTTCCACATGTAGTTCTTGGGCAGTTTTCTGGTCTATATTTCACACAGTACACACACACACACACACACACACACACACACACACACACACACGTGCAACATTCAAATAAAACTACTTATGATTGAGGTATCCTAAAAAGAAAAAGGATGACTTATTTGTGACTCTTGGGCCTGTAAGAAATCAAACAGTGTAACTTAGTGTGGGTTCTTCCATTATAAAATAATATCAAACTGCTACCAAACTTTTCATCATGTGAGATTCTTGCCTCAAAGGCAAGGATGTATCCACCTCATGGAATTCTTCCTGTTATTCTTTTAGAATCTTTTGGAATTTTGAAATGCCTGGTTTGTCTCTTAGTTTTGCTTCTATTAATAAAAATCCTCAGTAATATTTTTCTTATTGCAAATTCTATTTTATTTTTTCACATTACTACAATAGTAATGTTGTAAAAATAAACATAATCCCTGCCAAGGAAAGAGAAACATCAAGAAAAATAAAGTGAAAGAAAAAAACTGTGCTTCATTCTGTATTCAGATAACATCAGTCTTTGGGAGTGATAGAATTCTTTATCATAAGTCCATCAGATAAGTTGCTACAATAATTTTTTTCCTCACAATGGCTATTGCTAACTGTATTTCCCTTCATCCTACTACTCCTCACCCCCATTTATTCTATTCTCTCTCTCCTTTCACCCTGTCCCTGCTCAAAAGTATGTTATATCTGACTACCCACTCCCATGATTTTTCTTCTTTTCTACTACCTACACCTCCCCTCCATTTCCCATCCCCTTTCTTCCATCCCTTTCTTCTCCTCTTTTCCTCTAGGGTGAGATAGATTTTTATACCCAATTTTCTCTCTGAGCCACTTCCAGTGAGAGTAAGGGTCAATCACGGCCCTCCATCTTCCTCCCCTTCCACTCCATTGCAAAAGCTTTTGCTTGCCTCTTTTATGTAAAAAAAAACTAAGTACATTCTACCTCTCCTTTCCCTTTTCCCCAGTAAATTCCTTTCTTATCCATTAACTCCATCTTTATAATACATATATATATATATATATGTGTGTATATATATATATATATATATATATATATATATTATACTTTCAAATTCAGCTCCCTCCTATGCCTTGTCAATATATGCTCTTTCTAACTGCCCAAATAAATGAGAAAGTTCATATGAATCATCAGTATCATCTTCCCATGCAGGAATACAAGCAATTCATCATTATTAAATCCTTCATAATTTAACCTTCTTTTCTACCCTCTCTATGTTTCACCTAAATTCTATATGTGAAGAACAATTTTTCTGTTCAGCTCTGGTTGTTTCATCAGGAAAACTTGAAGGTTCCCTATTTCATTGGAGATTCATCTATTCCCCTGAAAAAGTATGTTCAGTTTTGCTGGGCAGTTGTTTCTCAGTTGTGATCCAAGCTCTTTTGCCTTCTGAAATATCATATGCCAAGTCCTATGAGCCCTTAATGTATATCCTGCTAAATCTTGTGAAATCCTGACTGTAGCTCCACAATTCCTGATTCTTTGTAATATTGTCTTCCCTGACTTGGGGAGTCTGCAATTTGGCTATAATATTCCTGGAAGATTTTATTTTGGGATCTCTTTCAGAAGATGATCAGTGCATTCTATCAATTTCTATTTTACCTTCTGCTTCTAGGATATCAGGGCAATTTTCCTAGAGAATTTCTTGAAAAATGAAGTCTAGGCTCTTTTCCTGGTCATAGCTTTCAGGTAGCCCAATCATTTTTAAATTATAGCTTCTAGATCTGTTTTCCAAGTGAGTTATTTTTCCAATGAAATATTTCACATCTGCTTTTTTATTCTTTTGGTTTTGTTTTATTGTTTCTTAATTTCTCACAAAGTCATGAGCTTCAATTAACTTCATTCTACATTTGAAGGGATTATTTTCTTCAGAGAACTTTTTTAATCTCCTTTTCTATCTGATCAATTCTTTTTAAGGCATTCTTTCCCTCATTGGTTTTTTCCCTCACTGCTTTTTCCATTTGATCTATACTGGTTTTTAAAATGTTATTTTCTTTGGTATCTTTTTATATCTTCTTCACCAAGCTCCTAAACTGGTTTTCATGATTTTCCCATATCTCTCTCATTTCTCTTCCCAATTTTTCCTCTACTTCCCTTATTTGATTTTCAGAAGTTCTTCCATAGCCTGAGACCAATCAATATTTTTCTTGGAGGCTTTGAATATAGAAGCTTTGATTTTGATATCTCCTTTGTGTGTATTTTGATCCTGCATTGGACCAAAGTAATTGTTTATGGTCAGTGACTTGATTTTGACTCTTTGTTAAAGTGGGGCTCTGCTTCCAGGCTGAAGGATGCACTGTCCCAAGCTTTTGAGGGCTTTTACAGCTGTTTTCAGGGACATTCCTGGGGAACATCAATTCCTTCAAAGTCTTTTGAGAGATTCTGACTACTCTCCTGGCCAGTATTTTGGTCTATGGGTGATCACAAGCACTTCCCTCTGCCCTGGAATTGTGAGGAAGGTTCCTGCTCCTCTGTGGCTCTAAACCTCCTTGTCCTGAGACTGGGGCCCAGAATGTGACCTGGAACTGAGTATGGGCAAAGCAATTCTACATCAGATATAGCAAAGAGATCTCTGCAATCTTCCCCAACCCCTTTACCATGTGTGGACTGAGAACTCTGGAAGCAATTGCTAGGTGGCTCCCCAAGCCTGCTCCTGGTTACCATGGCAGAAAATGCATTGAGGCCTTTGCTGAACTGGGTTCTGTGCTCACTCTGTAGTGGTAGAGTTTTCCCACTGACTTCCAAGTTGGCCTTCACAATATCTTGTCTGAGAGGTCTGGGAATCACCACCATTTTCACAGACCCAGGCATTCCCAGAGACCCCGGCACCTTACAGGCTGTTCCTGGATGATTATGGTTCCTTCTAACCCCCATAAAACAGACCCTTCCTGTGGATCTTCCAGGTTGTCTTAGACTGGAAAATTGATTCTCTCAATCTTTCTGTGGGTTCTACCATTCTAGAATTTGGTTAAAGTCATTATTTAAAGGTATCTGGAGGGGTAGCTAGGTGGCATAGTGAATAGAGCCCTGGCCCTAGAGCCAGGAGGACCTGAATTCAAATATGACCTCAGAAACTTAATACTTACTTAGTTTAATGATGGTAATGATGATGATGATGGTATTTAGAGTGATCTGGAGGAGAGTTCCCAAGATTTCCTGCCTTCATTCTGCCATCTTAGCTCCGCTCCCAGTAATGTCTTATAATAAGTTTCTTCTACTCATACTTTGCCTTTATAATGTCTCAAAGAAAAGAAGATTGCAAAACAATGGAAAGTATTGCAAACAATGTTTTCAACAAAACTGTGACCAAGAAGACATCAGCAAGTACTAACCCATAAGCCTGCATTTTCATTTCCATAAAATTATCATGTATACAGAAGACAGAAAATATAAGAAAATTGAATAGGGAAGTTTTTGGAACAAAGGGATTTTCTATAGGATACCATACTTAGCAAAGGAACACAACTGCCTGAAAGGTATTAAGACTTTAAGCATACCTTGATTTTAAGAAAATAGGCCAATATTCAACCTTAAAGTTCTTTCTCACAAAAAAGTGCTCTTATACTTTCATTAAATTCATATCAAATGCAATATATTTTTGAATATAGATTAATAGATATTGATTATAGCCAGTTGAGTGATTGGCAAAGGTGCAACATTTGTGTAAGAGACTGCCCAATGTTGAATAAACAAAATACCAGAAAAAAAATCTATTTGAGGAATAAATGGCACTTTCAATGTTGTTAATTTATCCCTTCTCATTTAACTAACATATTAATTTTCATTAAGATGTGAATGTATTCTCTGTAAATTACTTTATAATTTTATATAGCAAAGGTTTAAATCAGAAGATATTTATGGAGCATCTCCCTCATCCCCCTATTCTTGGATGGTATGTTCAAAAATAAAAAGGCATGTGTAATGCATCTAAGGTTTTCTTGTATTTCTAAAAGAATGAAAAACTACTCTCCCAGCACCCCCTCAAAAAAAACCTGGCCACTGATCTGCCATAGAAAAGTAGAGCCAGACTGATTATAAGCTTAAACAAAACACAATTAGGAAAGTCAATTTGCTGTGACAAAAAAAAAAAATCACCACTTACATTCCAAAGCTAAGTACCAATTATTTGGGGATTACTTGCTGTTGGGATTGCTCAGACCACTATTTCTCTTCTCAAGTATAATAATTGACATATAAACTAGATAATATTAGCATATTTTGGATTTAATTTGTCTTCTTACTTACCAAGTACATATTATAAGGGGGGTCTAAATTTAAAATATATCTTTTTTTTTTAATTTTTCCTGTATACAAAAGTTATTTTCTACCACAGTTTTTAAGCAGTAAGATGAAACAAAGATGAGATTTTCTGGCTAATAATTACTTAATATGGTAATTGCTGATTTCTCTATCTTTGTGATGCCAGAGATTCCTGCACCCTCTATTAACTTGTCCATGGGCTGCAAAGTATATTTTGCTAAGTTCTTCTTTTGTCAATCTTAGTCTTAGCATTTTATCTTTACTTTGGCTTTCAGTTTTTTCAGCATATTATTTCACTGAATGGAGTATTCTTGAGAAAGGTGAATGACAATACAATCTAGGGATAAATGTCCCCAGGAATGGACACTGTGTGTCATTAAGAGGAAGAGTTATATGATTAAGTTTTAAATATACTTATATATTTATATTCAGATTAAATTTAATTTTCATAACAATCCATGAAGTAATTGCTATAACCATTTTAAAGAAGAGCAAGCTTAAGTCTCAGAGGGTTTATATAAATTGTGAGAAAGATTCAAACCTGGGTTTCTTGACTTCAAGTTCTATGTTTTATCCACTGTCAAATTACACAGAGCATGTACTGACCCCAATCTCAAATCTAATTGAAAATACAAGATTACCAAATAAATACTAATGTAAAAATGTGAAATAATATATGGCTACATTGCAAAATGTAAAGGCAACAAAGGGCAACAAAAATGTACATGCCCTTTGATCCAGCAATACCACTACTGGGTCTATGCCCTGAAGAGATGATGAAAAAGAGTAAAAACATCACTTGTACAAAAATATTCATAGCAGCCCTGTTTGTGGTGGCAAAGAATTGGAAATCAAGTAAATGTCCATCAATTGGGGAATGGCTTAGCAAACTGTGGTGTGTCATGGAACACTGTTGTTCTATATTAGAAACCAGGAGGGATGGGAATTCAGGGAAGCCTAGAGAGATTTGCATGAACTGATGGTGAGTGAGATGAGCAGAACCAGAAAAACACTGTACACCCTAACAGCAACACGGGGGCAATGATCAACCCTGATGGACTCACTCATTCCATCAGTACAACAATCAGGGACAATTTGGGGCTGTCTGCAATGGAGAATAACATCTGTATCCAGAGAAATAACTGTGGAGTTTGAACAAAGTCCAATGACTATTACATTTAATTTAGAAAAAAAAAACCCTGATATCTTATTGTCTGATCTTACTATCTCTTATACTTTATGTTTCTTCCTTAAGGATATGATTTCTCTCTCATCACATTCAATTTGGATCAATGTATACCATGGAAACAATGTAAAGACTGGCAAATTGCCTTCTGTGGGTGGTGGGGGAAGGGAAGTAAGATCAGGGGGGAAACATTGTAAAACTCAAAATAAATAAAATCTTTAGGTAGCGCAGTGGATAGAGCACCAGCCCTGGAGTCAAGAGTACATGAGTTCAAATCCAGCCTCAGACACTTAATAATTACCTAGCTGTATGGCCTTGAGCAAGCCATTTAGCCCCTTTTGCCTTGCAAAAACCTTAAAAAAAATTTAAAATGTAAAGGCGATATCAATTATACTATGGAATAAAAGTTGAAGAAGATTTTGTAAAAAAATGAGACAAATAGGGAATTAAAGCATGGGTTGGGAAAGATTTATTCTAAAAAAAGGAATGGGAAAGGCTTTAAAGACTAAACAACAGGGAGAAATTCTTAATCATTAAACAGTCACATCTTGTTTTCACTTTTACCAGCATCATCTTCAGTTTTTGAGATATAGTGCAGGGTAATATAAGGACTTCAACAATTATGCAATCATCCTGCCTCAGAATTGGAATGAAACACAAGATCCATCATCTCACATAATTCAAGAATTCCTTTTACAGAACTCTTCAGATATTGTAATCCTGCATATATGTTCAGAATTAAGGAGGTCACAATTGCTTTATTAAGCCAACTATTTCATTATTGGACAATTAGGAAGTTCTTTGATATATTAGGTTAAAGTCAATTTAGAGTGGTAGAACCCACAGAAAGACTGAGTGAACCTTCTTAGCAGTTCAGACAGCTAAGCCAACTGTATTAGACTGACTATGGACAACGCTTTCCTCATCCAAAAGAAGAAAAACAAAACTCTTCTGATGAATCTGATGAATTCTGAAGAATCTTATGAACACTATAAAAATTATCTCTTATATATCTCTTTCCCTTAATGCTAATTCCTTGTACTGAAAATGACTACATGTATGTACAATGCTAAGCTGACTGTTCGCCACTGAGGGGAGAGGGGTGAGAAGGGAGTATGGAAGGAAATTTTGTAACTTAAAAATATATATGTACATATGGATGAAAAATAAATTAATTGATTAAAAAACCCAAGTGAACCAACTTTTCAGCCCAAGACATCTTGGAAGATTCATGAGAACAGTCTGTTACCCTAGGGTTGGAAAGGGTCTGCAGCACAGCCCAGATGGCACCAGAGAGAACTGACTCTAGTCATCCAGATACAATTCACAGAGCACCTGGGTTTGTGGCAGCAGAGGCAAGTTTCCAGACCTCTCAGACCAGATTGTGAAGGACAACTTGGAAGGTCAGTGGGAAAACTCTGCCACTACAGAGTGAGCAGGGAATCCAGTCTAGCAAAAACCTCAATGCAGCCTCTGCCCTGGGAACCAGAAGCAGGCTTGAGGAGCCACCTAACAGCTGTTTCCAAAGAGCTCAGTCTACATATGGTAAGGGAATTGGAGTAGACTGCAGAGATCTCTTTGCTATATCTTAGGTAGGACCACATTGTCAGATCCAGGTTATAGTCTGGGCCCCAATCTCAGGAAAAGGGGGTTTACTGCCATAGAGTTGCCTCCATGCCCACCTTTTTCAATGTTATCTATACCTTCATTTATGCTCCTCTGCTCATTGGTTGAGGTGATGAAGTTGGAATATTGGATTGCTCATTCTTCTCATTGCCATCTCCAGGTTCTCCCTCTTCTCTATTATCCAGTAATATCTCTTCTTTTGAGATTCACACTATTCATATCTACCACCCACTCAAATTGCTGGTAGCCCTTATATACAAACCCCCAAATTATTTTGTTTCTTTCCTCGGTGAGTTTGATACCTGACTCACAGAACATTGTGCTGATTTCATTATTGTATGTCAGGAAACTGAATGGCTTCCATTTGAATTATCTTAGGAAGATTCTGAAGATCACCTGAAAGATAAGGTGGCAGACACTGAGATCCTTTCTTGAACTAAACTTCCAAGCATTCAAAGTCTACTGCAGAGAGAACCACTCCAATGGACTGCCCATGTTGTTTGAATGCCAAAGGTATGCTTGCCTAAAAAGACAGGTTTAAAGATAATGCATACAAGGCAAGTGGTGGTCAGAAGAAGCAATACAAGGACTTGCTCAATGTCTCTCTGAAGATGTTTGGAACTGATTGCTTGCAAGACATGTGAGATGCTGGCAAAGGATAGCCCAGAGTGGCATACCCACATCAAAGAAAACACTGCGCTGTAATAGCTAGTAGAATTTCAGCAGCTCAAAAGAAATGTGAGGTGTGCAAAGTTTAGAGAATTCACTCCAAATGTTCACATGGATTATTTGTTCTCAACCTGTAATAAAACACGCTTAGCTTGTATTGGTCTTATCAGTCACAGTCAGACACACTGTAACTTGACTTTAACATTGCGGTGGTATTTTGTTCCTCTTCTAGAAAAAGAACAACTGCCAGCAACAACCAAACACCAACCTGGCCCACAATTTTTCTCTCCTCCTCAACTCCTGCCCTCCTCCTAGAGGATGTCAGCATATATACATATATATATATATATATATATATATATATATATATATATATATATATACTCTCCTTCAAACACCCTAACCACTCAATTCCTCAACCTACTAACTTCCTATTAGCTATGGCTCCACTCTAGCCACACGCAAAGATGATCCTATCCTCGCTCTCACTGTCTTGTACCACCTCTGCATTAAATTCCCCATTCAACCTCCATATATTGGTTTTTCACTTCTACCTTTGCCCTTGCAAAAGCCTGCTCTTCATCTACACAGTGAATTGTAAAGAGAGCTAGAGAAGGAAATAACAAATTACTGTATTTCCCCATGTAGAAGACACACCTTTTTCAAAAAATTTGGAGTCTACAAACTGGGAGCTTCTTATTACAGTGGTTGTAGATTTTTTTTACTTGCATTTCCTGCTTTTTTTACACTTGTCTTTGCACTCATTGTTTCACATTTGTTACTGGTATATTAGGTTACATTTTGCCATATTCTACCCAGAAATGGCTCAGAAAAGATTTTCATATAGTACTGAATTCAAGTTCAAAGTGATCCAGGTTGCAAAAGAGAATGGAAATCATGATGCTGAATGTCAGTCTGGTCTTCCTCCAACTCCTCAAAACAATCCAAGACTGGCTAATGGAAGAAGAAACCCTTACTGAAAATGCCATGGCAGAAAAAGGTCAGGAGAGGCAAGTCAGCAAAACCATCTGAGTTAGAGAGGGAATTGAAACTATAGATTGAAGACCAAAAGGCAATTGGAATTCCTGTGTCCACAAACATGGTTCAGCATGAGGCAAAAAGAATTGCTAATGAAAAAGAAGTGATTGGTTTCAAAGGAGAACATAGTTGGTGTTACAGGTTCATGAAATGGAATGAACTAAGCATTGCATCCATGCACCAGACTTGCCCAGAGAGTGCTTGTGGTCAACCCCAGATCAGAGCACAAGCAGGAGAGCAGTTATAGCCTCTCCTAAAACAGTGATTCATCATCAAACACAGATGAGGATGGGCTAATGGATGGGAGTTTTGTCAGTGATGAGGAGTCCTATGAATTTTATAATGAATAAAACTTGAGTTCAATAACTTTATGTAATACTTTTTTTTCAAATTTCGTGCCCCAAAATTAAGGTGCATCTTATACATGGGAAAATATAGTACTCCATTATCTTTACCAAATAATCCCTAAATAGGGTCACAAATATTCAGACAGTACTGAAAGAACAGAATAACATTAACCCTGGATTAAACCCATCATCAAATATCTTTCACTTCTGTTCACATCCTTCATAATAGGATTGAAGGAGATTACAAAACCTTTGTGACTAAACTCTAATATATTTATGCTATCCAATCTCAACTGGGCCCTCAGCCAGCAAGACAATCTTTTCATCCCTAATTGATTCACTCTCCCACCATCCACAGCACTGTTCCAAACCTTCTTTTTCCCCTGTCACCCACCTTTCTTACCCTTTTAGTCAAGGACTTCACCTTATACTTCTCTGCCAGAATTGAGCAAGACCATTCATTCTATTTACCCTCCTCTTCATTTCATATGCATCATGAAGAGATAGCCCTTCTCTTTGACTAGGTAAATCCCTCTTTCTATATGAGCTATTGATGCCATCCCCACCTTAACCTTCTCTAGGAAATTACTCAATTACTATCTCTCTTATCTTCTATCTCTCCTTATTTACTGGTTCCTTCCTTGCTGCCTAATAACATGTCCAGCTCTTCCTTTAAAAATCTACACTTCATATGACTCTTCTTGCTATTTATCACATTTGACTTCTATTCCTTGTCATGAATAAACTCCTTGGGAGTTTGTTACCTCCAATTGGTACCTTCATTTTCTTTCCTCATACTTTCTTCTAAACCATCTGAAATTTGACTTTCATCTCTGTGAACACATCATCCAAATAAATAATTAATGTTTCTTTAATTGAAATGAATTTCCTATAGAATTATTTCCATTAATTGAAGACAGTTACCATGAAGAAGCCAAGTTGTTTCACTTCAGACTTCCTTTTCCCCAGTTCTTTCAATAATTCCATATATAATACCAGCCTTAGTAACCCCTCCCAAAGAGAATAAAAATATTGTTACTATATGTTTTAGAGGCTTGGAAATCAGGAGTAATGACAGAATAACTGGCATTCCTTGAGGAGATTAGTTAAGTAGTGTGTGAATTTTAACTTTGATCTCTGAGGAGTCTGTGAGACAACAAAGAGTTTTAACTGTCATATTTTAAAGAGAATGCATTTAACTGTCCTTCAGGAGAGAGACTGTAATGGTAATAGATTGAGAGAAATTGTGAGTAGACAGAAAGGAGATGAATAAATATTCTTTACTGAGAGATCTTTCAGTTTTCATATTACCAGGAAAGTGTATTAAGGAATTCCTTGAGGAGTTTTCAATACAGAGGAATTCTTTAAAGAGATTGGAGAATTTCAGTTGTCATTCTGGAGACCAACTAAAGAAAGACTCCATAAAAAAATAAAATGAGCTAAGTCAGTTTAATCCATATATATTTTATATATATAATACTTAAGTGTAAATATGAAAATATGTATATATATATGAAGATTACTGAGAGACTTTGATTATAATCATAAAAGTTCAAAAATGGGATGTTCCAGCTAGGAGAAGTCAAGAATAACAATGATGGTTAGAGGTAACTCTAGCTGTGATCTTTTTTTTTCCTCAGCTAAAGTATTGAAAACAATTGTTTATGTTGTTGTATTATTAGATATATTGCCAATAAATTGTAAAGCCATTGACTTTGAAGCATATTAAAGCATAAAATTTAGGAGTTTTCTGTTTCTGCTAGAGAGATGAGCAATTCTGTATTAAACGGTTTTGCTAGTTGATTAGAAAAAGAATTGTAATAATGGAGAAAAGACTCAAAGCTAGTTTTTAATTAAACAAATATTCAAATTTACCCCTGAGTTATCTTAGAATTTAAGATAAGATATAGTTATGGATCAAGTAGTAGGTGGAGGGGTGATTCCCCTCTACCTAGAATACAAGTGAAGGTGATTAATTCAAAAATTCTACCACACTTATATGAAAGTGTTTTCAGACCTTTCACTTTCTCTTTCAAATTCTGAGGGAAATGTTCCAATTTGCCACCATAACACTGAACCCAGAACAGAAGATAGTCCTTCAAGTCTGAAGCAGAACAAAATCCATTGGGACTTGGGAGTTGACTCTGACAATTGAATACACTGGCAATTCCTTCACTTGTGAATGCAAGGTACTCTAGAAAACAGATGATCTTGATTCCAATACTCAACCTGCTACTAAGAATTCACATTGGGAAAGTGACTCTTTCTACTTCAATATATTAATCTGAATGAACAAGGATGAGTGTTACCATCAGGTTTTCCACATAGTGAAATGAGAAAAGGAATGTCATAGGACAAGCACTGTGGGACACACAGGAGAGAGTTTAGAAATCTAGGGAAGGCCCCCTAGAAAGATTAAATGAGAACAGCTACTTTCCTGCCCCATCAAATGCTGGTTCTGGGTCATAACTTAGGTAGATGACACAGTCCAGTGTAACTCAGGGAAGAACCACCTTTGGATGCAGTGAGATAGAATAGAAAGAAAACTCACTGGGTTGGAGTCACAAGAAACCTGTGATCTTGGCTCTGGACATTAATAGTAAAATAAACTTGGGGAAATCAAAAGACCTTTCCTGGACTCAGTGTCTTTATCTGTATAATTATAGGATTTTAGTTTTTCTAGAAGATTACTATAAATTGTAAATTCAATTAATCCTATGCTTCCTTCAAAAGAGATTAAGTCTGACTGGCCTATAAGGTAGACCAGTAATTTTACTGTAAATTTTACTGTAATTTTACTCTCAGAGCTTCTTTCTCTTACCTGACCATATTAAAGTGATTGTGATATCTTTCTTACTAGGTCACTCTACTCTGCTCCACCAAATTGGGATTGGTTTAGTCAGTAAACCATCCTGAGCAAAGTTCATTTAATGAACAAGAATTTATTTAGTAGCTACTATGGTGACCAATTTGCAAGAAGAACTTAATTCAAAACCAGCCTCAGATACTAAATAGTTGTGTGACTCTGGACTAGTCACTTAACCTCAGTTTCTTCATATGTAACACAGGGATTATAATAGCATCTACTTCACCCGGTTGTTGATCAAGGATCCCATGAGATAATATATATAAACTGCTTCGCAAACTTTAATTTAAAAATGCCAGCAGTTATTATGATGAGCCAGGCACTGTACTGGCTAGTTTCACTTTAAGTCAATCATAAAATCTCCACAAGTGATAGCTTTCAGAGTTGCAAATGCACCCCACCACCTAAAGATCTTAATCAATTAATAACTTGTTCCTTACTTTGGGGGAGAGTTCCCATCACCCACTCAAGTTAATTCAGCAAATATTTGGTAAGCACCATCTAGATGCAGTCTGCTGGACTAGATCTTCTCTTCTACAGAGATAACAATTGTAGCCGTATTCTAATCCATTCTGTACCTGTTCAGGTTTATGTAAAAGAACCTCTGGTGATTTCTTAGCTTTCTGACTCAGTTTTGCTTTTACCAGATTTGAAAAAGTCAGAACTTCTAAAATAAATCAGATGCCACTAGACCCAAGCAAGGAAGGGTACTGCAACAGTAAGACACTTAATTAAGAAAGACATGAATATTCAAGCAACAGAAAGCAATCAGTATACATTTCTAAGAGAGTAAAAATCTCCTCCCTCTTGCTCTATAGCAGTTTAAGAAATAAGCCCCTCTATACCCAGTACTCTTTTAAGAAAGGTATGTATACTCTGAGGTACCACCTCACACCTCTGAGACTGGCCAATATGACCAGAAAGTACAATGATCAATGTTGGAATGGATGTTGGAAAGCTGGGACACTAATACATTGCTGGTGGAACTATGAACTCATCCAACCTTTCTGGAGAGAAATTTGGGATTATGCCCACAACAAAAATGTGCATACCCTTTGAACCAGCAATACCACTACTGGGTCTATACCCTGAAGAGATGATAAAAAAAAGGGTAAAAACATCACTTGTACAAAAATATTTATAGCTGCCCTGTTTGTGGTGGCAAAGAATTGGAAATTAAGTGAATGTCCTTCAATTGGGCAATGGTTTAACAAAATGTGGCATATGTGTGTCATGGAACACTATAGTTCTATTAGAAACCAGGAGGAATGGGAATTCAGGGAAGCCTGGAGAGATTTTCATGAACTGATGCTGAGCGAGATGAGCAGAACCAGAAAAATATTGTACATCCTAACAGCAACATGGGGGTGATGATCAACCCTGATGGACTGGCTCATTCCTCCAGTGCAACAACCAGGGACAATTCTGAGTTATCTGCAATGGAGAATACCATCTGTATCCAGAGAAAGAATTATGGACTTTGAACAAAGACCAAGAACTATTACCTTTAATTTAGAAAAAAAACCGATCTTATTGTCTGATCTTGCTATCTCTTATACTTTGTTTCTTCCTTAAGGATATGATTTGTCTCTCATCACATTCAATATGGATCAATGTATACCATGAAAACAATGTAAAGACTAGCAAATTGCCTTCTGTGGAGGAAACTGTGAAACTCAAAATCAATAAAATCTTTGAAAATAGGAAAAAAGAATATTAAAAAAATGAACTAAAGAGACTTGTACTCACCATTTTAAAAAGACTCTCTGAACAAGATATGGAACTGAAAGTGACTCATTCGGTGAAGTATTAGTATAAGACAGGAGAATTGAACCAGAGGCAACTCTTTATCTGTCCAAAACACCATAGTTTCTTTTGGAGTAAAGGATGAAATGGTAGCTAACCTAAGGTCCAGGTATAGACACACAAGTCTATAATGATCCTGATGGTCAGCCCATATCAACCAGGAGCAGAGGGATCAGTCAGTGACTAAAGAACTAAAGACCAGTCACTAGGTTAAATTATGATGTAAAGTATAACATATATATATATATATATATATATATATATATATATATAAGTAAACCCAAAGACATTGCCCAATATTGCTCATGTAAGATATACTTTGCATGTAATTATATATTTTCTATCAGACATGAATTTCCGCACATTTAAGCATGTTTGTATTTTATTTTGTTATGGTCATTTGACTGCAATTTGTGTTATACTAATGTTGTCACAGTGTCTGTAAATTGTTTTACATCAATATTACTATTTATATTTAAGATTCATTTTTATATAGTTCTGTTGATAATGCTATTGTTGCAGCTAGCTCATTTTGCATTGTTAGTTATCCATGTTTATTGCTTTTGGTTGATTGCTGTGTACTATGGATATACATATATCTTTAAAATTTTAAAAAAAAGAAAGGCATGTATAATGAATCTCTCTATGATGAAGAGATTGGAGATTTAAATGTAAACAGTCTTGGTTTCCTTGTAGGAAAACTGCCCTTGTTTGTATCTGCTACTATTAGAGCATTTGCACTATTAATCAATAAACATTTCTTAAGCTCCTACTATGTTTCAGACACTGTACTGAGCACACTAGTCATAATGATCCTGTGATCCTCCTTATCAGGTCACTTGAAGCTTCCATGAAATTCTTGCTTTGGTTGCCATTAGTATTACACCTTGCTCCAGTGTTGCTCCTGGTTCCCAAGCAGTTCCCAACTTGATTCTCCACTTATGTGGCCCAACCCTACAAAGACTTCCTTGAATCCTAAATTTCATGATTCCTTTCCTTTTAAACCCTGAAACAATCAACTTGGGTCATCTGTCTTCTAGCTTCATTGAAATGTTAGTTATTCTTCTATCATGGAATGAGGATGCTAGGACTCTGTCCTCCAAGAAATTGCAGTCCTTCCTGATATACAATAGACACTATATACATATACAATAAAGAGGTGACACAGTGTAGTGGAAAGAATGGTGGACCTGGAGATGTGAGTTCAAATCTGACTTCTGATACTTATTAGTCATATGACCATAGACAAGAAATTTAACCTCACTAAGCTTCAGCCTTTTCATTTATAAGATGGGGATCATACCTGTATTAATATAGATACACATATGTATAATAAAAGAAACCATCTCTCTCTCCATGACTTTGCAGTACCTACTTCACTGGGGTACTGTGGAGACCAAATGAAATAATTTATGCAAAGTACTTTGTTAACTCTTTAAATTCCACATAAATGTCTGTCATTGTTATAGGAGTTACTATTATTGTTGTTATATGCAAGGTGCCATAGGATATCAGAAGGGGGGGGGGAGACTTCATGGAGGAAAAGGAATTTGAGTTTGACTTTTTATTTAGAGCAATGTGGTTAAGAGTGACTTGCCCAAGGTCACAGAGCCAGTGTCTGAGGCCAAATCTAAATTCAGGTCCTCCTGACTCCAGGACTGGTGCTCTATCCATCATACCACCCAGCTGCCCTTGAGTTTGACTTTTAAAGAATTCAATCAAAAAAGAGGAAAACAACCTAAGTGACAACATAAATAATATTGAACAGCAGAGAATATTAAGGAGACAGAGAGTGATCCAGTGTGAGTAGAAACCAGAGAACAAGGAGGAATAAGACTGATAAAGTGATGTGGCAAAAGGTTCAAGAAATCTTTCACTTTCTGTGAAAATAAATCTAAATCTTATTTGGGAAAACTTAGGAAGGTAGCAAAAAAAATCTTAGCAGTTGGATGATATGCCCCTGTATAAGCATATATATCAGTCTAGAAATGAAGAAATGATTGGAGCAAGAAAGAAAAAGAAAAAAGAAAAAGAAAAAATACTATGAAGACTACTGCAAAAGTCCAGTTGGGTGACACTGAATGCCAGTACCAGTTATAGTGTTTGCAATGCTAGTTAAAAAAAAAAAAAGGAGAAAATGATGGGGAGAAATGATGTAAAGATTTAATCTACAAAATCTGGCAATCAGTTGCATCTGAGACATGAGAGAGAAAGAAGAGTAAAAACTAATAGAAAAGTCTAGGTAAATGGTCATGGCAAGGGCAAGAATACTAGAGTTGTTTGGAAGGAGTAGAATTAGGTGAGTGATCCTTCCAAAGGGTGTAGAAACACTCCTCACTAGGTCATTACAGGTCCCTAAGTACAAGATCCACATATAGGGATGAAACAGAAAGTAGTGCTTGCCTTGAAGGAGTCTATATTCTAAGGAGGCGGGGACCAAATGGCAAAGTATATAAAGAAGGTTTGATTTATTTTCTTTTTTAAAGTGTTGCTTCTCTTCACCATTAAACATGGAGACGCCCTATTTTGTGCTATTTACCTAAGGCATATAAGGATAAGGAAAACAATCTTGGTGTGATGTGAATGATACCTCATCTCTGAATTGTTTGTGAGAAAGAAATGAATTAATAAATGTAAGACTGAAAAGGCATTTATTCATCACTTACTATATGCAAACAGCTATTAAAAGGCGGAAGGGCCAGCCCAGTAATGACTAGGGAGCAGTGGTGGTGATAAAACTTTTGATGCCATTTGCATGAATAAAATCATATTCATATCCAAGGTTGAAGCATTTAATAGTGCCATGGATTTGGGGAACAGGTATTTTCCTTTTCTGGTCTTCAGGTCCAAGAAGTGCTGAAGGGATAGAGACTACAGCCTCTTCTGAGGCATACTCCTCAAGAGAAGTTTCCGCTGGGCATAGTGAACAATGGTTGCAGAGACCAAAGTGGTGTGTGGAAGGAGGACAGGTGACTGGTATTCCAGGGGCTTTTGACCTCTGGATTGCGGGTTCTCTCCACTGAAGTCTCAGGGAAGATGATACTCAAAACAGTGGTCATGGCCTTGTCACCTCCCTGAATCAGCTGAGAAAGGAAAAAAGTTATATTATTTACTGTATTCTCAGACTCCAGTCTTTCATCCCCTTGTTTAACTAGAAAATCTGTAGCTGCCAACAAGGTCTGCAGGAGCACAGAAAGCTTACCTTTTAGCAAATTCCAAAGTACCACTTAAAATTCACAAGGAGCTGCAGAATCCAAGGGGGAGGTGGGAAGAGAGGAGAAAAGCACCAGGGTTTTTTAAGCAAAAGGGGGGAAAAGTTTAATTATGGAAGAAAAGACACACACATAGTATAACCCACAAATGTAGCACTGCTGTAGAAGCACATTCCAGGAAAATCTTAAAAGATTACTTTAATAATAAACCATGCATTCTCAAGCAAGCCATTCTAGGATTAACCACCCCCTTCCCTCTGCTGGAAGCAGTGTTTTCAGGCCAGGGTTGTATAAGGGGTAGCATCTTGCAAGTTTTATACTTTTCAAAGTTTGCACTTAATCTTGACCACCTCCTTTTTCCAAAGAATGGTAAGAAAAGACTGTGGTTTAGACAGAGTTAACATCTGGAAAGGCAACCCCAGAACAAGCAGTGGTGAGATTTTCCAGATGTAAGGAAGATAATTTTAGACCTGCTGAAAAGTGATTTGCCTATTGTGGCAAAAGGCAATATTGCACCAAACCAAAAAAAGAGTTAATTTTTTTCTTTCTTCCCCAAATATGGATAGGCCACTGGATCTCTGCCAGAAGTAATATCAGAGTACTACAGATATAAAAAGATATTCTGAACTAGAGTCCTCCATTGCTGACCCCCCACATTTCAGTTGTGAAAAAAACTAAGATGTTTATTTTACATTGTTCAGGTGAACCAACTGCACATAAATGAAAGATTTTTCAACAAAAACCTCCTCTTGATATTGCACTTTATTAGAAATGAAGCATGTTGTAATGAAAAGAGTCATAGATTTGGAGTTAAAAAACCAGAACTCTGCTCCTTATTACCTGAATGCCCTTGAGTAAGTCATTTTCCTTTTCCAGGCTTCAGTTTCTTCATTTGTAAAAATGAAAAAAATTAAGAATAGGAAGTCTCTTGGGTCCCTTCTAGGCATAAATTCTATGATCCTAAATTATTATATTCTTCTGAGACTTCTTTGTCTGGCCCTTAAAATAATCCCTTTGTTACCTTTTCCAAGAAGTAATATTTTAATTAAAAAGTAAAAATGTTGGATTGTTTCTGGGCTTCAGGAAAACAGTTAAAATTCAAGAAAATAAGATTCCTTCCTTTAAGACAGTTAAACCATTCTATTTTCTATGAAATAATTTGGACCTCTCTCCCCTATTACTTATAAAAACTTTATAAATTGAGCAATGAAGTGGTTGAAAATGCTAAACTCTGGGTCAAGAAAGACAGATTTGGTTTTTTTTAGGTTTTTTCAAGGCAAATGGGGTAAGTGGCTTGCCCAAGGCCACACAGCTAGGTAATTATTAAGTGTATGAAACCAGATTTGAACCCAGGTACTCCTGACTCCAAGGCCGGTGCTTTATCCACTGCACCACCTAGCCCCCCGAAAGACAGATTTCAATACTGCTTTCACCATGGACAGGGAACTCATCTTGCCCCGATACTTAGTTTCCTCATTATTCCTCATCAGATAATATTCTTATCAAATATTATTATTATCATATTATTAGATAATCTATTTCACAAGTTTGATGTTAATTAGGAAATAAGAAAATACATGAACAGAAGTTTTGTAAACCTATATACATAACATATTTGTATATGAATACATACATATGTTTGCATACCTATGCCACACCTACTATCACTATTATTATTATCTCTTAAAAATATAAAGAATATACAATGATGTGCCTGGAAAGATAACAAAACTAAAAATCTTTGCACTTATATATATTTAATGGAACTGAAATTGCCATACCTACCATAAAGTGATATAATAATTTTAAACATAGCTTGTTTGATTCTCTTGACTTCATAACCATGTCCTTCTCCCCACCCCAAAGTGAAAGATGGAGCCAGTACCAATATATATAAGGTAAATTTAATCCACTCAACCCTGCTCCTCCACCCTTGCACCCTTGCTATTCCAAGCCTGACCTAC
The DNA here is from genome assembly GCF_037893015.1 of Macrotis lagotis. Lineage (NCBI taxonomy): Eukaryota > Metazoa > Chordata > Mammalia > Peramelemorphia > Peramelidae > Macrotis > Macrotis lagotis. The sequence continues at coordinate 283,805,248 of NC_133666.1, forward strand.
TTCAGAGAGGAGATTGCCAGTCTTACTGAGCTACCCCAAATTACAAAGTGGCTTTATAGTTAGGACTAAAGTGAGACCACAAAACACATTGCATGTGACTTGAGCCAGAATTGACCTTCCTCCCTCCTCCCCAATCTTTCTCCAGAAGAGAAATTCGAATTCACTATCCACTTGATTAATTGATCAATAAAATCAATCTTCTCTTAGCATAGTTCCCAATTATTTAATTTACCAAACACTGTCAATCTTGGCTTTGGTAAAAACAAAGAGAAAAAATGAATTGAAAAAATATTTGCTCATATGGAATGTCTTTTCAGATGATTTAATGATTTTAAGCAGTGTTATATCTGTATAATTTTAAGTTGCTTGTATAATAGACACATTCTGAAGCATAAACATCAGTGGAAGGAGAAGAGACACTAGCAAATTATATTAATTGAACAAAATAACTGGAAAGACTACATTAAACATTTTTAAATGGTAGGTAAACTGACATGATTTATTATTGTTGTCTAAGGCATTCTTCAATACAACTTCTACATTATACAGTAATTTCTATACTAATTTCCCTAAAGTTAAAACATTTTTTCATCCCTGGAAAACTAGCTTGGTCATAAGGAAAACATTTAAATATATTGCTGCAATCTTCTAAAATTATACATTATTTTCCATGGATTATTATACAGCTTCAAAAATCTCAAAGGAAGAAAGCCTACTTATGTGTATGTTGATATCCGGAATGATCAGGAGAACCATAATAGAATTGATGTGCCCCCCCCATCTAATCTCCGATATTTCATCCAGTGGATTGAAGGACTCACCAAATCAATTAGAGTTTCCCCTTGATTGCCTTCAGTACATGTAACTTTATATTATACATGGATGAATAAAACATATAGATTATACACAGTAGAGTTCTTACAAATCACCGCTGCACATATAAATTCCCCTCCACAAATAAGGAGGGAAAATTGTGTAGAAAGGATATGGGGAGGGGATGTGTTTTTTGTTATGTCCTCACCTAGATAATTTTGTGCTTGTAATACACACAAATAAGGAATGTCTTCTGTATTTGTGTGCCTATGCATAAATACGTTTGCATAGATTCATATTACAGACTCACCGAACACCCATATCCACCTACCTCCCCCTAAGCTCATTCATCTGTGAAAAGAGACGGATTGTCCTTCAAAGCTGGAGAGCCTCAGTAGTGTTTGATTCCAGTTCCACCAAGCAGAAAGTTGAGTTCCAAGTCTTTTGTTGGAAGAGTCGCACAGCCCAAGGCTGAGCTGATCTGCCACCTCACCTCAGGCTACCGCGGCGGGGCACAAGCTGTTCTCCACCACCACCACCACCACCACCACCCCACACTCAAGCCCTCACCTGAAATGTTGCTCTAGGGCCGTTTTACAGGGAGCCCCCCCCCCCCCGTTCTATATCCCACTATGCTGCTGGGATTCCCTCTGGCCCCAGCTGAGTCCCAGAGGCGCAGGCAAGGAGATCCTCTAGTGGCTTCGGCAGGAGTTAATAAACAGTTAAGTTTGGAAGACTCAGCAGACACGTTGAGGGGGAGTAACCAAGCTGGAGCAGCAAAAACATCACAGCGCATTCCTGGGGAGTCCTCAGCTGCCAGCATCTGATTAGAACCATATCTCTCCCTGTGAGTGGCTCACTCCGCTCGGCAGCCCAGCGTACAACCGAGTACTGAACCGGCCCGCGGGGTTGGCCAGTCCTCCCGGAGAGGATTTGGGGAGCAGTGGGGGGAGAAATCATGCTCGGAACCGAAAGGAGCTAGTTTGTGAGTAGTTTTGTGTGGTTTTCCCCCTTCCCACCCCCCACCCCCTCTCCCCCCCCCTTCCTTCTCGACCCCTGCTCTCGGCTTTCACTTCTTGGAGGTCCGGAGCTGGGCTTGGGCTCGGTTTTCCCGGCCCTCTTGGGAGAGCGGGCTGCGGGGAGCCAGCCGAGCAAGGAGGCTGCGAGGTGCGGTGGGAGCGGGCGGTCCTGGAGCCTGGCATTTGAGACAGGGCTGGGGCTGAATGAAGGAGCCTTCGGAGCCGGGCTTAGACCCGGCGGTGCGGGAAGGGAAGGGAGGAAAACTGCCACCGAATCCCGGGAAGGGGGAGGCGGGCGCCGGCAGCTTCTAGAAAGCCACCCTTGTTGGTGGTAGTTTTTCCTCCCTCTGGTGACTGCCTAATGAGCTCCCCGACGTGCTTGCTTTTGCTCGCTTGCCTAACAAAGAGGGAGGACCTGGTCTGGGAGACTCCGGAGCAGCCTAGCCGGGAGTGACAAGCACGGGGACGAAATATTCTGGAACTTTGTCTCGCTCTCTTCCCGCTGCCGGCTTTCCTAAGACAATAGCTGCCGGAAGGTAACTGGCCCCACTAGTGGGGAGGCTCGAAGCTGCCTGGCCGCCGCCGCCACCTCCAGGAGAAGGGCAGGCGCTGAGGCCGGTGGGCTCTCCGGGCTGGCGGGGGCAAAGTGGAGGGCCAGATGGGAAAAGGAATGGGAGAAAAACGGAAAAACAAACCAACCCCAAAACCAACCTTGGCGGCCAACTGGAAATGCAGCGGTGTTCACTTCCTTGGCTTTAGGTGTCTCTTTTTAATATCCCCACGGGCTACGGCCTGATTTCTGCCTTCGATGTAGGTTTAGAACTTTGCTGAGATAATTATTTTTTAATGACGGAAGCCTTAGCAGGAGGGAGGGACTTCTGGCAACCTCTTCCAAATTAAACGTGGGGTCCAGAAACTAGCTTCTCTATGCCAGTGAATAACTTTAATATGGCAGAAGGAAAAGACAGGGAGTGACTGGGTGGAGAAAGGGACTCAATCTTAGGTTTTAAAATATTAGTATTACCACAGAAATTCCTTGATGGGGCTTCTTGGCCCCTGTCACTGGGGGGGAAGGGAACCACCCAGAATAGCCGGTACAGAACCTAAAAATGCTGAGTGAAAAACCATCCCCCAAGAATCGAATTAATGTCTTAAGTAGCTTTTCTTAGAGTTTCTCCAACATAAGTTTTCCTGCCCACATTGAGAAAAACATGTGCCAGGTTGTTTCCCCCCCCCCCCTCTTTTAAAATAGAGAGATGGGAGGAAAACATATAGAAAGCACCAGACAGATTGCTGACGCTTGGGATCTAAGACAAGCTTCTTACAACAGAAGCCTTGTCGTGACTTCACATTTATTTTTTCTGGGCCCTGTCACTACTCTGTCACAGGGAGGGAGATAAGACTTTATGAAACTTGAAAATAGAGGAGATTTTTTGCAGCTTCTTCCTTAATGCTTTCTGGAAAAGGGAAGGGGAGAGAGAATTTGGGGAAGAACAACATTAATAGGCAAGAGTAAAATAGGCTAGTCAATCCTCTCTTAAAAAGGCAGGATGAAAAGATTACTATGCAGTTTACTAGTCTACCCTTTTAAGGCAGATATTCTTTGTGGCCAATAACCTCTAGTGTCTTTCTTTCTTAACATTCAAGTATCTTTATCCTAAATTAGATTTGACATCTTTTTTTTCTGAAATTGTAGGTAATTTTTCCAAACTCCTCATTATGGCTCACCTTCTTCCTTAATCTCATGGATGTGTATTTGTGACTTTGTGAAGGTTTTGGGTGCATATGTGCAGATGTATGCAACTAGCTACTTCCCACTTCCCATCTAAGCTAACTTTCTAGAGCAAGCACAGGTAACACCCCATATCTTAGAGATGTGGGAGAAGTATTACATTGCAAGTTAAAAGACTTGTTTAAGACTTTAGTGAAGAATAGACTTTGATGTTATAAAATAACTGCTGAGTTCAAGATCTAGTCTAAGACTGAAACTCTAAAATTTCCCTGTAATTACATTACCTGTGTGACCTTAGACAAGTCATTAAATGTCATTGGACCTCCATTTTCCTGGGTAGCTAAATGAGGGTATTAGACTAGATGACCTCTAAATCTGTGATTCGGTGACTTGTTTCATCTTTTCCTTTACCTTATCAGTGGCTTCGAAGACAATTTGTTGTCAGGAAAGGGATGCTGGTGACTTCTGAGTCCTGCTGACTGGTTAACTGGCAACATTATTTATTGGATTGCTAAGTCATTCCTCCCTGTTTATTATATAGAGAACAAGAGAAGGCTTAGCAGTTTGGATTCTGGTTAGCAATATGTTTTGGGGAAACTTGGACCTCTTCACAAGGCAGTGACTATGGGTTTTTTTCCATTTTTTCTGTTGCTTGGTGTTGGTAAACTTAAATTTAGTACTACTAAACTGCCTACTCTTCATGGGTTTAACTTGGGGCTACAATCTGTTCTACTCCAAATCTCAACCTTTCAGACTTTCCCAACTCTGTTCCTGTGTAGGGGGAAGAATAATTTGTGGAAATGTTCCACCATTTGGAGGAAAAAAAATCTCATTCCTGGGACACAATAGTGGTTGGACATTGCCCTACTGGTCTTTAGAACAAAGATAATCAGCTGGAGAGACTTGGGGCCTGACTGGCTTGGAAGACTGAGCTAGTTGCTGTAGAAATGTGCACTTTTCTGGTCTTTTGAGTAAGCATAAGCAGAATGGCAGTTTGAAACACCTGAGTTTCAGAATGTGGTTTTTTAAAATGCTCTCTGGTTCTGAAATGTAATGCTAAGGTTGAACCAATGCCATTGCAATTCTAGAGCTAGAAGAAAATCTCCAACAGAAACTTATTAACTATGATGGTAGGGTTGATGTGCTTTGGATAGATGTGTTATTTATTTGTTTACAAATAGTGGATCTGTATTCCCAAAGAAAACTAATGGATACCTTAGGAACCTGAGAAGTCAAGCATTCTAATCTACTAAGGGAGGCAGAAATGGAGAGGGGGAGATGCCCTTTGATTTCAAGTTGGCTTAATGACCAATATAACCTTTGAGATATAGAAGTCTAGATTTTTTTTAAGAGCTAGGAGGAACTTTAGAGTGCTGGATTGATGGTAAAAATGGGTGATGATGATGATGATATTTATTCTGGAAGAGAACCATGACATCAGGGAGGTAATGCCATGACAAGCACATTATTTGGATTTGAGTGGGGGGGTGTTGTGCAAAGTTACCAGCCCTACTTTCTCCTACAGAGCCTTCTGGGTCCAGTAGCCAGATATGAATCAGGACAATTGGAGATGGCCTTTGTAATTGTGTGCAAGTTACCATCTCATTGGTTACTGGACCTCAGTTTTCTTCTCTGTAAAATAAAAAGTTTGAATCGGATGACCTCCAAGGGACTAAGATCCCTCCAAGCTCTATATCTATAATTCTATGAACCCCTTTGCTCAGGTCAGTCACTTAGAATATGGCAGAGCTGAGAAACTAAACCAAGGTCATCTAATTCCAAATCCATTGCTCTTTCAAATACTTTATGCAGTCTCTTAATCTTAATGCATTCATTACATGTTAGTGGGAAAAGGAGTATAATAGAGGCAAACACACTGAAACATGTATGGAACAAGAAACCAACTCCACTGCCCTCCCAACTCTCCCACACACACACAATACACTATACAAGTAAATATAAGTCATTCTTTGCAAAAATACTCATTTTAATGAGGTTCCATAATTAAGGCTCATATATTGCAAAATAAACACTAGCATTCAAACATTTAACTATAAACAAGGGAAGCATATTTGTCTATTCCAACATTAGTACAGACCAGACAAAAAAAGTCTCTGTTTGTGGTTCAAAGGACTCTCCATGGTCTATATGATCTTTTCTACTTTCATTTTGCCAGGCTACTCTTCTCCCCTACCCCACACCTCCATAACTACATATAAAGAAAAAAAGTCCTTTTTCCAAAGACCTGCATTGGATGGAAAGAGAAAGGAAACTATGGACCACCCATATTAATTGCAATGATTAGGCTAGCCATCTGTGGAGTGACGGGCTGCCTACACAGCAGGGCTCATGGCCAAGGATAGCTCCTTTTCATGCATCCCTTTCTGAGCCTTTAAGAAAGCCTGTGACTCTGGAGTCAGAGGGAGTCCGAACAAATCACTTCCTGGCCCAAAATGAGAGTGACACTTTTGGCAAAGGGAACCAGAATCTCCTTTCCCTTGTCCACTAACACCCCCAACTCCTTTGTTTTATTACACTTCATAATTTTTTCCCTTTCTAATAGAAAACTTTTTAACAAACAAGATGAAAAAGATCACCCAGGGACCTCTGGGACCAAAATTAAAACTGGTCTGATAGAAAAAGAACCTTGGGCTAAGCCCCTCCCATAATCTGTACAAAGTATCTTACTATTTAAGCACCTTTAGAATTCCATTTAAAGACACTGATACTTATGATGAGTGACTAGGGGAGAGAAGCTTACATTTTGGAGTCAGGCAACAAGTTAAATTATATTGAAGGAATAAGGAAGCAAAAATCTGAAAGAACTAGGGATGATCTAGGAGAATCCTTGGGAGAAGTTCAAAGAACAATTTCCCAGAAAGTTAGGTAAGAGAGGTTTTCAAATTCAAGGAATCTTAGTGATGTTTCCTTAACAAGTCCCCTCTGATTGGTTAAGGTTATTGCCTCACACTCATACTAGAGAAACTAGCTGTGTCACTCTGAAGTAGGCTGTTGCTTCTATGTTACTCCATATGGTAGCTGAATTATCCCGAAGTACACAATTTAGCACAACCTGACTTCTTTGTCATATTGCCAGCATTGAAATCTTCCTCACCTTGCTTCTTTTCCTTTGTGGATTAACTGCAGCACTAGCAATACTGACTGATCTCTCTTCTAAGGAGAGGAAGAGAGAAAGGGAGATAAATCTTGTTAGGAAAAATGTCAGAGATGATGGTCCTACATGGGATGAGAGAAGCAAACTGGGTTAAAGTAGATCACTAAAAATGTGATGAGGCAATTAAAAAGTGCATTTAAGATACAGGTTATTTTAACTAAAATCACAGATTCAATCATTGACTTTTATCTCCTCTCTTCCCCTTTTCTTTCCCCTTCCTCTTCTTCATCATGTCATGTCCCTACCTTTAAAGAAAGTGTGTTACTTCATTTCTTAGTATTGAAGGTACCAATGTCTAATTTCTCCCTTAAGAAGGGGTGTGGAGATGGTTATGCAATATGTATTCAATAGTGTTACTTGGGGGGGGGAAGAAAAAGTGTAAATTATGTTCATAATTTCAATTTGCATAGGGGACTACATATTAGAAAATTTCCTCTACTGGTAAAGACTGGGGTCTACTCTATATTAAAGAGTTGATTTGCCTAGGGTCCTACAGCTTGTATATGTCAGAAGTCATACTGGCATTTAAATTTTTCTGATTTAGCAGCTCTCCACCCACTCCATCCCCTCTTTCTCTTTCCCTCTCCCTCTCCCTCTCCCTCTTTGTCTCTGTCTATGTCTCTTTCTCCTCTGCCCCAGGAAGTTACTGAAACTCATATGCAATGACATACCTCTTTAAAGTTTGCTTAGCACAGAATTCTTGTCCCTATTTTATAGAACATAGATGCATATCTAGTTAGTTTCAGGAAGGTCTTGGACCAAGATTTTGAATATTCCAAGCCCAGTACTAATGATCAGGACTTGGGTCATCAAATAGTCTTTGTTCTCACACACACATACAAACACTCATATATACATAGGAAAAACAAAGGAAAAACACAGGATTTGGAGCCAGAGAAGCAGGGTTCAAATCCCAGCTCTGTCCTGTATTACCTATGTGACCTTCAGCAAGTCACTTAACCTCCTAGGGGTTCTAGTTCTTCTCATCTGTAAAATTAAAAAACTGGTTGGATTAGATGACCTCCAAATTTCCTTCTATCTCTAAATCTAAGATCTATGACCTCCAGTAGAATAGATAACTAAATCATGATCTCTAATCTGCTTTTAAATATGCTTTGGGGAGTGGAGGGGAGAGGGTGGAGTTTGGGTTATTAGTTTAAAAAAAAAAAACAAGAGAGGTAGTATTATAATAGTCAAAGAACTGAGCTGTGAGACCAGCTCATTGCTTTCTCCTGCTACTGGTCAATTTGAGTGTCCTGGGGCAAGTCATTTAGTTGTTCTTTCTGCATCATCAACAAACAATATAATACCCTGTGCACCTCACTGGGAGTCATGAAAGAATGTATATGAAGTTAAAGAACAAGTCAGAAAGGTAAGGGGGTTTTTTTGTTTTTGTTTTGTTTTGTGACTATTCTGACTTCTCATATCAATCGAGATAATTACCTAGAGGTGGTTTGTTAAAGTATATGTTAATAAATGAAAAATCTGGATAAATTGGCTTTTCTAGAGAGCAATCTCATTTATTATGATGTGCCAGTCACTGTGCAAAGGACTGGAGATACAATTTGGACCAACCAAATTATTAGGGAGAGAGAATATTTCAAGCTATACAAATCTGTTTAAAAACATGATTCTACTAGATTTAAAAAAAAAACAACCGCATGCCTTACATTCCCAATAGATTTTCCACTATTCCCCTCACAGTAGTAGCTCATGTTCAAGCAAAGATGGGAGAAGTGCCAATTTAATACTCCATCAGCTCTTGTTGATGTAGGAATGGCATACAAGAGACTCAAGTAGGTGTCAAGACCAGTTCCTTTCCCGGGCATATTTGATATTCAATTCAACAAAATCTTCTTACATGCCTACGTGGTTTAGAACATAGTTCCAGGAATTAGATAAAAAGTGTGGAAATTTCATGATTTCTGTTTTCTTGGCACTAACAGTCTACTTTAGTTGCTAGTTCAGCTATCTTTGTAGGCTATTCCTGTTTAAAAAAAATTCATGTTTCTTCTGTGTGGTGTAACTATTTCTTTAGAATGGTATAGCTAAACTGAGTTTCTTAGCATTAACTAGAATAATCTGAGAACCTTGCCAAGTCTCTCCCCCCCCAAAAAAAATAAATCAAAGCAACCAAAACCCCCTCACAAATCCTTAGATCTCTAGGCATCATGTTTCCAAATAAAGCATTCATGTTTAGGCTTAGACTGTATGCCCCACTGAAGTCAAGGATAAAAGTTCTTATCTCTTCTTCTCTCCCTCTCCCCCAATTTGAGCACTAGACTTTGCAGTAGTACTTGCTTAATAAATGATTGTTGGGGGGCAGCTATGTGGCATGGTGGATAGAGCACCAGCCCTGGAGTCAGGAGTGCCTGAATTCAAATGTGACCTCAGACACTTAACAATTACCTAGCTGTGTGGCCTTGGTCAAATCACATAATCACATTGCCTTGCCAAAAAAAAAGGTAATCTCCGGCATTCAGATGTATAAGCTCTTAGTTGGAGTGTAAGAAAATAATGATTGTTGAATCAATAATTTTCATTACTGAAACCTAATGACACAGTTGCAATGATTTGGGGAAGTATATTCTCTTTATTTCCCAGTAAACATATCAAAATCAAAATCATTTTTCAGGGGCGGCTAGGTGGCACAGTGAATAGAGCACCGGCCTTGGAGTCAGGAGTACCTGGGTTCAAATCCCACCTCAGACACTTAATAATTACCTAACCGCATGGCCTTGGGCAAGCCACTTAACCCCATTGCCTTGAAAAATCTAAAAAAAAAAATTTTTAATCATTTTTCAGATGATTTAGACCATACATTATGCTTATTCACTAACCAACCTCATGCTTTGTGGCTTAGAACTCCATGACTTCTCTCCTTGATCTCATTATATATTATATGTAACTTAAATTTTTTTTTTAATTTAAGGCATTGGGGTTAAGTGACTTGCCCAAGGTGACACAGCTAGGCAATTATTAAGTGTCTGAGGCTGGATCTGAACTCAGGTTCTCCTGACTACAACACCAGTGCTCTATCCACTGATCACATAGCTGCTCCTGTATGTAACTTTTTTTGTATGTCATGGACCCTTTTGACAGGCTGATGAGACTATGGGCTTCCATTACTCTTAGAATTTTGCTTTTAAATGAACAAAATACAGAGTATTATTCCAAAAGAAACCAATTATATTGAAATACAGTTTACTAAGATATAAAAAAAAAAATTAAGGTTTACAGACTTCAGGATAAGGCATCCTGATATAAAGATCTTTGAAATGCCATGATCTCCTTTATCAAAACCCTGAAATAGTCTCACTTTGAACAGCATATCATCCAAATAGATTCTTTTTTATGGTATTCTTCAAAACTTACTAAAGTATGTGGCACTCTAAATAATTATCAACTCTTTTTTCCCTTAATTTTCCTTTTTCTTTGCCCTATTTTTAATAACATCTTATGAGAAAATAGCCATCACACACACACACACACACACACACACACACACACACACACACACACACACACACGAAAAATGCTGAGTTTTATTTTCAGGTACTCTAATCTTGTTTATAATTTGTCATTTGGCTTTCATGAATTTGTTGACAAGAATGTTCGAAGTCCTTTGTGACTAATCCAGTACCTGAACTACAGGTACCCAAGTGTTTTTTTACTTAGCATAAGGAAAAGCCTTACATCAAGGCTTTCTCAGCAGTTAAACCTTAAGACATAACTAGAAAGTAAATGCAATAAACCTTCTCCTCATTAAAAGCATCCAGCAGATGTACAATGACACTAATCTCCTTAAACCAGCGTGTTTTGTTAGAAGATGGGGAATTCAGCTTAATTTAATCTCTGTTTAGCTTCCGAAGCAGAGACCTGGTGTTGCATCCATATTATTGGTTTTGCTGGGAAGCCTTAATTGCTTAAAAGATCATATTCCTGTCAAAAATATTCAAGGTTTTGTTGAATAAAATGTCCATATTAGCAACTGGGAAAGGGAAAGTGTCTTGGATGGTAATAATACTTACATAATGGACTTGCAACTCAATATCTATAAAATTTCTTCTGCAACCAACTGGTGATCTTTACCTGTTAAACCACTGTGTGAAATAGCTATTGTGCAAACATTCTGTGTGAGTGATTAGAGGATATATAAAAAAGTTAAGGAGGTTATAATTTAGTAGGGAGTATGACATAACTATAGCACATATTATTTGGTTCAAGTGCTTGATGAATAGTAAATCCAACATGTTATAAGACTACAGACACAAGAACTCACTTCTAGTTGGGATGGTCAAGGTGGTGGTATTTGAATAGGGCCTTAAGGGTAGGTTGAAATCATAATTTCATTTAACATCAGGAAGTCCTCTATGACAGTTTTATCAGCAATACTCATTAGTTGGGTAATTATGGGCAACCTTTCTGAATCTTAGTTTCCTCATCTATCATGAGGTTCCCATAGGGACTAGACCTGTGATTTCATTAGGATAAAGAAATTCCAGATGAAAAATTTCCTTTACCAATGGAATTTAGAACCTTCTCTTCAATGTATAACTTCTCAGTGTCTTAGATTTTTTGCTAAGATTAGATGATTTATCTGCCTGTGTGTCTCAAGTACAATTTAAACTTACATCTTGCTGGCTTTGAGAGCAACTCTCTATGCACTTTGTAGTTGTAAGAATATATGCAAAGTATTAGATAAATGTAAATTATCTTATTAGACTGGACATGAGGGAAGTTTGAAAATGGCATGAACAAAGGAACAAGCATAAAGGAGCTGATATGTTTAAGGCATATCTATCAACTTAATTAGAGTATGAAGAGGAAGCCTGGGACCAAATTGGGGAATGTTTTGAATACCAATCTGAAGTTTGGGCTTAATTTTTGTTATAGTCATGAAGAGTTATTTTTCAAGTAGAGAATCCATTCTGGCTTAATGTAACAGGCTAGTGTTAAAATAACATGAATTGGAGTAAAATAGAGACTGGCAGTTATATATTTTACTGCATATGGGTTTCAAAATAGTAAAAAAAAGATCTTAGAATCCAAGGCCTCAATGTTAAGAATCCAACTCAAAATTTGCCCCACTCTTTTAAGCTTAGCATTGGATTAGTTACTGCAAAAAATACATAAATAGGAAACACCTCTCGTAGCATTTTGTTTGAACCTCATGAAATATAGTTTTTATGTAAAATGTAGTTTTTTGGTGTAAAAGTTATATTATCCCTAATAGGTTTAAATTCAAATGAAATGCACATAGGAGATTCAATTTTACAAGAATAGTTACTAACCACTTATAATTAAGTTTGTTTGGATATAAAATTAAATAAAATTACTAGGGAGTAATCCAAAACAAAACTTCCAAGATCATGTATAGACAAATACTGGGGAATCTGGGTCTAAAAGGAACATGTAGTCCAGATATCTCTGACCCAGGAAGGCTTCTTGAAAAAAACATTAATTGAGGAAGACCTTGAAGAATGCCTTTGAAATAAACATGTAGAGAGACCACATAAATAAAGGCACAGAGGTAGAAGAAATGGATTGAATAATCCTATTTATATTTGAAGATATGGTTCAATAAGCAGAAGAATTGACCTTGAGTTAATGGGGAATATTGTAGGTTCTCAAGTTGAAAAATGATATGGTAAAATTTTGACCTTTTCCCTTCAAATACTTTGCTATTTATGCAAGCATAGATTCTATTCCCTACACTTGCTCCCTTATGTTGTATACCCCCACTTACCCAATAGATTGTAAACTCCTTGAGGGCAAAGGTTATTTCTTTTTTTATTGTGCCATCAGAAGAAATAAATAAAACTGATAAATTCTTCATAATAAGACAAAATAAGGAGCACAGTATAGTAGTGATATGCTGAATTCCCTTCCCACTCACCCAATCTATTATGACAATCTCAACATGAGGTACTCAGGGTACACTGGCTCTCATATCCTAAGGGTTCTTTTTGTCTTTTGAAGTTTTCCCTGCTCCACTGGACAAATTTCCATGACTATCTACCACCACAAGCAAAATCTCACCAAACAAGTATTTGTATGTCTGTTCAATGTCACAAGCAATACATAATTGTACAAGGCAATCTCTGCCCCCATGGAGCCTTCAATCCAGAAACAATATGGCCAGATTCTATAGTTAGATACCATGGGTGAAGGTTGAACAAAGTCTTATCACTACTGTGAAGAAGAGGTCTCTTTATAATTGATTTAAGACAATTGGGTTTTGTGAAGAGGAAGGGAGATCATATAATCATTTTAATCTGGACAAATGGATTGGAAAGAGAAGAGTTAGTAAAAAAAAAATCATCATATTAGTGTGCTTTAAACTTAATATTATTCTTGAGTATAAACAGACATTAAAAATAAAGCCATAGATTCTATTCACACCCTCACTCCTTGCTTTGTCTACCCTAACTAGGAATAGACCCTTTTGAATATATATAAAAGAAGGGATCTTTGTGTGATTATATACTCAAGGGTGCCAATAACTCTCATAGTTGGAAGAAAGATTATAAATAAGTACCATTGTTGGATATTTCTAAGGTGGGGGAGAACAGAGAGGAAGTACACTTCCTTCTATGTTAAATCAAAATCTATTTCTTTCATCTTAAATTTATCTTTTCCATTTAATTCATTCAATATGCACAAGTAGATAAATCAGTATAATTTCAACAATATTTTTAGTAATGTGATTCACAATGTCAGTCAATAAGTATTTATTAGGCACCTACTATATGATAGGCATATAAGACTAGGATGCAAAGAAAGGCAAAAGAAAATCCCTGCCATATTGGAGCTCACAGTCCACCACACAAATATCTACAGAACATTTAGGAAGCAATCAATGGGGGAAGGCATTAGAATTGAGAGATTATGAAAGGTTTCTTGTAGAAGGTGGGATTGATATGATAAATTGTCATACTAATAGTCTTGCAAAAATAGATATGCTACAGTTAGATTTGGATCTGGTTAAATGGCAGAACTCCAAATGTAGTCATTAATAATTTAGTGTCAACTTCACAAGCCATCTCCAGGGGAACTCTACTCTGTAGATGGATCTATACCTGGAATCTAATCTATTGAATATTTTTGTCAATGGCATGAATAAAAGCATAGTTAGCATGTTTTTTGTAGATGACAAAACTAGTAGGAATTGCCAACCCCACTAGGTGACTGAGTCTAAAAACATCTCAACGAACTAGAGCATTAGGTTGAATCTGATAAGATGACTTTCTACAAAGGTAACTGTTAGGTCTTGGGTATAAAATAAAATCTGTTTCAAAAGTACAAAATGAAGGAAGTATGACACCATCTGAAAAAAATGGTTTGGGGGGTTTAGGGAATTTCAAACTCAATATGTTAGGAAAGTAATATAGCAGCTAAAAAGAATAATATAATCCAATCTTATGCTTTTTAAAATATTAAAAATAAATTAATACACAAATTAGCATAACCTCTTCACAAAAGATATTTTTTAAACCAAGAAAAAAACACATGGTATCATACGTACAATGTCCAACTGTTTGGAATGACACTACAAATGTAACCTGGTAAAAATACTAAAATACTTCATTTCTAATTTTTAAGGGAAGTCTTTCCATGCCAATTACTTCAAAATTGAAATTCAAAAGCATTGCAAATGCAAAATGAAAATTGAATTTTAATGAGAAAAAAATTTAAAGATCTTAAAAGTTCAAAACTTAAATTTGCTCTTTGCTCTGAGTAGATTTAACCTTTTTGCTTTTGTACCCAGATATTGCAGTAATTATTTTAAGCAAACTTTGTATGGTTAGTAACTTTGCCTGTAACTCAACTGGGCAGCTAGATGGTAAAGTGGATAAAGCATCAGTCCTGGAAACAAGAGGACCTAAGTTTAAATTTGGTCTCAGACTCTTACCACTTACTAGCTTTTTGATCCTGATTGCCTTTCATCCAGGGGTCATCTCCAATAGTCCTAATTTATATCTGGTCACTGGACCTAGATGGTTCCAAAAGAGAAAGTGAGACTGGTGACAGACAAATTCATTTCACTTGCTTGTGATGGAATCACCTCCAGTTGTCATGGTCTTTTTCAAGAATGAAGGATAAGCATCATCATCCATAAATCAGCACAGAAATCTAAGGCTACATTCAGAGAGGCTTTAATTCCATGAATGAAGAGGTAATTGACTTTCTGTAATCACTACTCATGTAGTGAATAAAGAACTGGACAGAGTAACATGAATTCAAATCTTGTTTCAGATACTTAATAGCTATGTCATTTGGGTACATCTTTAATAGTAGCACCTACTTTACAGGGTTTTATGAGGCTCTCATAAGTTAAACAAAGATTCGTGTAAACCTTAAGGTTTACAAATATATACTGGCTATTATTATACTTAATCTTATTTTTAGTTTCCCTATATTAAAATAAGATATCTCTCAGGTTATTTTAAGTTTCAAATATTAAAATAGTTTGTAAATCCTAAAGCACTATGTTAATAATACTAACAATAATAATAAATAGTAATGGTAGTAGTAATAGTAGTTGTTGTTTTAACTCTTGGTCAAACCACTTTTGAAAAGTACTGTATTCTGTTCTATGCACAATTTAGGAAGAATGTTGAGATGCTGAACAATGTCCAGAGGACTATGATGGCAAAGTTCCTTAGAGAAAATACTGAGGAATTGAGGGGTGAAGGGAGAGTTAGAATATATCTTTTAAATGTTGATGTGTTATCATATGGAAGAGGAATTAGGAATTTTCTGTTTGATCCTAAAGACAAATTCAGTAGTAATGACTAGGAGTTGGAAAGAGAAATTTTCATAGCTATTGTCCAAAAATAGAAAATACTACTTCAAGAGGTTACTCCTCCTTGGAAGTCTTCAAGACAAGGAAAGATTGAACAACCATTAGGTTAAGTATGTTATGATGGGATTCCTGTAAGTATGGACTAGAGATCCCTTCCAACTCTAAAACTGTGAGTCCTTAATTCACTTCAATATTAAGCATCTGTTTTTTGCAAGGTCTATGGCTAGGCAAAAATACACTTTCAATGAAGAAAAGCAATTTATTAAGGTTGGAGATATACAGCAGTGCCTTGATAGATTTCTTCCTTACCTCTGACATTGATTTATTAAGTTAGTAAAGTCTGAAAAGTGATACCTTTTTGAATATCTTTTGGCATAGCTACTGAAGTCACTGAAAAATAAGGTGTTGAAACTTGTTAATCTATTTGATATCTCTGTAACTTAAGATGATCAATGTCGATGTTTTGTTATCTCCTAAAGGGATAAAATTGCTAGGAATGGAATGAAAAGTAATTCTTTGTTTCCACGGCATAGATGGTCTTAAACACTATACACTTTCATACATACAGAATGATCTCATTGGCAACATTTACCCCACTTGCCAACAAATTACTCTTCATTCTTATCACAAAAGCCAGTGATCTACATAAGATACAGAATTAACTGTCTCCACATACTCTTCCAGATTGCAATAGAATTACAGAGGTACACTAACTAAATGTATCTATGCATTTAAGGTTATTAGTGAATGTGAAAATCTGGTGTTATAATCTGACAATTGAGGAGATAACAGAACACCCATTGCCATATCTTACAGCTTTCCTTAATTAGTACCTCTTGGACTTACTTCCTTCCTTAGCAATAAAGTAAAGTAATTCTCTTGCCAAGTTTCCCTGTGTTCATAAGAATCATAAATTCATAAATCAGTGGAAACACATAGATGTTTCTGTGTCCCACCAAACTGAGAAATTGTGGGTAATAAGTGAAAACAACATTAAGGAGCAAAAGGTGAAATTTTCATATTTCTAATATCACTTAGAAGTGTTGTGCTGGTATTAGAATACATCCAATGGAAAGCTTTAGCTTGACCTAGACTTTTGGTTTTTGATGGTGAAAGAAACTTGTTAATCTAACTGGTCTATCTAAAGTAGCCTTCAGTAAGGTACATAATAAGCAACATACTTGTGCTTTCTTAGCCTTTGTCAGCTCTGGGCTTGGGAAAGGAAGGTGAACTGAGATAATGAAAGTCTCCAGATGATAGTCTATTCAAGTCCATAGACACTTTGAAATAGATCTTCATTGGAGGGTAAACTCTCTTACCTGGCACATCTAAGGGAGTAGAAGTTGTAATTGTTCAGTCCCCATGCAAATCAACATAGTCATTCAAATTCTCTGTCAGCTAGAAAACCTTTTTTTAGTAGTGGTAGTGTGACATCGTCAGATATTGGAATGCCATCTAAGCTTTCATCACATAGGCAAAAGCTTTGACACCAGTCAAACATTGCTTCAAACGCTCAACTGAAGTGAAGAAGTCTATAATAACTTACCTTATATTGTAGAAGTGATGTTCTTTTGGATGCTCTGAATTTCATCAATACTACTTTTACATTGTTATCAGACAGACTGCTTTCACAAAAAGTGTTTACTTTTGTGTCTATGTGTACACTTTAGTGAAAAATTCATTTGGTGATAAACTACGTTTGCTACTCATGTTACTCATGCCATCTGTTCACTTTTAATGTGGGAGCAGCTTAACACCTTTATTCCAAAGACCTCAAGGTCTAAGGAAGATGAGCCTGCTTCAATAATAGATACAAAATACAAGCCACCAAATGTGAATTTGTCTCTTTTTTTGATTGACCAGAAGCAAATGTCTTTGTGTCATTTCTGACTTTGTGCTTCCTACACATAATACTTTGGTTCTCTTCCCTGAATGAAAGAAAACCTGACTTCTGCCTACACTACAGAGTCTCAGCTAATGTAATTCCCTTGTTTTTATAGATGACAAAACTGAGACCTCTGGAAGTCACTTAATTAAAATTAGAACTAGAGTTCCAAATCTTCACCAGTCTTTCTTCTACATTATGACCACACTTGAACAAAGATTTTCTAAGCCTATTCTTATGGGCTAGGTACAGTGCTACAAAGACAAATCTGAAAACCCTCACCCTCAAGGTGATTGTATTCTAATGGGGAAAACAAGTGCAGAGTTAAATGCATTAGGAGGGGAAAAGGATTGATTTCCTTTGAACAGTGAACTGACCTTTGAGGGAGGCAAGGAATTCTATGAGAGGAAGTCACCCGTGCAAAGGCACAGGAATAAACTAGGGTATTACATATGAGGAACAGCAAGTGTTCCATTTGGGCTGGCATGTAGATTGTGTGAAGGTGAACAAGAGGTGTGATATACTGAAAAGAGTGGTTAAAAACACACTATGAAAGGTATTAAAACATAAATAGAAGAGTTGAGATTTTATTCTAGGAAAAAAGTAGCCACTTGAAGCTCCTCAATCAGTACAGTGATGTGAGCAAGACAGTTTGGGAACTTCAACTTGATGGTTCCACAGAAGGTAGCTTAGAAGGCAGTGACTGGACATAGGAAGATCATTTAGGAAATCTAAATTGTTTAGATGAAAAGTGATGAGATTTTCAATCAGGGTGGTTGGTTATGAGTAGAGAGATGTTTTGAGGTAGAGTTAACAAAACTTGACAACTTATTGGATGTGGGATGGGAAGGAGGGTTGAAGATGAGTTCTGGGTTTTGAACCTGTATGTTGTGGAAGGATGATGGAAAAAAGGAAGTTCATACATTTTTGTTTTGGACATGTTACATGCAAAATGTCTGTGAGATATACAGTTGGAGATTTTAAAGAAGCAACATGTGATACAAAATGGCCCAAGATAGAGAGACCAGAGGTGGAGAAATAGATCTTGAAGTTCTCTACAAAGAAATGATAGTTGAACTTATGGGAGCTAATGAGTTTACCAAAATATGGGGCAGGGTAGAAATAGGGCACAGGATAGAACCCCATAATTTATCTTGTCAATCTTAAATCCCATTGTTCTTTTACATGAATTTACTCCAGACCAATCTGATTATCCTTACCTTCCTTCTACTTACCAAATTCGTCTTATATGTAACTCTATTCACATATGCCTGAAATGCATTCTCCCTTCCTACTTAGGTAGATAGGTCTCAATCTTCAAAGTGAGCACAATTTATATCACTCTTTTAGGCTTTCCTCTCAATTGCTTTATGAAGTAGGTAGCACAAGGATCATCTCAATTTAAAGATGCAGCTATAAAACCTAAGCTGAAATGTTCTCCTTCAATCTCTTTTTGAAGTATGGTGACAAATAATTGAGAAAGTGCTTCATTATAGCCCATGTTACATAATTTACCTAACTAACCTGAGGGCCTTGAGGATAAGGATTCATCATTGAAGAGTGGAGGCAAAGGTTGTCAGGTGCACTGGCTAGTGATGTTAATTAAATGAAAGCATGTTTTCATCTTCCTGACATATTAATGGACTGAAAGCTGAACCCATAACTTTGAATATTGTTTCCTTTTGCCTTTTAAGAACATACTTTTCCTACCCCAACCCCTCCAAGAAGAATATCGTAAGCTCCTTGAGGACAGGGTTGTGTGTTTGTGTGTGAGTGCGTGTATATACAGGTATAGCTCTGTGTGTGTGTGTGTGTGTGTGTGTGTTCACTGCTTTGAACATGGTAAATGCTTGATGTATATTTGAGTGATTGTTAGGTGTAACAGTACTAAAAAGATAAGTGAAACATGGTGCAATTCTTATTAGCCTAAATTTTGGAAGATGACTTCCTCTGGGAGAGTTAGTTTTCTTGAAAAACTTAACTTGTTTACAAATATTTAATGAGATATTTTACTTATTTTTCACCAAATAAGTTCTAACTTAGGCTTAAGGTTGCCATTCTAGACCCTTTACTCATTTATCATAAAGAGTTGGAAGCATATTCATTTAGTGCCATGATTTTTTCATAGATAGAAACACTTGGTCTAACTTTTAGGCAGGATAAAAAACACATGGGATAATTTAGTTGGTATTCCAACACCTGCAAATTCCATTAAAAAGTACTACCACACTCCACCACTGTAGTGAGAAATAATGATCACCTAATAACCTGACTTTTATATGAAATTCTAATCCCAACTTTAAAGGAGCAACTAGTACATGATTTGCTAAATTTCTCCATAAATTAAATAGAATCCCTCTCGAAGAAACTTTTGTAAAGTTGGATTAAAGATTATCTGCTTATATCTCTATAACATTAATTTAAACTTAATAAAGTACACTATCAATTAGAAAAGTATTACGGTTCTAAATGTGATGATTTTTTTTGAGGACAGAACATTCATTTGAGTTTAAGCATCTATAACTCAAATTACATATTCTTAAAAAGAACAAGAAGTGAGAACCAGCATGTTGGGTAGCTTCCTTATGGAGGGCTTATAGAAACAAAACTAGACATCCAAGATGAGACAGTCAGGTTGGGTTGTGGAATCTAATGAAAAAAGGTAGAATGCTACAAAGATGGCCTATTCTGCTCAATAATATTTGGGAGTAAGTATTCAATTTTTCCAACTAATTTTTTAAATTGAATTTAGTAGCTTTTGAAAGGAGGGCTTGTCTTCACTGAACTACAATGCTCAGCTAAGGAAACAAATGATCTAATTAAATCCTCTTCTGCTTTAATCATCTTACAAAATAGGTGATTGGAAAAACACACTCTTGACCCTGCAGTTCAAATCCATTGTCTAACCTCTAGTTTAAGGCCTAGTATACCCTCCTTTTCATTCAGTGACTGAGTGGGTCACAAACTACAGCATGTAAATAGATGAACTCTGGCTTTGATTAGATAGTCTTAGTTTTCTTGAAATGTCCACTGCTTGGGGAGAGAGTAATCTTCAATAAGTTTTATAAAGGTTCATGCTATGTTTGTTTCTGAAAGGACATAGCTACCAGAACATCTCACTTAAACATTAAGCTGTTCATGAACCAGGAAAATTTTAGGATGACTCATTAATTGTTTTTCTCAGTGTTTCCCATATTGACACATTCCTATGGTGGCCAACTAGACTCTACTGAAGGAGGTCTGTGTTACAGTTCAGGGGGAAATAACCTGAATATGTTGTAAGCGGCAAAAGAACTGAAGATAAAGCCAGCTTGGTGATTCAGAAAGATAGTGTGGTGTACACATGAAGAGTAACTTGCCCCTTAGTGGGTGTTGGCATGGTGTATCTAAGCACTGCTCAACAAAAATAATACCTGTGTTGGAAGACTTTAAATCAATCCCATGGAGTAGAGTTATTTTATGGATGTTGGAACCCTCAGTCTTTCTTGCTTCATCTGGACAAATTTCCTAAGGACATGGGAAATCTTAGACAATTTCTTCCTTTTAAATATGTCATGTCAATTTTTGTAGAATATGTGACTTTATTAAGCTCTGGTAATCTTACAGATTAAGTATTAGTGAATAGGATTCAGATTCATTCTGCTCTGGTGTTTACTTGTATATGTGACTTTGGGGAGGTCACTTAAAAAACCTGGTCTAGGACTCCGATTCCTATGTTTAAAATGAGAGAGATGGACTAGATAGCCTCTGATGTCCTTTCTTCAGATCAGAGGTTCTTAACTCAGGGTCTTTAAAATCATTTTTTTGTTAATGATATGATAACTTGATAATATTTAAATATAAAACATGATTCTGAGAAGGGTCTCATATGTTTTACCAGATGACCTAAGGGGCCCACAATACAAATAGGTTAAGAATACTTGAACTCAATCTATAATCTATAAAGAAATGTTTGCACTAATAGGTCTAACTTATGACAGTTACATAGCAAATCACTCTTATTATCTGTTTGTTTTTAACTTAAACAAGGTAAAATTCATGTTTTTTTAAGTGAATGACTTGCTCAAATGAGATTTCACTGGGGCAAAAGAACCTGATCATTTTTGGTTTCAGGGTTTTGTTTTTTTTTTCTTATTTTTGCAAGGCAAATGGTGTTAAGTGGCTTGCCTAAGGCCACACAGCTAGGTAATTATTATTAAGTGTCTGAGGCTGGATTTGAACTCAGGTACTCCTGACTTCAGGGCCAGTGCTCTATCCACTGCGCCACCTAGCTGCCCCAAACCTGATCCTTTTTAAATGCATAAACTATTCATTGAAAGAAATTAGAGCTTCTAAATTCATAGGATCATTAACTAGGAACTAGCAGAAACCTTAGGGATCATCTGTTCCAACTCTTTCATTTTAGAGATGGAAAAAGTGCCATAGAGGCTATTTTTTCAAGGAAAAATGAGTAATAAATGGAAGAAAAAGAATTTGAACCCAATTCCTGCCTCCAAATCTATTTCAGGTATTCTAGGCCAGAAGTATCAAAAGCAGAATCAGGGAGAGCAGGTAAAAATTCCCAAGTAGGCTGGGACCAGATTAAAATGTTATTGAAATATAGGTAACAAAATAAATAAAAATATACTATAACATAGATGATTTAATTTGTGGTTTTTCAAATCAATATGTGACTGACTAGGATCTGTTTCTGTTTGAGTTTGACCCTATCATTGGCCATGGTTGTTAGTTTTCAGTTCTGTAGGAGTTTTCTAATCTTTCTCCCTTGCTTTCTAGGGACAGCTAGATAGTTTCTGTCTTGCAAAGATGAAAAGTGATTTGTAAACTTCTATTTCTATTGCTTTTCCTTCTGCTGAAGCAACTAAGTAACTTCTATGTAACAGTATTTTAAGTTACCTGGGACACTTCGAAGTTGTCCTTTCACCTGCCTAAATCTTAGTTTTTCCATATGTTAAGTAAGGGTTCAAATTACCTGACTTCTGTGAGCCCCTCCATCTCCTTGAGTATGTGGCTGGTGATCCCCATTCACAAAGCTGCATAGGTTGGAGGCGTAACCGAAATCCAAGTCTTCCTGACTTTTAAGGCTCCTCCTCATTAGCATATTATGCTGCCTCTTTTGTTCTATATATTTGACACCTACTAAATACTTCTGTAAGAAATAAAAGGCATCAGGCAGCTAGGTGGTGCAGGGGATAGAGAACTGGCCCTAGAGTCAAGAGTACCTGAGTTCACATCCGACCTTAGACATTTAATAATTACTTAGCTGTGTGGCCTTGGGCAAGCCACTTAACCCCATTTGCCTTGCCAAAAAAAAAAAAAATAATAAAGCAAAAAACCTAAAAATAAAGGAAGAAAAGGCATCATATCAAATGAAGAGGTAACTCACTCAAAGCCATAAATAAAAGTTCTCTAAAGAACTTCAGATTGAATAAAGTAACACTTATGACTTTTGTTGAAAGGGCTAAAAAATTATTCCTTTCCTAAGAATGATCCCCTTAAATAGATGCCTTTAGCCCTGTTGTGGAAAATAAGACCCTTTTATAACTAAGAAGAATTAAGAAGGAAGAATATTAGTTCTCTCTCTCTTTTTTTAGAATGTTAGTTCTTTCAGGATATTGGCATTTTGGACTATTCCAGGAATTGACCTGTAAGGGACCTTAAATGAAGGATAAGTCTCCAGCCTCTAAAACAGTGGAATACAAAGGCCTTGCAGGTATAATATGGGGAGAGATCTTAGATTTCTCCTTCATGCAACTGGTACTCTTATTAAAATGAATTATGCAAAATCAAAGGCCAGGGAAGGAATTTTAAATGTCAGTCTATCCTACTACCTTTAGGGAAAAAAATATTTGTACCATGTTGTTTGGCTTAGTTAGTTTAAGAAAATTTTTAAACCTTTTATATGCAGCAACTATAATTATAGATTACTTAATTGTTGTTAACCTAAACTCTTGCCTTCCTAATAGAAATGGTTTTTCTTCTTCCCTGATAAGATTGAAGGGATGACTTTTTTTTTGAAATTTGACCTCCCTGAAGGGTTTCGACTTGTTTAGGATCACAAAGCTAATACTGATTATGTGTTAGTCAAGGTGCTAATTTATGGAAATAAAAAGAAAAAAGGCAAAAAAATAATCTGTGTATTCAAGGAGCTTGTATTCAAAGGAAGAAAAAATATTTAAACAAATGGATATGTACAAAATGTATAGAATAGATACAAGATAACCTTGGCACAGAGGATAGAGCACAGGGCCTGGAAATAGGAGGACCTGAGTTCAAATTCAGCCTCAGACACTTAATAAACTGTGTGACACAAGTCACCTAACACCATTTGCCTCAGCTTCTTCATCTGTAAAATGAGTTGGAGAAGGAAATGGTGAAGTATTTCAATATCTCTGCCAAGAGAACTCCACAAACCATTAGATGCAACTGAACAACAACAAAATTTAGAGAGGAAGTCCTCCTAGAGAAGATAATGTTACTTGAGCTGAATCTTAAAGAAAGTCAAGGATTCTAAGAGGCAAAAGAGAAGAGGGGGAGCCTACCAGCAAAAGGTAGTAGCTCTCCACCTCTAGTGCCTAGATAGTAATAATATGTAAAAAGACTAGAGAAGAGATAGAAAGGAGTCATCTTATAAGGAATTTGGAATGCCTAACAGAGTTGATGATAGGGAGCTTACTGAATAGAAGGTGACTTTGTCAGATCTGTACTTAAGGAAAATTCACTTTGGCAGCTGTGAGAAGAATGGATTAGAGTGGAGAAATTTTTAGGGCAATGAGAACAATTAGATGACTATGTAAATAGTTGGACTCTATGTCTTATATGCTTAACTCCATTTCACATGGTTCTAAGATTAGCCTTTAGTAAGAAAGATTCTGATTCTGACTTATTACTCCCTGTGTGACCTTAGGCCAATTACCTTACCTGTCCAGGCTCCTTTCCTTATCTATAAAATGAAGGGATTAGACCAGGATCTTAGAAGTTACAGCTAGAAGGGGCCTTGGAGGCCATCTAATCCAGCTTTATCATTTTTTTTGAAGAACGCCAAGCATGAGATTTAATGACTTGCTCAAGGCTATATAATAACTAAGCTAAGAAGTCCTGTCAGGACTGAAATCAGATCCTCTGATTCTAAATCCCTTACACTGGGATACACTCCTCATGGATTATTGTGTAGAAAGGACCTTAGAGAACATTTAGTTCACATCCATTTCCTTCCCTTCATTTTAAGTGTAACCCAGGGCACAAGTCTATTTGCATGAGTCTAATATTAGTGAAAATAGTGTAATTCTATGTGCCTACATAACAATGAATAAACAGACCCAGAGAGGCAAAAAGACTTGCCCATGGTACAAAGATAAAGCTTGTGGAGACAATCTTCACATCTCTTTCAGCTATGAAAAACCTAAAATCAACCTCTCTAAGAAATATATATATATATATATATATATATATACATGTATATGTGTATATAAGCAAATGCATATTCATATACACATATGAACATGTACTGTGTGGGTATGCATGTGAAGAGAGTCAAAGACAAAGAGACAGAGAGAAATGTTAGTTCTATCTAGAAAAAGAAAAGACAAAGAGGTTTTCCTTACCAAAACCTTTTGGCTTTGGAGAGGTAGTCAGAGTACTGAGTGCATATTTGTAGTCTGACATTTAATCTGTATGATAACTACTTGAGTGTGTGTGTGTGTGTGTGTGTGTGTGTGTGTGTGTGTGCTAGAGCTAGGAAAGGCTGTTCCTATAGTTGTGCCTGATCATATATTTTTCCTAACATGAACAATTTTAGAGATAATAACTTCTGAATTTTTATTTGGTGATGCCTCTCATTAACTTTGATTCCTTGCCCTTCCTTCCCAGCAGATACTAAACTATGTAGATATAATTAAGCATAAAATTAAGAGTTAGGCCCCAGGAGAAGATTTGAAGTTATGTTGCTGTGATTGAAACGTTTAATGCTTCTTGTCCCTGGGTCTCACTTTGGTTTTCTCTCTGCTGAGGGAAAGAGAGAGATCTCATTTTAACAAGCTATGAAATTCACTAGGGGACCCTTAATAATGCAAAGCCCTAAATCATCTAACTTGGCACTCTGGATTCCTTTATGGCTTCAATTCTTTCTCCAAGCTTTTCTTTCTGTTGCTACAAACCAGGCATGACTGTGCATTTCTGGTCACATCACCTCCATTTCAGCTTGCCAGTCAGTAAGTCTGCTGAGATATCCATAGCTTCAAAACCAACAGGCTAGCTATGCTCCAGAGTCTCTGCTGATTCCATCTCCCAAGACCTGCAATAGAGAACTAAGGTACTCTTTCCTGAGATGATATATAAGGTGAGCAGATTTAGTCTCATTTTAAGTTAATCAACAATAATCTTGGAAGAAATAGCAGGATCAGAAGTCAGCCTGTAAAGGATAGAGAAGTTAGAGCAAGTTAATTTCTCTCTATGATCTAAAATAATACTTCACTTCTCTAGGAGTGACTTACCTGACAACTATAGTAAATGTTAAGAAGTCGAGAATTTTTTTGTTTCTTCTAAAGGTACCTAAACAGTCCAAATTTGTGTGTGTTTATTTGTCAGAGACCACCATAAAGTTATTTGGCCTACTTACTCTCACAATTCAGATGACTTTCTTTTTAATTTTGCCAGTCAATTCCAAATTTGAAGGAGGATTGGGTGGCACAAAGATCACTGGGGTAGCAGAAAAAGAAAAATAACTATTAAAAACATTACAAACTGGGGTTAATTTAATGTAAAAACAGTCTTATATTACATCCTCTACAAAGCTGCCAAAATCTACCCCAGTGATCTATGTGACTTCCCTACTCAAAAATCTTCATTGGTTCCTGTTGCCTCTAGCATAAAACTATCTTCCTAAATCTTGTAATTCTAAGCTTCTAGCAGAGAATTTGTGTTCACTTCTTTATCCCTTTCAGTCTGACTTCTTATCCTGCTATTTCTTCCAAGCTTACCATTGATCTAACTTAAAATGAGGCTACATCTACTCACCTTTTCTTCTTGAGTCCTTAGTGTTCCATGTGACTTTCTGCTGAAATCTCTTTTTTTGTACTTCCTCCCCCATTAGAAATGTGAAATACTTAAAAGCAGAGACTGCCCCACTTTCTGTGTTTGAATCCCTACCTCTTAGCAATGTCTGGTATACAGTAAGTGTTTAATAAATGTACACTATTCACTGTCAGAAGTCAAATTTCAGATCAAGAAAACTGGTATGCCTGCTTTGAAACAGTAATAATTAACACCTCTATGAAATTTTACTTGTTTGAGTCTGATAACCCAATGAGGTAGCTACCACAAGTATCCTGAACTTTAAGGATAATCCCATAGACACATAACTAGAAAGTTCTGGAAAGGAGATTCAAACCTAGGTCTTCCTCTCAACCTACTAACAAATGCAGCATTTTATCCACCAGGTCACAAGGCCTCTGTACAGACCAGTCTCGGGCAAGTAATATTGCCTTGAACCCCTGTTGAGACATTAACTCCACTGAGTTTAAAATAATGACAAAAACAGTGTTGAAAATATTGCTTGTGTTTGGATGAAATTAATTTCACCTGCCTCAAAAAAATTATTTTGGTTCAGGTTTTCTTCTAGACACTGATGCCACATTGTAGTGTATTTAATTCTCAATATATAACCAATCATTATTTCAAATACAGATGCTTCTAAAAAAGGTACTTTCTTGATCTCTTCAGATGAATATAATGTTTTTCAAGATTACACCACTGCACTGGCACTAAGGTAGAGAGAATGTGAGCAATATTCAGTAATTATTTTTGAGATTAATGTGCACAATTATCACTATAGGCCAGGCCATGCAGGAATTGATCTGAATGTCCCATTGTGTCCTTAGACCCAAATACTCAAAGAGTATATGTTGCACATTTAATGTAGTCATTACCTTACACTTCCAGATTGTTTCATGCTGGGGTGGGAGAAATTTCTTAAGTCTGGATGTTTTGGAATTCTAATGCACAGATGACCCCCCCCCTTCCCACTTACTTCATAATCTCTGACAGTAATGAAGATAAGAAAGTTCTTCAGGCTTTTTTCAAAAAAAAGTTTTACAAATCAGACTCGATCAGTATGCTAGATAGGTAGGTATCGCTTATCTTTGTAGACTCTGCAACCCCATTATTAACTTTTCCACAAGAAACTAGAGTTTTGGATGATGTATTGATGTCCTTTTGACCTGGCAAATGTAAATGGTCCCCAATTTCATCTACTGAGTTAGTATTTAGGTGCTTGGGTTTAACTGTTCTAACATGTCAACTGGAAGAAAGGATGGGCTGAAACCAGCTCTACGAAACAATAATTAAGGCAAATACCACAAATCTGGGCTGAATTTCTCATTTTGTTTCCTGAAGATGGAGATGTTAATATTACAGATAAAATTAATGTGTCACACATACATTTTTTCCTCCTCTGAGAGTCATTTGTTAAATATTTACTTGAAAGGAACCGCCTGGGAGTTACAGAATTTAATCAGTGCTGGAGTTTTACCATTAGGGTACCCATGTGGCACAGTAGATAGGGTGCTGAACCTGTAGTCATCTTTTTGAGTTTAAATCCAACCTCATACACTTACAAGTAACTTAACCTTATTTGCTTCAGTTTCCTTATCTGTAAAATAGCAAAACACTACAGTATTTTAGCCAAGAAACTCAATGTCATATATACTGTATAGTATCTTGATAATTTACGTGCACTTTCCTCCATTAGAAAGTTCACCCTTTGAGAGGGTACAAACTGTCTTTTGACTTTCTTTTATGCCTAACACGCAATGCCTGATACATACTAAGTATTTAAGAAATGTTTCTTGACTGCTTGAATGATTAAGGTATGAATACCACCAGGATCCTACATAGGCATAGAAGCCATTCTTTCCACCAAATGATTTATTAGCTTTTTAATACATCTCCTACAATTTTTAAAGAATTTAAAACATAGCATAGACACCTGAAAGGAGAATGGGGAAGGAGACACCTGAATCCCTAGAATCCTAGAACTTGGCTTTCACATCTCATCTCTGATTTTTTACTTACTAGTGTGACCTTAGACAATTCATTTAACCCTACCAATCCTGTTCCCTAATTTCCTCTTTAGATCTATGCTTCTGCATATATTTTTTGCAATGGTATAATAGTCTTAGTCTTGTCTCATTTTCTAACCAAATAAATAAATGATAAGCAACTTTTAAAGGAAATAACCATGGTTTCTTCTTCATTCCTCCTTACCCTTTGTATCAGTACTTAATACAGTGAGTCTTTAGTCTGACTGATGTCTATAAAGCACTGACAGTGAAAAGACTAGCTCTCAAGGGCACTCGCTTTTTGTTCATGTTCCCAGCATAGGAAGATTTTCCCTGGGAAACTCAGATGCCCTCTAGTTTTATTCCACAAAATAAGGCCATGAGGCCCTAAGATCAAGGTACCCTCAAGTGTTTCTGCTCTCTATTATTTAACCTACCCCTTGCAGTAATTCTTTAGAGGCCATTTGTGCATGGAAAAATGAACAGCAAGGCCTAGGTCTCTGGCAGTACATATTCTTCCCTAGGGCTCTTTGAAGAGACAGCCTTACTGGAAGCTTTTACTTAAAAATCAAGGGTGGGGTCACTCACTCACAGTGAGCCAAGAGGACCTAAATTGCCAAAGGAAGAACTCAAACTTCTAACATGTGCCTGAGAAGAAAGTCTCCAAAAATTTAAGCACTGATTAGGAGGGAGTGTACCGAAACAAAGTTAAATTCTTTGATCTCCAAGGAGTATCACTGACCCAGCCAAATGCTGTTTTCTGGGCAGCAACATCCTTTTTAATGGGCTGATTGGTACCATTCAATGTGTACCAAGAATACCATTTGCTATTAAGTAACTTTCCAAAGTTTCTATTTGGACTAGGTAAAATTATAAAGCTGGCAGGGCTAGGGGTGGGTGGAGTCTCTAACTCTCTCTAATCTGTGTCTGTCTCTGTGTCTCTATGTCTGTCTCTTTGTCTGTTTCTCTTTCTCCTATCCCTCTCTGTGTCTCTCCATTAATTTCTGTCTGCTGTTTCCATTTGCCAAAAGATAGTTTTACACAGGAAATTCATTTCTCCCTGCAAGAACCATGTCCTTGGTTCTCAAGGAAGCTAACCAATCAGAGGCTTCTAATGAACAGTCTCTGGAAACTTAAGATGGTTCCACTATTTCCTATTCCCTTGGAATCTAGTCCTAGCTTTGTCACTAAGTAGTTGCGTCCTGAGGTAAAATCATTTGACTTCAGTCCTTTCATCTGCAATTCATAATCTATAAATTCCCATCCAATTTGGGATTCTCTGATCTTTCAAATTGTTTTAAAGATTGGGAAAGATTAAAGCTCTGAAGAAGATTTAGAGGAGGTCCATCTTCCTCATTTGGATCAGGCCAAACTAGAGACCAGATCTGGCAACTTCTCATTTCTACATGGATTCTCTGAAGACCAACAGGTTGATTCAGTCAATTACTAGTTTGTCTTGATTGAAATGGAATAAATATTGCCCTAAAAGCTGTTGTCTTTCAACTAGGATATTGAGCATTTAATGATGAATCAACTTATCCCATCATTTTTAATTAGAGGAAGAATTATTTTCCCCCTTCTTTTTCTCTATATTAACACTTAGCAATTGCTCATTTTAATATTTATCAATTGCTCACTAAAACTAATATTCTTCACAAGCTAAACCTGTGTTTGTTTATAATTTGAAGATCCCATCTGATTTGGCCCTAGAGATGGTAGCATCTCTTCCTCTTATAAATGTTCAGTAAAGTAAATGAAACATTCCCTGCCTTGGAGAGTTAAATATAAATGACACATGCTTCCTATGAAGGCAGAATTTAGCATCCTGGCTTACAAACATATTTCTCTAGATATTAGGGCCCCACAGCTAGGCAAAGAATGTTAACTGGGAGAAAATTGACTGTAACCTATTCCCTTGTATGTTTGTAAATATGCACAAGTTCCCCCAAATGAACTATTGGCTGTATTAATCTTCCTGCTCCCTAGACGTGGCATTTGCAGGAAGAGTGGAACTTTCTAATTCTTTCTAATGGGATAGGAATTTGACCAGTTACAGGAGGAAAGTATTGGCTCCAGTGTCAGAAACAAAATAACTCTGATTTTGCAGCGTCTCTGGCAACTTCTTATTCCCAACTGGAGACTCTGAAGATGGTGATAAAGGCTGGTTCTTGGCTTCCACAGTTTTGCTTAGAAGTTAATATTTTACATTAATCCATCACTTCAGCTAAAACAGGCACAAAGTACCAAGGGAAAAGGAAAGCACATACTATAAAAAGGACAAAGTACTGGACATTCTAGCAAAGATGTTTATTCCACTTTTTATAATGTTCCTAACTCTTGTTTTCTTTGGCCTGCCTCTATTTTATTTGGTCCTTCCTTGAGGAGTCAGCCAAATAGCTGGCATTTGAAAGTCAATGGGGTTACTGTAGCTAAGAGAAACAGCTCATCAAATACAGGTAAATAAGAAACAGGGGATGGTTACCTCATCCTGCAACAGTCATTAGGATGCTATCCTAAGACTTCAAAAAAGCAAAAAAACCTCCTTTTCAAGGAAACCTTTAGCAACCATTTTGGGTGGTGTTGGACTTGGAGTCAAGAAAACCTAAGTTCCAATCCAGGCTTGAACACTTACTAAGCTGTGTGACTTTGGATAAGTCACTTAAATGCTGCTTGCCTCAGTTTCTTCATCTGTAAAATGGAGATTATAGTAGCACCTACCTCCCGGGTTCTTGTGAGGACCAAATAAAATGATAATTATAAAACACCTGGCACAGTGACTGATTGTTAGCAAATGATATATATACATATATATATATGTATATATATATATATATATATATATACACACACATTGTTGTTCAATCACTTTTGATTGTGTCTGATTCTTTGTGACCCCATTTGGGTTTTCTTGGCAGAGCTATTGGGGTGTTCACCATTTTCTTCTCTAGCTCATTTTACAGATGGGGAAATGAGGCAAAAAGGGTTAAATGACTTGTCCAGTGTCACCTAGCTAGTAAGTGTCTGAGGTCAGATTTGAACTCAGGAAGGTGAGTCTTCCTGAATCCAGGCCCCAAACTCTGCACTATGGTTCCACCTAGTCCTCCCAAATGCTATCTAAATGGTAATTTATTATTATTAAGGTTGAACAATGCTACCATTAATTGTACTTTAATTATAATTTTAATTTATACCTCTCATCAGCATTGTAAAACCTTTTCCCTGTGATTTGTCTTCCCTTCAACCTCTTTCCACCTCTTCTTCATTACTACCCTAGTTAGTCCCAGAATCTCAAACACCTTTAGAACTAGAGGAATCCTTCATCCTTTGATTTTTATATGTAACAAAATGGAAGGCCAGAAAAGAAAAGTAACTACAGAAATAGCCAAGAACAAAACCTCACGTATTTCTTAGTGGGTAGTCTTCTTCTCCCCCTAGTCCAGTACTTGATTTTAATACTTGTTCTATGATGGAGAAGGTTAGAGTTGTAATGTTTAACATCCATCCATTAAAAAAATATTTTGGTTTGGACTCTACTTAGCCTTTACCAATCCCCTATAATTAAGATTAGAGTTGTTAATGAGTTAGATAACTGACCTTAACTGAGCTCAGAAATATCCTGTTAATATTCTTGAAATAAATTCTCTGAGTGATTTTTGTTTGCTCAACTGATTAATATTTGAACCTGGGCGGGGGGAGAAAAATAGTATGAGGCAGTAGAAAGATATAGCTGGTTTGAGTTTCTACCCCTGATGCTTTTTAATATTCGGAAGGCAAATGTCACTCAATCTACCACATTGCTTCAGACTTAATTGCCATTGATCCTCAGAATGATGTTAAGTGCATAATGAGTGGAATTTTCTAGAGTTGGATTCTGAGGATTCCACTTGGATTCTCACTCTGCCACTATGTGACCTTCAGCAAGTTATCTTCACTGAACCTCAATTTCCATATCTCTAAAATGAGGGAATTGGGCCCCACAGGCCTCACTCAGATTACCTATGAGTTCCCTTTCAGATCTAGATCTATAACCCTAGTCACTGATGTCCAGGAAGGCAATAGCTATGCATCTAAATTAATCCAGACTGTGTCAGTACCATTTGATTAAGCCAGTGCTAGACTACCAATAATAACCTACCTTCACCCTGAATTGTAGTTTTAACATGTAGCAACCATTCACAGTATGATCAGGCACAAACCTGTGACAGGAGCTAAATTCCTATCAGTGTAAATACTAATTTAATACTCTCCTGTGCTCTATTTCAAAAGGGGAAGCCAATGACTTCTGAACTTCTAACAAGTGATGTGGTTGGAGACACTTAGAAAGGGGAAGTTCCAAGTTTCTATCCAAGGGATAATGTCCCAGTTGGACAAGGTCTTCTAGAACCTAATTCAATTAACTTTTAACTCCATCCCCAACAAACAAACATCATTCTTAATTTCAGAGAAATTGAGTGCCTAAGTAAATGGGCAGAAAAGTGACAGTTTCATAATTTGGGGAAAAAATAACCATTTCAAAATGTTCAGTCCTTTAGTGAGAGAAGTGATTTGCTTTATCTTAGAACTTAGTATGTTCATTTTAATTGGCTCTGAATTAAGAAAAAAAGTCCAAACAGCAGACAGTAACACTTTGGTGTGACTTCTAGTTATTGATTTGTCATCCCTGACCTCTTGATGTTGGTTCTTTTTTTTTTTTGGCAAAACAGTTGGTAATGCCTTGGACAATGCTGGACAGAAGAATCACCTGATAAATGAAAAGTTCTGTGCCTACTTTCAGTTATAATGTACTGAGTTAGGAATATATAATAACTTCTTACTCTATCTCTTCCTTAGACTTAGAACTCTGACCTATTGGAGATGAGAGAGAAATAATCCTTAGTGTTTCTGTCAGAATTTATTCTCTTCTCTCATATCATCAGGATGGGGCAAATAACATTCTAACTCAAAACATCTCTTTTGTACTTTTTTTTTTTGGTCGCCTCTCCAGGCATGATCTCTTATCTGAATTCATGCTTCATCCCCACCCTCCCTACCCACCCCCACCCCCAATCCCCAAGCCTATTGATTGAGCAATTTAGTCCTTTCTCAAAGAAGACCATAACATCAGGGAGGTGATGCCATGACAAGCACATGAGCTGGATTTGAGTGAGGAGGTGCTATGCTAAGTCACCAGCCTTACTTTCTCCACTACTGCTCCCTGGTTTTGAATAACATCACTCCAGGGAATCTTGTCCCAACCTGTTCCTTATCCTGAGACCAATTAATAGGGACCTGGAATTTCTTGCCCTTCCCTTTTGAAAGAGATTGCCACAGGGAAGAAATCTACCTTCATTGCTCCTTGGGTAAAATCTTAATGGCCCTGTTCAGTAGTTGGCATAGTTTCCAATTTGAAAGTTATCTTTTTCTGAGGGAGAATTTTTGGAGAGGGAGCAAGATGCATAGTGGTTGGATGGCCTTAAACTCATTTATGTTAAAAAGTGCTACTGGTTCAAAAATGGGTCTCTCTCTTGCTCTCCTCCTCTCTCTCCTCCCCTCCCCTACAGCCTTACATGGTTTTTGTCCCCTCCATATGTAAGTGAACTTGTGTGTGTGTGTATGTACACATATACATCCATACATATAAATATATACATATGCCTATATATAATATGTATGTGGGAGCCTCTGAGAGAGGGAATTGAGTTCTGGTTTGTTTTGGAGGAGACTTTCTTGAACCCAAAGATAGTCTTCCTAGATTTAACAATTAGTAGTGTCTTTTGACTATAATATTTCCCTTTTCATTTGTTATAAAATAAGAGATGCTTTTGGCAATGATTCAGATACTGTAGTGTAGGAAAAGTAGGTAACCTAGATTTTTACTTTTTCTCTTTTTATCCCCCACAATTGAAGCTATTAGAGCAGAGACTTTGTTGCAAAATGTATCAGTGTTGCTTTTTAGATAATGCTACAAAGATATTAATAAATTATAAATGTTTAGCCTCCTTAAACTGTTTAATTACTAAACTCATGAACAAATAGCAGTGCACAATTATTAACTTGCTTAATTCTATTATCATTATTTTTTCTAATTGCTGGCTGCTGGGAAAACTGAATAAAATTTAGAACTAACCCAAAACAGTCTAGGCCTTCTTCTGAGATAATATAGTGCTTAGTTGCCTGTTTTTCTGGTTTAAAAGCAAAGTCTTGATGCCCACTTGCTGGTAATGATAATAATAATAATAGAAGACAAGATTTTTGAGGTCTGGGTAGGAAGAAATGACTTATAAGGTTTCTTCCAACTCTAAGAATTCAGTGACTGCCATCTAACATTTTTCACAATTATATATATATATATATATATATCCTCTATCCAAATCCTTAAATATAAAGTTACAGATTCTTTTTTCCTTTGTTTCTTTGTTAAGGCAATGAAGTTAAGTACCTAAGATCACAGAGGTAAGTAAGTATTAAGTATCTGAAGATGAATTTGAACTCAGGTACTCCTGACTCCAAGACCAGTACTCTATCCAGTGGACCAAAGGAGTAGACTCTTTGTTTATTTTTGCAAGGCAATGGGGTTAAGTGACTTGTCCAAGGTCATACAGCTAGGCAATTATTAAGTACTCCTGACTCCAAGGCCAGTGCTTTATCCACTGTGCCACCTAGCTGCCCCTAAGTAACAGACTTTTAAAAAAAGACAAGTGTTGTCATATTCCTCCATTAAATACTTTTTGGTGTCTTTCATCTAAAACACTAAACTAATTGAATAGTTAATAAAATTTGTTTGGTTTCTTCATTAATCACTCAATTCAACTATATTGAGGCTTGTGATTCTCTCTTTCTCTTAGAGTTCAAGTCCCTCCCTTGACATCTATTGCTTCTATCAATCTAGGCAGGTCACTTAACTTCTCAGTTCTCAAAGACCATAAATTGCAGAGAAGGTCCCTATTTGCATTGGCTGAAGGAATTTCCCACCTCTAAGCATTCCCTACATCAAGGATATCCCCTCCCCCATCTCATCCCAGTTCCTATCTCTCCCTTTGACTCCACAGCAAATATTCTTTCTATTGTGCTAA
This sequence comes from Macrotis lagotis, assembly GCF_037893015.1. Lineage (NCBI taxonomy): Eukaryota > Metazoa > Chordata > Mammalia > Peramelemorphia > Peramelidae > Macrotis > Macrotis lagotis. The sequence goes on from NC_133666.1 coordinate 283,840,790, forward strand.
ACAACTTTAAATAAGTAGTCTATTAAGTGATCTCCTTTGTTCTACTATTCATTAGATCTGACATCTAAAGTAAATATTTGCCAGGTCAGGAATTCATAATCATCTGATCTGGATTCATTATCTATTGATAATGTATTAAGACCTTGAGATTCCATTACCTGACAATGGAGAAATGTAATCTTTCCTCATGAAAGGAGTTAGAATTTGTTTTTCCAATATTATCCTGTTTTTATCATTATTTATCATTATCCTGTTTTTTAAAGGAAAAAAAATTAAACACCACTGGTTCCTCATCGCTTACTGAATAATATGTCAATGACTTGGCCTGTATTTCAGTAGGAGCTAAAATCTAGTTCTAATATGCCTTTCTGGCCTTGATGCATACCACACTTTTCTTGTATTCTAAGGACAAATCAGAGTAGTAGTCATTTATCATTGCATTCTGTAATTTATTACCTCCATGAATTTATATAGGCTGGCCCATGTCTAGAAGTCATTCCTCTACTATCTCTTCTTGCTGAACTTCTTTCTTTAATGTCCATCATGGATAAATTCTTTTTCTATAAACTTATTCCTCTTTTCTCCCCCATCAAATGATTCCTAAATGCTTTTTGATCCCTTTAGATCTTTCCTATACCTCTAACTCTATTCTGACCTGCATCATTTGCACACAAGTCCTATTCATCCCCTCCCCCCCCCATGAAATTGGTCATAAACTATATAAAGGGGGGGCTGTTTTATCTTTGTATTACTATTACCTAAAACAGTATCTTGTATATACACAGGGACTTACAGCTTGAAGTGAGTTGAAATATTAGTCCTATTTAGCATTGATAGAAATTTGTAAAATCAATCTCTGACCAGTACTCAGTCCTTTGAAAAAAACTGTAATCTACAATGAATAGGGGGTAGGATTTTTCTTAGTGGTTATTTTACACAAATTGCCTTTAACCAAATTTTAAACCAAAAATATCTAACTAATCATTGAGGGCAGCTTAGGGTTGCTAGGTGATACAGTGAATACTGGGCCTGGAGTCAAGATTTATCTTTCTGAGTTCAAATTCAGCCTCAGACATTCAAATAGCTGTGTGTCCCTAGGCAAGTCATTTAACCCTGTTTCCTCAGTTCATCTTCTGTAAATGAGCTGGAGAAGGAAATGGCAATATTTCTACCAAGAAAACCCCAAATCTGGTCACATAGAGTTGGATACAACTGAAACAACTGAATAACTTACATGGAAAAAGTATCTCTCAAATATCAGGACTGTCATAAGGAAGACATGAGGACTCTTTAGGACTTAATATATGCTAATTATTCTTATGTCTTGGGAAGATTATTTATGTGGGTATATGCCTCTGATTTCTGTTTTATAGATCATCTTGGATTATGTCCATCTGAGATTCCCCAAGTGTGAATCCTCCTGGGACCTCTAAACATCTCCTGGAGCCAGGGTTCCCAGCCAGCTTCCTCAAAATGTCTGCTGAAGTAGAAACCAACATGGCCAATGGTCAGCCTGAACAACAGGCAACCCCCAAATCTACATCAAAGAAAGAAAAAAAGAAAGGTACAGAGGATCTTCCTGACCTAAGATTTTGAAAAAAGAAAAAGATTATATTTTTGTGAATTTGTTATTTTATTAATAAGGAAATTCTGATACCAAGGAAAAGCTGAGCCAGTAAGAGGAGGTACTTTGGCTGAATCCTCAATAAGATTAACTTAAATGTCTGAGAAAATTTGAGGAAGAATGTCTAAATTTAATGGAAAATAATAGAGGAAATAATACTTTTTTCTTACAACTGAGAAGTGGCCAGAAAAGCAATGGCTAGAGAAAATATTATCAGAAGAAGTATATGTCATTTGGAGGCCACCATGAAGTTTTATAATAAGTCTTTCTCAGTTTTCCAAAACTAATAGGATGGGATTTTAAAATTTATATCTCTGTGTTCGTTACATCTCTTGATTTCCCTCTCTCTATATCTTTTCTCCTCACTCCACTCCAATATCCACAACCAGGAAACCAAGAAAAGAAGACCATTATAGTAAATATTTGCCAGGTCAGGAATTCATAATCATCTGATTTGGATTCATTAGCAACTGATATTTTTTAAGACCTTGAGATTCCTTTACCTGACAATGGAAAAAATGTAATCTTTCCTCATGAAAGGAGTTAGAATTTGTTTTTCTAAATAGTGGATAGGAAAGAGAGAAAGGTGAGAAGTCAATGTGAATCTACATCTCTTTCTATTCAAAGACTCCAACTTCTGAGCAGCTGCCTTTTTGTGGTGGGTTTATTTGCATTACTATGGCATTTGCAATTACAGTTCTGCATGCTTTGCTCTATGTTAGCTTGTAAATGTCTTTCCAGATTTCTCTGATTCTCTCATTCGTCATTTTTATGGCAAAATAATATTGCCATAGGTCTGGAATAGTATTTTAAGCTTCGTAAAAAATACTTTCTGGGGAACACCATTACATCAATCTAGATTAGCTGAGTAATGAGATCCTCAAGTCCCAAAAAGGTCTTTAGATTCCTGTGGACAAGGTATAAAGGGAGAGAGTTGTTTTAGAAATACAAAACATTTAGAACTGTATAAAATCTTCTGTTCTAGGCTACTACTAATTAATATCTTTATCATACATTTTTAGGGATGTGGAACTAATTCAAAGTATTCCTTCTTCACACTACCCTTTGCCTCCATTTTCTGAATAGTGTTCCTGAATATATTGTCAAAAGGCAGTTAGAGGTGGAAGAAAACTAAATAGCAGACTTCCCCAATTAACTGGATTAATCCTTGTGTAACCAAGAGGCAAGAGTAGCCATAAATATTCCAAAACCTTGTAGATGTTCTGAAGCATGTTCATTCCTGAGGTTGGTGTCAAATACTTCATAGCTCTTTTACTTTAAGGTTGCATTTTTAACTTTAAGCTTTGATTTTTTTTCTTCTCTAGGAACAGAAAAGACAGATGAGTATCTCTTGGCCAGGTTCAAAGGTGATGGAGTAAAATACAAGGCCAAACTAATTGGCATTGATGATGTGCCAGATGCAAG